>NC_137901.1:3445000-3782500 GCF_963455335.1 Martes martes | reverse complement strand
GGGAATGGTTGGAACAGAATTTGTTTTGTCTTTTCCGCTCCACAAATGAGTCTTTTGTTTCCAAACCTTTGCCTAGAAATGATCGAAGCTTGTGTGTTCTCCAAGGATCCTACCTGCAGCCGGGGTGCCTAGAGATGTGGTCGCTGGGCAGACTCAGGGCGCCACACGCCTCCCTTGCCAGAGATCAAAGCGCAGATGTCTTCATACTGATTAGAAATTGTTGTTTGTTACACTTCTGAAAAGGAAGGTCGTAACTAGTCGAAGGGCCCTGAGTGCCCCTCACCCGCCGCCCAGTTATGGGGAGCACCCTCCCAGCCTCCTCCTCGGATCCCAGAGAGAAACAACGCGAAGAAGGTGCCGGGCTCGTGCCTAGTCTGGGACTCCGGCGCCTGTTCCATCCCTTGAGCCGGGAGACTGTCTCCAGCTCCACTGAAAGATGCAAATGAAGAGTGAAATCCATTCACCTGCTGAATTCACTTCTCCGGGTGCCCCAGGCATCCCGGGCCCGCAGTCTGCCTGCGCCCCCATCCCCGGTGTGCTCAATAATGCAGCAGGATTTTTGCTCCACCAAAGTGTCACCTGTCTAGGTGAGTTGTGCCGGTGTCTATGTGAAGTGACAGCCATCTTTGAGTACCAGCGTCTTTAACTGACTTCTCTTTCATCATTCATGTTGGAAAGGTAGCATTTTCGACAAGGTTGTTTCCTCTCCCCACTCTTGTTTCTCCCTACCTCCTGCCCGCGCCCGCGCTCCTCCCCACTCTCTTAGCGCACCTGATCAAAACATCATCCCCGAGAAAGGTTTCCTTCTCCAAATTAAATGAGCCCAACTAGCCTGGGAATTTCCACGAAGAAAGCAAGTGCAATGCTGATGTGGGAAGTTAATGAATCTGGTAACAGAGAGAACATTATCGAGCCTGGATAATATGATCTAGCGGTGTTCCTCCTCTCCACACGTCCTGTGAAGAATGTATGGAAGTCAGTTACGTGCCGTGATTCGAACATCTGTCCTGCCCCATAATGGTGATTTGTATAAGTAATGGAAACAGGTTAAATACCTTCCATTCTAATGTTGCCGGCAGGGATGAAAATGAACATTTCAATGGAATCATCTCGACAGGGCAGAGCGGGGAGGGACCTGGACTGATTCATCTCCGTGCCTTTGGTGGTGGAGCCCTAATGAGAGTGCCCGCGTGTGCGCGTGTGTCGTTCATCAGAGGGACGGGGAAGGGCGAGGGCAAGGAGTCCTCCGAGATGAGAACAGTGGCCCGGCCATGTCAGTGCAGGGCACCGTTGTCCCCATGCCGACGTCTGCTAACCCCACGCTCTGCCTTCTGAGGGACTGAGGGGGTGGGGAGGGGCTGGGGCTCTCTCCTCCTCCCTGGCGGGTGGCTGGCAATGGGTAGCTTTGGCTGTTGAAACCCAAGGGTGGTCTCACGATGCCTCTAGAACCTGGTCTCAAAGACTCGAAGGGAGGGAGGAGAACCTCTGTTTTCTTCATTTCCCTGTAATTCTAAATGGTCAGCTTTTTGCATGTTTTTTTTTTCCTTTGCCTAAAAAGTCACTCTCCATCCTTAATTGTCAAAAAAGCCATTTTATCTGAGTAGTTGGTGCTATTTCACATTTTTAAAATATTGAAAGTCGTTCCTTTCCACTGTGTTCTAGACACATGACTCGACGTTTAGAGGAAATATCGGGGTGTCCAGCAAGAGACACAGTCAGGCTGGGTGTCCCATAATGTCCTTGTCAATTCAGCTACGTGAATGTGGATTATTCAATGTGTTTTCAAACTAAAATGCTAAATGCACACACTGTGTTTTCCAGGATCACCGTCTTCCTCCGATCTAGACAGTATTTGTTAAAATCCAAGGGAGTTAAATATGACAACACTGAGTCGTCTAGCCTATTACATGAAATGCCCATATCCAAATGATTCCAGATATTTAAATCAGGGGTGGGGTGGGGGAAAAGGGGAGCATCTCGGGTCTTTCACTTTATATGAGGATATTTTGTTATCAGGTAGGAACAGACATGGATGGGTGCTCGTTACCTTGTGTGGACGGGTATTTTGAGTAACCTGCTAGATTTTGTAGCTCAGTGTAAAGCTGACTTTTAGAAAGCAAGTCGTGTTCCGGGGAAAGCCTTTCTTCTACTGTTGGTTTAGCCCTTCCGGCCGGCGAGGCACCCACGCTTCTGTTCATCCATCTGAGGAACAAGGATCATGAGGGGGCATTTTTCCGGCGCATTCACCTGTGATGGAATAGAAAACAGGACGTTTCAGGAGAACACCTTTCTGTTCTGTGTAATTGGGACGGAGATTCAGATGCAGGCGGGGGGATACGAACCTAATTGCTCAGAGCCGGTGTGACGAAGACTCGAGGGAATTTGGAACTTTTCTACATTTACCCATTAAAAAACAAATACAGCTGTCACTTCTCACCATTCTTAAAATGACTGTTGAATGGAGAAAATCTTGTTTTCTTGAAAGAAACAAAGATGTTTTTAAAAATGTTGGGCTGCAATTTGAGAAATATAATTTTTATCTAGTTTGCCAAAGATAAGATGTTTGTGCCTCATTGTGTAATTACAATTTGAGATGAAAATATTTTTTCAGACAATATGTGTATATTTACATTGTAAAGCAGCAGGGCACACATTGTTGGTGTCAGATGAAACTCTAACAGGGACCGTATACATCGCCTTATGTCCACTTGCATTAGAATGCACAGAATCTCCTGTTGCTAAAGATGACAGCACATCTTTGGGGACACATTGGTGTCCAGAAGGCACATTTTATGACAAAAAATATTAACAAGATTTAATTTTTTTTTAAAAAAACAAATCTAACCAGAAGATCTGGTTGGTTCCCATTTTGGGAATGATGAGGTCTATGTATTTTTTTATTTTTCTGTTCATTCACATATGCACACACTCACATGCTTGCACACATATGCACATATGAGCACACCCGCACAATTTACACACATGCACACATGAATCCATGTGCACGCCCACACACGTTCACACAAATGCACATACATGTATACATGTACACATGCACACAGGTCACACACGTGCACACACATGCACACACACAAATACATGCATGTGCACACAGTTGCACATTTACACATGTGCACACAGACATGCATGCACACAATGCACACGCACACAATGCGTAGTTCACACACATACACACATGAATGCATGCACACACCCATACATGTTCACACAAATGCATGCACATGCACACACGAACACACACATGCACAGTTCACATATACACACATGAATGAATACCTATACCCACACCTGCACATGTTTACATGTGCAGACGTGTGCACTTGCACACACCTGCAGACACATCCACACACGAATGCACACATGCACACACATACCTGCATGCATTCACACGCACACACATGAATACACACGTATGCACACAGAGCTGGCAGCACCTTCTCTCTTGCCTGGTGGGTGCTGATGTGTGATTGTTCAGATGTTCTGTGCGGCTGCTAGGCGTGTTCTCCTGCTGACATCGGGACACACTGCGTGTGCTCAGAGTGTCACACTCCACACCGCGTGCTAGGCTCAGGGCGGGCGGGGGGGGGATGATGGCAAAGCTGTTTTGACACAAAAAGAAGTGGCAGAAGATGATTTGGAGTCTTTGTTTTATTTGATGGGAAGAAATGTCATTTATTTCTGTAAGTAATTGTAAAAGGAGAATTTTATACAGCAGCTACCATTTCCAAGCTTACTCATTCATCAGATTTCTACACGGGGGGTGGTGAGGGTGGAGGGGAGGTGGCGGCGCTGGTGGGGGGGTTGGTGGAGCAGACACAGTGGCGTGGGGCTGACTCGGTTTTCTGTGCAAAAGTAGCTGCTTGCATCAAAATCTCCTAGGCTGAGAAATTACATCCCTTCACCATGTGAAGTATATTCTTCTCACAGTTTCATTACCAGAAATAAAACGAGGACTATATTTTGGTACATTTGTACCCATATGGATTTTTAGAAAGTTGTAGCTTGTAATGAAAACAAAAGATCATCACAAATAATTGCCTAAATTCTGAGTCGGACTCTTTCTCTCTCTCTCTCTGCCTCTGCCTAGGTAAACATTTTTAAAAAGCATCTAGGAAAGCAGTTATGAGAATTTACTGATAACAGTAGACACAAACCCCATTATTGTGATGAGAGAATGCTGCTTTCAGTCTTGGTAGTGTGGCTGTACCTGGGATTGTCACCATTGTTACTCGGGTGTCTGTGATCTCGTGTTAGCTTCCCGCCAGGTGCAGAAATGCTTATGTAGGGTCCTGGGGCTCATGCTTGGTCACAGAGGTACAGGATCTACATCTGGCTACAGCATACTCAAGGATAAAAACTCCCCTGACTTTCTGGTATGAGTCAGCCTGTCCCTGGCATCTCCAAGTCTGTGTGTCTCCCCGCACCTGATGACGTCATTGCCCCCAAAAGTTCAAGTTCCCATTTCTCCTCTTTCATCCTATGCCTTTGTGAGAAGAAGACACTAGATTTGAAAGTGGGGTGCACTTCTGAGACGTGAGCCCTTCTGAGACGTGACCCCTGGGTGGGGTGCAGAGCCTAGAAAGCCCTTTCCCTCCATCCTCACTCACTGGTGTGTCCCAACGCCCCTATTTAAGGATGTTCCCTCTGTAACAGAAGACGTGGTTGGGGAACTGCAGGGGTGCACCGTGTCTCCCGGATGGGGAGACACTCGCTACTGGTTCTTCGTGATGGCTCTTGTGCGTGGCAGGTAGCGCGAGCACGGACAGATGCTTGGGCTGAGTCACCTTCCTCGTGTTGATATCAGCCACTTGAAGAGAGTTTGTGCCCAAGTCTCCCCCCTTCTGATCTCCCAGTGTCATCTCTCAGGATGAACCTGACCCTATCTGATGAAAGTCTTTTCCAGTGTCGGTCAATAACACCAGGTTGGAACCCAGTGATTTGGGCCTGGTTTGCTGATGTTGGGTCTGTAGGCCCAGACTCATCAGACCACCAGAGTGCGGTGTCCGTCCTTCCTCAGTGTGGAGGCAGGTGCCCAAAGCATATGATGTCCCCATGCTTGGCACCGGGCATGCATCTGTTGGCGATGGTGAGCTTTTTAATTTGTGGAACAAGAGAACATGTGCACAGTTTATTAACATACCATCCAGCAGTAGTGACATATACCTATGATTTCCCAGGTTCATAGAAGGATGATTGACTTCTCGTTCTTCTCAATTTTAAGTTCTCTTTTAATTTTGCAAGGTTCTCATGCATTTTTCCTCTTTTTCTTCCTGACGTCCTTGAAAACCAGTGAAAGTCTGTGGTCTCTGTCTTCAGGTTTAAGCTCTGATTCATGCTGTCCTACTGGCTCAGTTGCATCAATATAATGGGCGCAAGGATATTAGCTGATGTGCTCATAGGGAAAGAGCCTCGAAAGGGGGTTTCTTCCTTTTCACTTAAGAACTCGACACTGAATTCTGGGGCAGTAAGCAAAAGAAGAAATTACAGTTCAAGAAGTTACCTGTGGATCCCTAATTAAAATTAGAGATTAAAAATCACAGGCCAGGGGCACCTGGGTGGCTCAGGGGGTTGGGCCTCTGCCTTCGGCTCAGGTCATGATCTCAGGGTCCTGGGATCGAGCCCCCCATCGGGCTCTCTGCTCAGCGGGGAGCCTTCTTCCCCCTCTCTCTCTGCCTGCCTCTCTGCCTACTTGTGATCTCTGTCAAATAAATAAATAAAATATTTTAAAAAAATCACAGGCCATTGTGTTCACAGACTCTGCTGTTCTTAAAAATGGCTCCTATCGGGTTTTAAATAAAGAAACGATTCCAGTATAAATCAGATGGTGTAGCAGACCAGTCCATTAGTGATTGGTACCAGGCAATTAAAATCTGCCAAAGTGACGGAAAATTTTTTGCTCCTATCACATGTGAGCAGAAGTAGCCTTTCAGCTCTGCTTGGCAGAGTGTCAACCTTCCTGCAGAAAATCAGAACTTATGTTCGTAAATTAACATATATCCTGCTTGTATTGTAATGTCCTTTTCCGAGTAGGAAGGAAGGCGCTCTGTACCTATATCTGCTTTCTCTGCATTTTTATTTCCCAGTATATTCTAACTTTCATCAAAACCACCTGCTCTCTTGGGAACAGAGGTGAAGTAACTTTACAAGTGATCAATTATAAATTTGGGAGAAAGCATGTTTTGCGAGATCCCACAATGAATTGCAGCTGTGCACTCATCACTTTGGTGTGAGTGAGACCCTTTTGTGAACGGGCCCCTTGGAGTAGGTGTGTTTTGATCTAATGGCCATCTGTTCACGGTATCACATTTGCTGGTCTAAAACCTAGTTTGATGCAGATAAACGTGTAACTCGGTCTGATCGTATGGTTTCACCAGGTGGCAATGTGATGGCAAAGTTTGGTATTTACTGTAAGCCGGTAACCAAGCAGGGGCGAGACCTGTGTTTGAGATTAGTCACTTTTAAATGCCCTTCACAGCCAACTCTCAATTATGCTCACGAGGAAAAGAACTTGGGTAAACAAAGTTTCCCAGCCCGATCCTTGTCCTTTATTTCCACCGCCTCCCAGTCCGATCCTTGTCCTTTATTTGCACCGCCTCCCAGCCCGATCCTTGTCCTTTATTTGCACCGCCTCCTGTGTCGGGCCTCAGGAGGAGCTGCTCACCAGGAACGCGCTTGGGGTCCTGGCGAGTTCCCACCCGCCTCCCTTGCTCTGCTCCCTGGTGGAAGGTGTAGTCACCAGGGGAACGGCCGGACGGCAGACGGAGGGCCTGGGGGATGCAGAAGTTCAAGAACTAACCTCCTGAGCGATCCCTGGTCCGGATCCCGAGTCTGGTGGTTGGGTGCACCATCCACCCGAAGCTGAGGCCCAGTAATGGGTCGGCTCTTGTCGGGATGAACGTTCCTTATTTGGTCCCGATCGTTCGGAGGTTGGCAACAGCTCGTGAGGTGTGCGGCAAAGCAGGGGTGCGTCTGACGGTGTAGGGGGGTGGCCCCTCCACATGCATTTCCCAGCTCATTTTGCATCTGCAGGGCGTGAGGAGGACGCGGGAGGTCTGCACACATGGACTTAGCCTCGATGAAGGCCGCCTTTGCCGTGAGCGCTTACTAGAGCCCCGCCTCCCCCAAGACACCAGTAGTTGTCCTGAGTGTGGTTTGAGGAAACTGAGGGGCCCTGACAAGTGGTTGGGGCCATACTGTCCATAGGTGACAGGGCTGGGGCTCCTCGCCTGGTGTCTCACCTGTCTGCCCTCACGTCACAGAAGTGATGGGCATCTGTCCTTTAGGAGGGGCCAAAGCTGGACCCTCTAGAGATAAGCTGGTGGAATGTCACCCTCCCCCTTACACCCTGGCCTTCAGGTCCAGGCTGCCCGGGTCACCCGTTCCCTTGAGCACACCTCGCACACACCTGTGCCCCTGCCGTGCATGGCAGGGATGGCTCAGGGGCCTCGTCTTGAAAAGCTGGTTAGCCCATTCCTCCAGATGCAGACGTGGCAAAACCCAAAAGCCTCCTTCCCTGCCACCTGCTGAAGCCCGGTGTCTGGCCGGACTTTCCAGGCATCAGGGTCTGGGTATGGTGTGCGAATCTCCATCTTCAGGACAGCCCTGTCCTGCGAGGCCAGCCTTCCCGCCCTCCCCGGGCCCAAACTCCTAAATGGGAACTCGGTCGCTTTTAGGGCCTTCCGAGGCCTCTGACCCCGCAGCGTGAGTGCCCTTGGCCCAAGCCCAGACTTGGGCTCCAGCATTGCTTTTAAAGGGGCAGAGAGGGCCGGAGCCCGGCTGACCCTGGGGGAGCCTCAGGAAGGTCCATCCATCGGATGTCTGGGGGCAGGCGGAGAGGAGAGGAAGGTTCAGGGTCACGTGTGGGTGGGTGCTGGCGGCTGGGAGCACGCAGGAGGTGCTGCTCTGGGAATTCTGTGTTTATGGTCATCGTTAGTGCTGGGAACTTGGAGCCAAGGCAGCCCTTGAAGTTCGCGGAACGGAGGGCAGAGGGGTAAGGCAGGCTGGCTCCATGGCTTGAAGAGTCAGTCTGGAACGTTCGGTGTGGCTCCTTCACGCCTTCCTCTGTGTGAAAGTCGAATCCTTTGCACCTGTTATGGGCTGTGGCCATCCCACGTGACCGTGACCGTGAACGTCCCGAGCCCGTGGAATGGGCCACCGGAATGCAGATTACCGGGTTAAGCGGTTATGTTGTCTGCAGAAGCTAGTTTTACCCTGCCCGTCTCATCCGAAGAGGGAGCGGGAAAACAACTCTAGGGTCAGAAGGCTGTCACAGTGCGGGCACAGGGGAGGGGGCCCCGGCTGCCCCTCTGGGTCCACGCTTCGTCCGGCCCCTCGATTATTACCGCTGAGATGTGAGCTCACTCAAAAAACAGGTCAGTGGGCTGAAATAACATGGTAGAGGAGCAAAACAGCCAGGAGAGGCCAACCTCCCAGGACTGATAGCTGGGAGAGTAGATGGTGAAGGCGCACACCCTAATGTTCTAGAAGGCTGAAGTGGTGCAGCGTGGTGACCCTCGAGCGGGCAGGCTGAGGGCCGCCGGAGAGGCCCTGCCACCCGTGCGTGTCCGCAGGACTCGACAGCCTTCTCCAGAACACACTGGGGGCGGGGACACAGCCCAGAAGCAGGAGACCCTTCTGCCAACTGTAGCCCCTCTTACCGGAACCCACATACCATCTGCACCCCTGTCCCTGCCCCCCTTTACTTTTTAACATGTTTTGAAAAATAATAGTTAACGAAGCCCTTTGCACATTTCCACTCCCAGGCTGAGCCTTCCCTTCGTGGGGTGGGGGGGGGGCCCGTTCCCAGGGTCCGGCTAGTGGCTGCTGGGGGCTCGCCGAAGGGTTGCTGCCAGCTCTTTTCTTCCAGAAACAGTGTGAGATGGCTAATCCCTGTTTGCTGAGCCGAAAACACTGAAGAAGGTTTTGGAGGTAGAGATATTTATCAAGAGCAGCATCTCTCAACATAACCTGTAGATTCATTATCTAGGAAAAAATCCGCTCTTCTTTTCAAACAAATTTTTTCCTTGTTCCATGTGTACAGTTTTTGTCGTTTGTTTTTTTCACCTAATGACCTGCCCAAGTCATTAAGGATACTTTTTAACATTTGAATAATAGTCCATCCTCAGAATAAACTACAAATCAGTGAATTATCTTTTATTGTTGATCATTCTGCGTGTTGCCAGCTTGTCTGGAATGATACTATGAAGGACATCTTTGTGCACAAAGCGTTTCGTGTTTCATACCGCAGTCCTGGCTATACGTCCGAAAGTGAAATGATTGGGCCAAAGAGTGTCCACGTTTCAGACTCTCCTCTCGCTGCCGCGACTGGAGCGTGTTCTAAACACTCCGTACAGAACGGCTTTGGGTCGCTCACGTCCACTGCGTTGACAGGACGTGTTCCCTGGCGTTGGGATGCTGACAGAGGGAAGCAGCTTCATCCTGAGGTGGCTGGGTGGAGGGGCCTGCCTGGGAGTCAGGTTGCCCACGTGTGGGTAGCTCGTGGTTCCTTCTCCGTGGGACCTGGGAGAGCTGCTCGGCTTCGCGGAGACTTGGCTTCCTCATCTGCAGAACGGGCATCTCAGTGACGCTGCCTCGGAGGCTCGTGGGGTAGAAGGAGGTGGTAATGCGAGCACGGCCCCCTGAGCGGCAGGTGGGGTGGCCTGAGCACGTGAGCGGAGTGCAAGTTCACAGTCTGGACATGAGGAGGGGCAGGTAAACCTCTCTCAGGCCTTTAGGGGATGGTGGATTTGGTCGGGGATTAAGAGAGGCGTCGGATGGAGGTGACATCTGAGCCTCCCCTCGAGGACAGTGTCGTTCGCAAGGTGGGGCGGGGTCCTGCTCGGGACCAGATTGCACTCAAGCCTGGACTCGTGGCAAGGGGAGGGGTCTGTCTGGGGTTTCGTAGCCCCTGGCAGGACATGGCTTTCGTGGAGGTTTTGACTCTGGGATTGCGAGAGTGGGGCCCCCCAGGCCGGCCTGGAGGAAGAAGGCTACAGGACGAGAGGGGAGGCCCGGCTGGATGGCTCTGCAGCGTGTGCTGGACAGTGTCGGGGGGTCTGCACTATGGGGGCAGTGCTGGATGCTGGTTTGGGACCAAGGACAACCATCGCTTTTCTGGAATGGGTAACTTGTTTGGGTTGGTTCATAACCACTGATTTAGGGGGTTCTTGAATTCAGGAGAAAGTGTGTGGTTATCTGGGGAGGGGACAGAAGGAGCATTGCATTTGCACGTAACTGACTTGGGAGTGTCCAGAACACTCACATCATGACAAATGCATGTCATACCAGTTGGAGCTCCTTCTTTGTGCCAGACACAGGGCTGGCTCTGAAAACATGTGGGAAGGGAAGACATGAAGCCCAGGCTTCGGGTGCCGTCCCCTGATGAGGCCTGCGACCAGCAGACCTGGGGGGGGGCGTGGATTTGGGGGTCATAGGCTTGCACTGGAAGAGACTCCTGGAAGGGGCGCGCATTGGCATGAAAGAGCCCACTGTGCGATAGGCAAGAGCCCCAGGATGGGATGGCCAGAGGCAGCCAGTGCACTGGCCCAAGGGCAGGAGGGTCAACACATACCATCCCCAGGAGCGTGGCTGGGACAGGAGGGACCTCGACGCTGCTTCCCCACAGGAGTGCTTGGAAGGGGGGCATCTGAGCCCGGGTCGGGGAAAGCAGGGAGGATCCTGGGTTTCCCCTGAGAGCACGCTGGGGCTCCCTTCCCACGAATCCAGCAGGCCAGGTGCAGCAGGGACCCCTCCCTGGAACACCATGGATGCAAGTACCCAGGTGGGGAAAAGCTCACTGAAAACCCAGACCTCTTAGGAGGGTTTCCTTGTGGAAGAGGCTTGGGCTGCTCTGCGTGGTCCCACCCGACACCCCAGTCATGGTCGCCTCGGGGCTGTGGGGTAGTCGGTGAAACTCATTTCGGCTCAACCCAGGAGCTTCCGGGTGTAGACAGGACTGCCTCGAGAGGAAGGCGGCCTGGGGTGGAGCGTGGTCTGATTACACCCCAGTCGGTCAGGGAGGGGAATGCCCGAGGGGGCAGGCAGGGGCCAACTTAGTCGTGTCTGTGCCATTCCAGACCTGGAGAGGCCACCTTTGCGGCCGAGGGCCGGCAGACGCTGCACAAACCCTAGTGCTGGTACAGGGTGTTTCCTGGTTCTGGGTTCCCAGAGCCCAGATGGAAGTCCTTTCTTTATTCAGCTCACATGGCTGGGTGCCTGCTGGGGTGTAGACAGTGGGCAGTCCTGCTCCCATCCCGTGAGGGAGACGGACCAGCTGACGGGTGACACGGGGGGGCAGACCCACAGTGATGGGCCTCCCAGGCTGAGCCAAATGGGTTCAGATAACGCCTTTCCCTGATGGCCGCCTGAGTGGCTCAGCTGGTCACGTGGCTGCCTTCAGCCTGGGTCGTGATCCTGGGCTTCTGGGATCGAGCCCCAGGTCGGGCTTCCCACTCAGCGCGGAGCCGCTTCTCCGTCCCCCGCTGCTGTCCCCCCCGCTTGCGCTCTCTCTCTTCAACACAACAAACCCTTCCTTGAAATTAATTTTAATTACTTGCTAGGGCATGACTGTTGCTTTCACAGAAGCGGACAGACCCAGTCTCGTAGGTGACCCCCTCCCGTGGATGCCGGTTTGGGAGCTGCCCCAGGGTGAGTTGCCGGAGCTGCTGGGGGACCTGGCACCCGCATCTTCGCACGGGTTCCGCCCGGCCCGGTGCCTCAGAGCCTTGGCTGTCCCCCTCGGCACCCACAGAGGTGGACCTCCGGGCTGGCCCAGCTTGGGAGGAGGCAGCGAGGCTGCCTGGACCCCTTGGCTGAGGACCTGAGCGGCGAACCTTCCAACCCTGCACCGTCCTGAACCTTCAATAATTACAGACAAAATGAAGACGACATTCAACTTGGCAGTCTTCTTCTTCTTCTCCTTTTTTTTTTAGTTTTCTGAGCTTTACAGCTCCCAGGAGGGCGGTGGGATGTGCGCGGCGCCGTCCAGATGCCGGCGCACGCGGTGAGGCCTCTGCTGCGCTGGCGGTGATTCTGCACGCGGGCAGCGAGGCGCTGACCGCAGCGGCCGCTCGGTGCGGGGTCGGCTGTGAGCCGCGTGAACGCGCATGCTCGGCCCGCGGGATGCCCGCGCCCAGGGGTGGGACCGGCCCGCGCCGTGCGCTGCTGAGAGAGGCCGACGCAATGACCGCGTCGTGGGCTTCTCCGCGCGTGCACGTGCGCGTGCGTCCTCGGGGCACCGTGTGTGCTCGGCGTGCGCGCCACCGCCCCACCCCCAGGCCCGGTGTTTGCAGGTGCTGGTCCTCCCAGGTCCCCTCCTCCTGCCCCGGTGTCCGGCCCGCGGGCAGCCGGCGTGTTCTCCGTCTCCTTCCTACCGTTTCTGGGGCCGCGTGCGCTCCCGGCCTGGTTCCCCTAGGATCGGGCTCTGATAAGGTGATAATGAGTGACCCTATTGAATGAGACACCCCTCTCGCCTCATAGCAGTGCGTTTTTCTGGGGGCTTCCTGGAAAATGTCTTAGCCCCAGATTTCCCAAGGAGTGCATGGAACACTCGTTTGGGTCGTTGTTTCCTCAAAAACAAAAATAAAAAATAAATAAAATCATGTTGGTCAAATAAGAGGTGCGTGCCATGAGTTCCCTTTGGGACTTAACAAGACTGGTCACCTGTTAAAGGATCTGAAATGTCCTGCAGTAAAAATCGGGTTTCATCTAAGGATTTATACACCCCCTAGACCTCTCATTCACGTGACAGTTGTCAGTGCCCTGTAGTTTCCTCTGGGAGGTGATGCCTTCGACTCCAGAAGTCGCTGCACGTGCCGCCTGCTGTAGGCTGTCGGAGTGAATACTACGGGCTCTGTTAAAATTAAGAAAAAAAAAGTTTTTATTGTGGGTAAAACATTCATCACGTGAAAGTTAACATTTTAACCATTTTCAAGTGTAAAGTTATGTGGCGTCGAAGACTTTCACACCATTGAACATCCGTCCCCACCGTCTGTCTGCGGAACGTTTCCTCTTCCAGGGCTGAAACTGTCCCCGTGAATCACGACCTCCCCATCGCCCTCCTTCAGCCCCTGCAAACCACACTCCGCTCTCTGTCCCTGCGAATGTGACTCCTTATCCTAGGTGCTTCCTGTAGGTGGAATCCTACGGTACGTGCCCTCCTCTGCCCGGCGCATCTCCCCGCCACGTCCTCCAGGTTCATCCTCTCTGTAGCGAGGGTTAGGTTCCTAACTTAGAGGCTGAATACTATTCCTTCGTGTACATACACGTGTTTAGTCCATCCGTTCATTTGTCAGTGGACACTTGGGCTGTCTACACCCTTTGGCTCTTGTAAATAATGCTGCTTTGTACAACCATCTACTGTCCCCATGCAGGTGATGTCTGCTCTGTCCCGGCAGGGGGCTGGAGGTGGTATATTTTGTCTGTCTTTTTAGGGAAGACCAGAGTACTTTCATCGTGTGTCCTTGAGGAGGCTTTTTATTTATGGAGACCATAGGATACTGTCTGTGGACTGTCTTGCCCTGCAAGTTGACAGGTCCCACCTGATGGGGAGACATGATGGACCCTCCTGTCACTTAGGGAACGAACAGCCTCAGGGAGGAGGTGGCCGGGCTCCCCCTCGGGCCCCACTGTGGCGGCCAAGGTGATGTTTTCAGGAAGGGGGCAGACAGAAACTGGCCCTTTAGTGGTGTTTCCTTGGCTGACAGTGTGTTCGCTCGGGAGGAGGCGGGTATCGTCCTGCTGGAAACCTTATTCCCCCAGGAGCCGCAGAGTGGGTCATTCCTTAAAGCGGGGGGAACCTTGCCGCCCAGGCGCGTGGCTGAGAAAACATCTTTTTAAAGATCATCTAACTGCTGGGGAGGCCGCGTCCTTGAAGATGATTTATTTCCCCTCACTGTGTTTCATTTTTCTCTCCTAGCTTATGTTCCTGAGGAAGAACTGAAGGCAGCAGAAATAGATGAAGAGAACGTGGAGGAGGACGGGCTGCCTCTGCACATCCCGGAAAGCGACTACGTGTGCAATGAGGACCCCGAGATCAAGGAAGCTCAGAGCTACCAGAACTCCCCCGTCAGCTCCGCGACGAACCAGGACGCTGGCTACGGGTCGCCCTTCAGCGAGAACAGTGACCAGCTAGTGCACTTCAAGGGCTCTTCCTCCAGGGAAGAGAAGGAGGACCCGCAGGGCCCGGACGGCGTCTCCTACCCCCAGGACAGCTTGGCCCAGATCAAGGCTGTGTATGCGAACTTGTTCTCCGAGTCCTGCTGGTCCAGCCTGGCTCTGGATTTGAAGAAGTCGGGTTCGACCCCCAGCAACAATGACGCGGGCCAGAAGGAGGGCTCCACCCCTGCCCCCACACCCCCCGCCTGCACGGCGGGCGCCACGGGCACCACGGCCAGCACCCCCAGCTCGGGCTCGGGCTCGGGCTCCGGCAGCGGCGGCAGCGGCGGCTCGGGGTATGACTGGCATCAGGCCGCGCTGGCCAAGACGCTGCAGCAGACGTCCTCGTACGGGCTGCTCCCCGAGCCCAGCCTCTTCAGCACCGTGCAGCTGTACAGGCAGAACAACAAGCTGTACGGCTCGGTGTTCACGGGCGCCAGCAAGTTCCGCTGCAAGGACTGCAGCGCCGCGTACGACACGCTGGTGGAGCTGACCGTGCACATGAACGAGACGGGGCACTACCGCGATGACAACAGAGACAAGGACTCCGAGAAGACCAAGCGGTGGTCCAAGCCCAGGAAGCGCTCGCTGATGGAGATGGAGGGCAAGGAGGATGCCCAGAAGGTGCTCAAGTGCATGTACTGCGGCCACTCCTTCGAGTCCCTGCAGGACCTGAGCGTCCACATGATCAAGACAAAGCATTACCAGAAAGTGCCTCTGAAGGAGCCAGTGCCGGCCATCACCAAGCTGGTCCCTTCCACCAAGAAGCGCGCCCTACAGGACCTGGCGTCCCCGTGTTCGCCGGAACCCGCGGGGCTCGGTGCCGACGCCGTGCTCAGCGAGGCGGCCAAAGACCAGAAGACCGCCAACCCCTACGTGACGCCCAACAACCGCTACGGCTATCAGAACGGCGCCAGCTACACCTGGCAGTTCGAGGCCCGCAAGGCACAGATCCTCAAGTGCATGGAGTGCGGGAGCTCGCACGACACGCTGCAACAGCTCACCGCCCACATGATGGTCACCGGCCACTTCCTCAAGGTCACCACCTCGGCCTCCAAGAAGGGCAAGCAGCTGGTGCTGGACCCGGTGGTGGAAGAGAAGATCCAGTCCATACCCCTGCCCCCCACCACGCACACCCGGCTGCCCGCCGCCCACATCAAGAAGCAGCCCGACTCCCCTGCAGGCACCACACCCTCCGAGGACAAGAAGGAGCCCGAGAAGGACAAGGCGCCAGCGGTGGGCGAGGCAGACAAGAAGGTCAAGGAGGAGAGCGAGGACGCCCCCGAGAAGTTCGAGCCCACTGCCCTGTATCAGTACCTCCGCGAGGAGGACCTGGACGACAGCCCCAAGGGTGGGGTGGACATCCTCAAGTCCCTGGAGAACACGGTCTCCACGGCCATCAGCAAAGCGCAGAACGGTGCACCCTCGTGGGGCGGCTACCCCAGCATCCATGCGGCCTACCAGCTGCCCGGCGCCGTGAAGCCGCTGCCCGCCGTGCAGAGCGTGCAGGTGCAGCCGTCCTATGCCGGTGGCGTGAAGTCGCTGGCCCCGGAGCACAGCGCGCTGCTGCACTCCCCGGGGAGCCTCACGCCGCCGCCGCATAAGAGCAACGTGTCCGCCATGGAGGAGCTGGTGGAGAAGGTCACCGGCAAGGTCAGCGTGAAGAAGGAGGAGCGGCCCGCCGCCGACAGGGAGAAGGGCTCCCCGGCCAAGGCCGTGTCCCCTGTGGCCAAAGAGAATAAAGACTTCCCCCGCGCAGAGGATGGCAGCAGCGGCAAGGCCACGCAGAAGAAGGGCCCGGAGGCGGAGGCGGGGAAGGCCAAAAGGGAGGGTGTGCTGGACGCGCACACCCCAAACGGCACCGAGCCTCTGAAGCCCAAAGTCACCAACGGCTGTAATAACCTGGGGATCATCACGGACCACTCAGCAGAGCCCTCCTTCATCAACCCGCTGAGCGCGCTGCAGTCCATCATGAACACGCACTTGGGCAAGGTGTCCAAGCCCGTGAGCCCATCGCTGGACCCGCTGGCCATGTTGTACAAGATCAGCAACAGCGTGCTGGACAAGCCGGTCTACCCGGCCGCCCCCATCAAGCAGGCGGACGCCATCGACCGCTACTACTATGACAACAGCGACCAGCCCATCGACCTGACCAAGGCCAAAAGCAAGCCCCTGGTCTCCAGCGCGGCCGACCCTGTGGCGTCCCCTCTCCGGGAGAGCGCCCTCATGGACATCTCCGACATGGTGAAGAACCTCACGGGCCGGCTGACCCCCAAGTCCTCCACGCCCTCCACCGTGTCCGAGAAGTCGGACGCTGACGGCAGCAGCTTCGAGGAGGCGCTGGACGAGCTGTCGCCCGTGCACAAGAGGAAGGGACGCCAGTCCCACTGGAACCCGCAGCACCTGCTGCTCCTGCAGGCGCAGTTCGCCTCGAGCCTGCGGGAGACGCCGGAGGGGAAGTACATCATGTCGGACCTGGGCCCGCAGGAGCGCGTGCACATCTCTAAGTTTACGGGGCTGTCCATGACCACCATCAGCCACTGGCTGGCCAACGTGAAGTACCAGCTGAGGAGGACAGGGGGTACCAAGTTCCTGAAGAACCTGGACACAGGGCATCCTGTTTTCTTTTGCAACGATTGTGCCTCTCAGTTCAGAACTGCTTCGACGTACATAAATCACCTAGAAACACACTTGGGTTTCAGCTTGAAGGATCTCTCCAAGCTGCCACTAAATCAGATTCAAGAACAGCAGAATGTTTCAAAAGTCCTGGCGAACAAAGCTCTGGGCCCGGTCGGGGCTGCCGAGGACGAGGGGGGCTCCACATTCCAGTGCAAGCTTTGCAACCGGACTTTTGCGAGCAAGCACGCAGTCAAACTGCACCTTAGTAAGACCCACGGCAAGTCCCCGGAGGACCACCTGATCTACGTGACGGAGCTGGAGAAACAGTAGCGTCCAGGAGCGCGAGGGACCGCGGCACATTGCACTACACGTCGTCTTTGGACTGCACTAGGCCTGGGCTGAGCCTCCGAAATCAGCCTTCCCTTGGTTGCCGAGCTGGCTGTCTGGACCTTGGTTTTTTCTTACACATATTTTGTAGTTATATTTATATGCTCTTTGTCCGATTGTGCATGTTATTTTTCTTTTTCCGTGAGTCAAAGTCTGACCTTTATTTTCAACATCTGTTCTTGATGTTAAGCTATCTTTTGTAGGAAATAGTGGGGCACACTACTCAGAGACATTCATTTAGCAGAGAAGAAAGACACAAATAACAATGATAAAAAGACATCCTAAAATTACAAAGTTGCCATGACAATAAAGGTCATAGAACCTGGTAGTGTCAAATTTAACCCTTTGAGGACTGCAATTGCATTTCTGTGCCTTTCACTCAAAAAAAAAAAAAAAAGAAAGAGAGAAAAAAAGGCTTAAAGGCATTTCATTCAGATCAAAAGCTGTGTCAGACACAAAACTTATTTAATAATTAAAAAAATGAGCTTTTATATGCAGAACTGGTTTGTGAAGGAAACATGCATGCAGCTGTCGGAAGATAGAAAGTTGTCTAGGAGTCGTGGGGTTAGGAAGCCACAGCTTTACACATTGAAAACGAAACAAAACAAAACAAAAAAACAAAAAACCCCACCACCACCACTACCACCACCACCACCACCAAACACCCCAGTTGCCACTATGCCCAAACCCTCTGGATGCTGAAAAAAAAAATGCCACTTTCGGCAAAAAAAAGTATGCAAGTTATTATTTAAAAATGTGTAAAAATGCTATTTCTTTTTTTTCCTGTAAAATACTGCGGTTTATAGTTATTTACAAATGTAAGCTTTGGTATAAGCTGACCTTTCTATAGCGTGCTGCATTGGTAAATGAAAAAAACATGGGGCAAACGTTGGAGTCCTTTCCTTGTAAATTGCCAGCATCAGCTTAAAAACCCCTCCATGTTACAGATCGTACCATTTTAATCTATTCAACTTTCTTTGTACCTTCTGGCTGTATGCTTTCTCTTTTAACTTTTTATATTGTCATTTTATATTAAATTTCTGTGTATATAATGTAAAACCACAATTTTTGAATAAAATTTAGTTCCTGCAGCTTGATTTAAATAGAGAAGTTTTACTGGTACCTGCATCTTTCCAGATGCATGTATATCAGACAAAAATAAATAAATGGAAACAAAGCAAGCAATGCACTATTAATTATACATTTTGATGTTCTATCATTAATATTGTACAGTACATTTTGGTTCACACAATTAAATCCACTGTTTTCTCAAATGTAAAATAAACCCACAAGCAGTTCTTGATTTACATAGATTGTCATGTCGTCATTATATTGCCTTTGAGAAGTCGTTTCGGCAGCAAGAGGTGTAGCTCACGCGATCAACCAACAAAAATTTGATTCGGAATTCTCTCTGCATGATTTGGATGCTGACGTGCTCCATTCATATAAGTATTGCATTTTTAAAAAATAATCATTAAATGTGTTAACTCTGCCGGGGGCCACGGATGATGGAGTTGAGCCCTTGAGCGCTGGATGGCTCTTCTGTGTAGACGCGGACCGAGGGGCCAAGGGACCAAGGTTCCAAGGGGACCTTGGAACTAGTTCCGTGTCGCTCCAGAGAAGAATCCCTGATTTCTGTCCATGACCCTGCATGGTTTTGTGCTTCCAGGTTGGGGGTCCGTGTGCCTTCCGCAGGTCCTTCTGGCGCACCGAGGGCTCCACGGAGGAGAGCACCAGGACTCCTGGCGTGTGAGCGGGTGACTCCCGAACCCCCCTCTCCAGGGGCCGACGGCTTCCGTCTGCACTGGGGGGAGCACCGACGTCATAGCCCCAGCCCCCTTCCTCTCCAAAAGTGCTTCCTGACACAAGTGGGGAAATGTCTTGTTCTGCCTTTTGCTTCAGTTTTCCCTAAAATTGTGTCCTGAGAAAAGTTCAAAGGCACGGCGCTCGGTTCAGAAGCAGCTGAGCGCTGGCCGGGATGGCTCGATGGCTCCGTTTCCGCGGACGACTGGGTGAGGGGTCATGGCAGGTCTGGGCACCATGTTGACACGGTCTTTTGCTAATGCCCAGAGAGCCAGGGAGGCTCGCCACAGTTGTCCCTACTTTTGTCATTGGTAAATAGCTCTGTCTTCAGGAGCTTCAGCCATTTAGACATTCGGTTCAAGTACTGGGTGATCATGCACTTTGGACTCAAGGGGTGACAGAGAAGAGAAACGAGGCCTACGGCAGGAGATGGGGTCTTTGCATAACAATCCTTTGAAGTCATATCTGTTTTACCACGGGGCCCCAGGTGCACGGTTCTGCAATTTCATCCTGTGGCAGAAGTCGGAAGAGCAGGTGCAGCGGCGTGCAGGGAGGTCAGGGGACCGGGCAGGGTCCACTGGGGTCCATCCCCACGGGCAGCGGCTAAGACATTTGGGAGCTGCTCGCACTCGAGTCCTGACCGCTGGGGCTTGGGCACAGAATTTGGGTTTTCCTTTCTTCTTCTTCTTCTTTTTTTTTTTCCTAATTCATAATCACACACTTGTCTTGTCACCCACCCTCGTTGTCGTGGACCAGGGGGTGGGGCGTTAAGTTTGTCACTTGCATGCTTGCCTGCACACGAGGAGCCCAGCACAGCCACTGCCCAAGGTCACATGGCTTGTGATTCACAGAACTAGGGCTCAGAGCCCAGGAGGCTTTGCCAGGCCCAGCCTTCCTTCACCTGCTTTAATCTGCCGCGGGTGGGACTTGCCTCAGGGGGACCTGCCCCGGGTACCTCGGTGAGGGTGTGGCAGTGAAGGGCTGGGCATCTCTGGGCTGGGGACTCCAGTAGGGCTGACGGGTCGGATGACAACGATGCACAGAACGGGGACAGGCCCAGAGCAGACGTGCACCCTTCAAATCACCTCCCAGCACAGCCCACATCCGACCACAAAATGGGACAGCTCTGTCTTCTGTTGGATCTGATAAGTAAGTTGAAATCGTGTTTGTTGTGAGTTTGTAGCAAGTTCAATCGAATAGAGGTCTACGTAGTAATACAGAAACTCGGTTTGTATAAATACAGAACAGGGCTCGACAATCCCAGGAAGAAATTGTCTACCTCTGACTTGAGGGTTTCCTTACAGACATTTCTGCTTCCTTCATCTGCGTTTGAATAAACGTGCCCGTCTCTCCTTCATCTCTCGCGTCCCCGGAAGGGGCTCCGCACATGGCATTATGTTCTCTCCATTTCTCTGTGCTCCTCTCTGAACCCAGGGAGCGGGTCTGCATCCAGAAGGATCTGACCGCTCACCCAGCTGGCAGGGGTGCGGCGGGCTGGGGGGAAGGCACGGGACATGGCCGGCCGGGGTGTCCGTCCGGTTAGACATTCCTGTTTGCAGCCCGAGCCTTGGGTATAATAATGAATCCAATATTACACCTGTAAATGTGGGACTTTTAAAAGTTCGAGATCTTCCTCAGAATGTGGTTTGGGTGAGCATGGTCCTTGCCATTTTATCAACATTTAAAAAGAGAGAAAACCCGGAAAGCAATGATAGACAATAGTTTATCTAGGGGAAACAAGCTGTTAGGCATTGTAGGTGAAAAATGATTAAAAATGTTAAGATTCATGTCCCTGCATTCCTACATTTGATAATCTTTGAAAAGCTATTAACATTCATGTCGATCATGCTTAAACTCCTTCTGAATTCTCAGAAACTTGTGCGCACACACATGCTTCTCTTTTCCAAATTCTTTGTTATGGACTTTATTATTATTTCTCTGAAGGTGATGCGAACCACCGAAATCCACTTACTGAATTGTAAACTTAAAAAACACCAAAGGATAACATTTAAACAGCATTTGTACTTTTTACATAACTATATTCTCATACTAAGTCACTGCAACACAGAACAACATGCAACACAGAAAAAGAAATAAAAGTTAACTCTTTTCTAAAAGAAAATCACTGTTAGTATTTTAATGCTAAATCTTTTCTCCGTGCTTCTCAACACAGAGATCATGCCCATACTCTTGTATTTTGCTTTCTTTACCTGGTAGGACATAATGCATATTTTCCCGTTTTATCAAAACTTTCTAATCTTACCGAGATGGACTATACTTATCAATTCTGTTAGAATTTTAGAAAGCATCATCAGATTCCACTCAAGTTTTCACTATTACGAACGAGAACAAAGAACACTCCACTCATTTCTGATTTTCCTTTTGAAAAATGAAAAAAAAGATTTACTTGTTTGTTGTGGAGAGAGGGCACATGAGCAGGAGCAGGGGCAGAGGGAGAGGAAGAGAAGCAGAGTCCTGCTGAGTGCGCAGCCTGACATGGGGCTCCGTCTCGGGACCCTGAGATCCTGACCTCAGCTGACATCTAGTGTGATGCTTAACTGACTGAGCCACCCAAGCCCCCCTCAGATCATTCCTTTAGAACAAATACCTAGAACTGATATATCTGTCTCACAGTGGGACTTTGTGCCCAAATGGTCCAAAAGAGAGTCTGTACCAGCTCATATTCCCACTGCCATGAGAATGACCCCTTCTCCACATGGACCTCTTCTGGGCGATCACAGTGATTTTTTTTTTTTTTTTTTCAGTTTAAATTTCTGGCTAGTTTCTCTAATTGGCCAATGGAATCTTGATGTTTTAATTTATAATGCTTTTAATGTTTATTGCCCATTGATGTTATTTAAAGGACGGATGGTTTAGGAACGTACAAATCTGAGGAGTATCTGCACATGAATTATGATTTCATTTAATTGAGTGGCCGGTACACGTATTTTACCGATGACACATCACGGAGGAGGGAAAGGAGCCAGCTGAGGACTGCGGCTCCCCCGGCTCAGGGCTGGAGCACCACGGCCGTCCTTCCGGCCACGCTCCGTTCCGCACGCTCTCCCACAGCCAGGCAAACCATGCCTAGTGATGCCAGTAAACGATGTACCTAGACTCTCTCTAAGCTACCCGACTTGGAAATGGAAGAAAAGCTCCAGATTCTGTGGTTTCCATTCCTACGGTATAATTCGTATCATTGGGGAAACAAATGGCATCTCAAAGGAAAGAGAATGGCCCCAGGAAGATGAGACTTGTCACCTGGGGTGACTGCACACCATGGAAACCTGCACTGGGAGTTAGAAGGACAGGGAGAAGAACCCCTTCTTGGGCCTGAATCGGGGAGCCCTCCCTCATGTGAACTTGCTCCGGAGCTGAGAACTGAAGCCTCCCACGTAGGTTTTAGATGGAAACAAGCAGAGGCCGCAGCAAGTCCGTGAGGCTGGCGCAAGGAAGGCGCGTCGCCTGGACGCTGACCTGCTCGGGCGGCTCTTCGGAGGACGGAGAACAGCGTGTGCTCACCAACAGCTGTTCAGGAATAGATCCGTAACCCATCGTTATTTTTCCTAAATGACATCAAAGTATCCATGATTTTTACTGGACCAGTGTAAAGATGGTCCGATGGAGGGCTATAGGGTCACCGACTTCCACCCGTTGGATGGGTCGTAGAAGCACGGGGCTCCCATGTCATGACATTTTGTTGACATACTTGAAATATGGGACACACGTGCTTCTGTTGAGAGGAAACCGACAGCGGACCAGATGCTAGTCCCGGGGCGCACGTGGCGACTCAGGATCTGCAGTGACCAACGAGTGACCACCACAGCTACTGGTTAGCGCGCATCACCACACACAGGGGGGTCGTCTTCTTGTGGGAAAGCTTTTAAGATTTATTCTCTTAAGCAACTTTGGTCTCTGCAATGCAATATTATGAACCGCAGTCCCCAGGCCGTACGTCACATCCCCGGGATGTCCTTATTTCATAACCGCGAGCTTGTACCCTCGGCCCTCCCCACCCATTTCACCCACGGCCCCCCACCCCACCCCCCTGCCTCCGGCAGCCCCCTCTCTGCTCTGAGTCGGAGTGGGTGGGCTGGTTGGTTTTTAGATTCTGTATGTAAGTGAGATCAGATGGTGTTGGTTTTTCTCTGTGTGACTCCCTTCATTTCATCATGTTTAAATACACACTAAAGAGGTAGTTTCTGGGTTGGAGAGAATGCATCACTTAAAGACGAATTTAGAAGGAGGTCTTTAAGGCTGTGAGCTTTCTATGCAAACCTGAAATTTTAGGGATTTTTTCTCTGAAAGCTTGACCAAAAAGAACACTAATGAAGAGGAATGAGGACGGTTACACGGTGATCAGCAGTTTCTGAAATACGTAGGTGATAAGGAAAATCCCATTCTGCGTAACTGGAATCATTACGCAGATTCTTTCAGGCAACTGGTATTCCACTGGATTTCCTAGGAGCTGCTACAAAGCAGTCAATCCCAAGATTAAAACATTTTTCTCCTTTCCGTAAATTTGTAGGCATTTATGCATGTTTTTGGAATCATTTTTGCACTTTTATCCAGCTGACTGAAACTAAGAATTTCCTTTCCTCTTTGCAGAATAACAAAACTTGTGGGTGTATGATAAGTGTTATTGAATAATAAAACTTCTCAGAATTTTTGAATTCTTTATGACCCGTGTCATTTAAAATTCTATATTGAATCCTAACTCCAAGCCATAGCATTCTGATACATGTCTCATGCCATTATGCCCTGTTAATATTGATAAAAACGGATCAATACATCATTAGACTTACCAATTTCAATCCGTGACTCTAAATTCATTCAAATTATGGAACGCCAATAGTTACTTATGTTTGATTTGTTAACTTTAAGACACAGTAGAGCCTGAAATATGTTCATTTCACTTGTAATACACTTGTTTATAAACCAGTAAAGTCTGATGTCCACTTTTGAAGCTACTCATTCTCCTTCTGGAGATTCCTTACCCTTTTAAAGTGATGAAATTCACAAAGCATTAATTTGGGTATGCAGATTCCAAGATGGTGAACTCAAGTACAGGACTCACTCAATGGGAGCCTGGTTTTCGCGCTGTTGGATGCACGAGAACTCTGGACAGATCGACTGGGACGCCCTTCCTTCCCTCACTTAGTGGGAACAGTGGCATTATCATCTGAAATCATCTCCAAGCAGAAATCTGATGGAAAGGACTTTGTCCAAACTTCAGACTACTATGAATAATATTTTTTAAATAGGGCATTTAAAGTGGTAATCTTTCTCATGATGACTGTTTTGTTAAAGACAGTATGAATATTCATCTTACAGTTCTGGTGCGATGGTGGGAACTTCATGGCGACCATATGTAACATCTTATTCGTGGTCCCGGAAGTGTTGCAACATCACGGAGTCCTTTTAACCAAACAATGGAAGCCACAGAGAGAAGCGTCAGAGGCTTGTCATTCCGGCTTCTCGGGAGAAAACGGAGATTTCTAAAACGGGAGTCCCAAAGTTTCTTTCCAGATGACCTCTCACTTTTCTTAAAACTTCCGTTTCAATGCTGTTGGCACATCCCCTTATTTTCTGTGACTCACTCAGGTTTCAAATCCCTTGTCATTCACTTTCCGAGGCTTCCCTTTCTGAGACTGGAATTCTGTATCAGGAACCCGGAGTCTGCTACATAAGACATCATAAGACATTGGTTCGAACATCACCTGTTGTGCTAATGGTTTCCCGGCCGAGGGACTGGTCTAATTGCCTCGTGTTGTAGGAGTAGATGCAGGCAACTTTCTCGTAACGTGCTCGGCGGTGGCCCCGTGCACACTCCCGGCGGGGAGCGCACGGCGTTCACTTGTCCCGTTGCCACAGGTCAGCGCGCCACTCCTCCAGGGCAAATTTGGCCTTTCTGAAGCCTCCCCTTCTCAAAGACAACATTTTTTCCTGTACTGATGCCATTTCACCTTTTTGCTCACTTTCCAAGGGTTTTCTTGAAAATCCCCACGCCCCAGAGTCCTCCAGGCCAAACACTGTGGCGTCACGGAAACCCGGGAGGAAGGAGCCGGTGGGAGGGCAGGTGTGTGCCGTGTCAGCTCCCATGTTCAGGTGGGTCACGCGTGGTGGGAAAATGCTGTCTTGTTGTGTCTCGGTTGGAGGAGCAGGTGGATGGCTGAGACTTGGGGCAGAGGGCAGGCCCAGCAGAGAGTAAAGAGCCCGGAGAATTGTGTTGTTTGGGACTGGGGTCTTGATGCTTAAAGGTCCTGGTCATTGTGTTGCCTGTCGGAGGAGACAGCGAAGAGCAGACAGGTCCCCCCGGAGGAGAGTGCAGGAGAGAGCCGGGGGTCAGCCGTCCTCCCTGGGCAGTGCCGCTGCTGGCCACGGGCAGTACGTGCGTCACGTGCCTCATGGACACGTGTAGCCAGCGTGACGCATGTGGACGTGACTGCGTGGAAGCCGGGAAGAAGGAGGAACGGCACGGATGTTGAGCGGGCCATCCGGGGCCGGGAGCTGGAGGGCCGGTTCCAACCACCATCCACGGTTCATAGATTCCATCTGGAAAGAAAATTGCCAAAAGAGAGGTGGAGTGTGGCCTTTCTAGGGTTAAAGATCCTTAAGCTTTAGAGAGAATGTATAAAAGAAAATTTCTTTCTGAAATAATTTATGGAAATGCCGTGCTCCCTTTGAAGGTTCCGTGTCACCGCGTGGCACTGCGCAGTGTTCTCTTTCTTCACCTGTCAGGCAAAGACCACCTCGAAGACTCTCACTGCTGATTACTAGTTAATTGTCATTAATAAGTGACAACTGACATTATGGGGGCTTAATGCAGAGAGAACAGAAAAGAGCCACAGATATTCTAATGAGCTGACTCCTACGTGCCCTCTATTGTTGTCGAAAATGAGGAGCTGTCGTCATTGTTCAGGAGATGGGCTTCAATTGCTCTGGAAAATATTCTCTTTTAATTTCTTTATGCATAGCTAATTCCTGGTACTCTGTGTTTCTCTCTCCCCCACCCCCCTTGGAGCGGGCAGACACACACACACACATGCACGCACACATACACGCATGCACGCACGCACACTCTCGCTTTCTCCTGTGAGCATGCTACAAACTCCCAGGTAACTTATTCCTAGACAAGGAAGTAGCACGGTCTAAAAGAGCTCCTTTTTATAGAGCAGATAGAAAAGAAAGGCCGTTTAATGTCATAGTTTTAGTTGACTTGGATGGGGACAGAGTGGAGAGGACCAGAGCTGAGAGAGGAGGGAAGGAGCCTGGGAGGAACTGTTCCCACGAGGAGGAGTCGGCCAGTCCCGGCGGACAGCAGAAGGGTGGTCAAGAACAGGGGAGCGCCCTTGACAGCTGGCCCACCGGAGAGAAGCGTCACCCTTCCCAGCCCTGAGAGCTTAGAAACAAAGACAATAGGCAAACAAACAACAATCCCCACAGAATCTTCCAGAAGAGAAACCAAACACGAGGGGAAATAATTCGGTAGGTATTGAACTTTGACCTGTGTCAGTTGCCATTTGTTTTTGGCAAACTTGACCCAAGAAACATTTGCTTATAAAAGTCCTTAGTCATCAGGACACCTTGAGTAGGGACTCAAGGTTCTTTCTTGCACGTGTGTGCACACGGATATGTGTATGTGTGCGTGTGTGTGTGTACCAATAATAACCATACTGTATTTTGATGTTTAGGGTAGGAAATACAGTACAAAACACAGAGCAAAATAATTTCTGTGTTGCCTCGAGCCACCTGGCCGTGTTCTCTGTCCATCTGTGGCCAAAGGGCGAGGCGCTGGAAATGCCCGTTGCATTCAGCCTGGGCTCGGATACGGAAGATTTCCAAACAGGGCTGTGTGGAATGTTCTTGGGGGAAACTCAAGCTGAAGCCAATGGGAACAAGATGTGTTGTTTTTCAAGTGCCAACACCTCCTAACAACAATTTTGCGTGCTATCAGATCATTTCACACCATGCCATGCCACCTTCTATCAAGGCTTATCACACAAATGCAGTTTCAAGCTTGATATTTGATGGCTGTGCTGCTAAAGAGAAAAATCCTGTCTTGCTCCTTAAATGCTGCCGGGGCAGTGACTCCTTTATGCGATGGTAAAACCCTCTGCCTCTGCTTATCGCTGCTCTGCGATGGGTTTTGGAAAGGCGGCAGTATTTTGAACTGCAGCGGGCAGTGGGGTCTGGCTTTCTCCCACGTCAGTGCCAACATAGAGTTCCACGTGATCCTAACAGGCTGGGAGGAGATGGCGAGAGATGACCATCCCCGTGTTCCAGTTAGCTTGTTGGCAGCCATAACACGCTGTTGACGCACGTTGTGATCTCAAGAAAAACATTTCATTCCTGTGCACGTGTGCTGCTGACGGACCACATCTGGAGGGTTTACACTTGTGTCCTTGAGATCTTGGACCCAAGTTCTCAGCTTTGCACTTAGATCGGTTTGCTTCGTTTGGAAATGCTGGAGATTGGTCCAGCTTGGTACCGTTTGTAACCGTGATCAGCAGGACACCACTATCCTCACTTAATTTTGCACAAAAATGTGGAAAGGGGCGCGATGAGCTTCTTTCAGGCTCTGCATGGCTGGCCCTGCTGGACGCCGATCCACCTCTCCTAAGGACTTTTTTGGCCTCATGCTCTAGTGGAGAGAGCATGGAATTTAGAGGCTGAATTTCAGACGAATTCACAAACCTCCATTTCTTTATCATCAGAATTATGGTAACACACGGAACGGGTCCCACTCTCTGCTCGGCATTTGGAAGGCACCGAATCACCTGTAGATATTGTCACTATTGTCGGTGGTCTTGCTTGATCAGTTACAGAGACGCCTTAGAGTTGTTTGCCGTCTTGTCCACAAAACTATCCTGCGCGAGATGTGGTGGCAAACAGGAAACGCCCTGGTGGTTGGTGAGACGAGTCACACATTTGAGTAGGAAATGTATGATGTCAGCTGTGTCATGGGACTCCATGGCGTGAGGCGTCACAGCTCCAAGGGCACCCTCCTCTAGTACCACCAAATTTCAGCTCAAATCGGAATGCAAGCTTTGATAAAATCGGAGCTGGGGAGAGAGAAAGGGGTCTGGGCAAGGAGATACATTGTGGTAAGCCTGGTTTTATCGTTTAAGGTAGAACCAAAGAGATGTGGGTTAGAAACCAACATCGCCCTGTCCTTCTCCTACTCGCCCACCAGGGGAGATGTGCAGGGGGTTTACTGGGGCAGGGAACCAAGTTCGTCACCATAGGGTTCTGACCAGGACTTCGCTGGGCTCACCACGTGAGCTAGCGTGGAGTGAGTGTGGCCCCGGAGGAGACACCAGTGACCTCACTAGTAGTAAGTAGAAACCCCCTACCTTTGCCGTAAACCCCATGGGATTCCTGCTTGGCTTCCGGGGGCTGAGGTCTGAAGCCTGTCAAAGAAGAGGTATTCCTCTATCTGACAGATGCCACATTGGAACCTAATTGTTCCATATCGCCCTGACCTCCTCTTCTGTTGCAGCAAGGGAGAGGGAGAGAGCATGTGTCTTCCCCTTGAGTTAGAGGGTGAGTTAGAGCCAGCAGGTGGCAGGGTGCGCTCCACCACGGAAGACTTACTGCTTCCGGCCGCTGGGGTCAATCCAAGGGACTTCAGTTGGCCCCAAGATCTGGATGATTCCGAGAACACTCGGTCGAGTTCGGGACTGTTCGGATGCTTTCATTTTGGTGGCGCCCAGTTTATGTTCTGGAAATGTGTATCCGTTAGTGGCCCAGTTGATACCTTCTTTCAGACCCCTTGCCTATTTCAGGTCACCTCTGCCACTTTGTGGGTCATCCACTCTTAGGTACTCGTGGCAGTTTGAGTCCGCGCTTATCTGAGCGGTCTCCCTCGGTCTGACTCACTCCTCATTCCGTCTGCTGGCACCACGAGCTCCATCAACGGGGTCCCTTGGTGATCAATCACTCACAGTGTCCCTGGTGTCAGGGGAGGGAATAGGGTTCAGTATCACTTACAGTAATACGTCCTCTGCCTCCACGGAGCTTCTAGGAGACTCGTTTGTGTTCAGCTGCAGTTTCCTAGAAGCACAGATGTGTTTTCCCTTTAAAAAAATCTCACTCATTCCTACATCCATTCATCAGACCAACATTTACTCCTAGGTGTGTGGTATTTTGATAAACATAGAAAAAATAGGTTAAGTTATGAGTCGCAGTGGATACAAATGGGCTGGTTAATGACCAGAGCATCCGCACCAGGGACCAGGAGGACACATGGGAGCTCCCAGTCGAGGGAGCTCCTCGGGGAGGCGGTTGTCACATGTTTTGGTTATAATTCTTTCATTAAAGTGAGTGTATATTGAGTTCATCGAGAAATCCACTTTCGTATCAACCCTTGACTCGAGCCTCCTGCTCCAGGTAGTACCTGCGATCACGTCGGTGACAGGTGCCGTGTGCGAGCTGGCTCCAGCACGGGCACCAGCACTTCCGAGAAGCCCCGTGCGAGCTTGAACTCCACGTAACTCCAGCTCACAGATGCGGGAAGAGCCCCTTTCTTCCTACTGCTTCTTCATTGCTCAACTGTGGTCTAACAAGTCACCACAAGCTTAGTGGCTATCGACAACCCCACGGACGTCTCTGTTCTCTGCGTGGGACATCTGGGTCCTCTGCTCAGGCTTTCACGGGCTGAATTCAAGCTGTTGGCTGGGGTCTCATCTGAAGACCGGGCTTCTCGTCTCAACTCTGGTCGTTGGCAAAATTGAGTCCCTTGCATCGTAGGACTGGTGCCTTCAGCAGTGAAAGGCCACCTGTAGTCCCTGCCACGTAGCCCTGTCCAGAACGTAGCCAATTGCTTCTTCGAGGGGAGTGGGACGGTGTCTTTATCACTTTGAGTCCCTTTTAGGAGCTCATCCTGCTTAGGTCAGGCCCACCAAGGATAATTTTTCTTTTGATGAACTCAACGTCATCTGACTACGGACCTTAATCACATTGCAGATCCCTTTCCCTTTACATAAGGTAACCTGACCGTGACAGCGTCAGCTTCTGGCCATGCTCCGGGGGAGGGTCACACAGGGAGTGCGTACCAGGGGGCGGGACTGTCACGGAATTCTGCCTTCCACGTCACCCGTGTGCCTGAAGTCAGGTTCCTCATGTACAGGAGATCGAGTCCGGAGGCTCTGGCATGGCTCGCAGGACGCCTGCTAAGTATTCTGGGCTCCTGTCTTGCTGCGCTGCCTTGTCCCTCGGGTCCCTTCTCCGTGTTCCAGCCAAGTAGCCTGATTGGGTTTTAAGTATGTTCCGTTATCTCCAGTGCCTGAGCCTCCTCTCCTCCCCTCTTCTGCGAATCCTCATGTCTCAGCTTAGCACTGGTTTCTGCAGGAAGCCTCCCTAAATCCCTTGCCTCACCAAGGTCAGCTGCTCTTGTTCCGGGGCATCTGGGGCACCCGCATCCTCTTCGCCAGCATCATCATTGTGTTTCTCTTCTAGCCCAGGCGACAGTCTCTTTCCCCAGCTGAACTGCCAAGTATGGGCATTCGGGGGGAACCACAGATTCTGCAGAAGCTGGTGTAGCTCCTCCCCTCGGTGAGGGCCAAGAACGAGCGGACTGCTCAGTGTCGGCTGTCCTACAGACCGCAGTCTCCAGGTGGGGATGCCGCTTGGCTCTGTCTGCCCGTGTAGGGCTCTTTACAGATGTGCTGACCCTAGGCCAGGTGGGACTCCTTCCCAGGTACCATGACCTGTTCCTCTCTTTAGGTCTCTGTAACGGCCCTCGTGGCTGATCTGGAAACTGGGGACAGTGCCTCATAGGCTCGTCTATCCCTGGGGCCCCCCGGCACAAAGGCATTCAGCATGTCCGGAGGACAGTCTTGGAGGGTGGTTTGGGATGACCAGAGGAGTGTCGTTTTGGAATCAGGCAACCCTGTGTCAGTCCCTAGTTATCCAAATGATTGGCCAGGTGGTTTCGTTTCTCCATCAAGGGCCTGAGGTCCACCAGAGTGCCTCCTCCCTCGAAGAACCGGTGTGAAAATGAAACGAGACAATACACTTAAAGGGCTTAGCGTGGCCTGGTGAGTGCTCAGTGTGTCAGAGCTGAGATTATCTGCAGAAATAAAGGCCCCCGTCTCCGAGCTTATGTTCAAAGATGGCGTCATTGGTTGTCTCCAGCAAGAAATACAGCATCGAGGAAGGTCAGCTCTCTCCTGTGAGAAGCGCCGTGGGTCATCAGGAAGCGTGGGGAATGTCCTCATTGTCAAGGCCCAAGTCACTTCTCCGTGCAGGACCCCGGGCAGCCCAGCTGTCCTTCCGTGAGAAAGGACCCTGGGAGCCACAGCGGCTTGAGGACAGGAGGGAGTAATGGGTTTGTAAAATAAGCTTCAGAGAGATGGTGAATCTGCCTGTATTTGGCCAAAAACGCTATGAAATTCTCCTAGCACCTGGCCTGGAAATGTCTTCCAGATGTCCGCTGCGTCTTCTGTGCCGAGGACGGCAGGCGGACGGAACAGTTACAGTGACAAGCACGTTGTCGAAGCAAAGGGGAGATGGCTATTTCGGGGGTCAGCCAATGATCAACAAATCCGGCAAACGACAGGATGCTGGGCCGCGCGACCCTTTTGGCGGCAGTGTCCATTGAGTGTGCCCAGCTCAGTAGGACCTGTGGCTTCCCCACGGACGCCGGGCGACAGTTTGTGTTCCTGCCCGGACAGCAGGTGCAAGGCGGGGGCGCAGGGGCAAGCCCTATGCTGCACCAAGGGCTCCGAACGTGGCTTGCTTGCTCTGGGCGCCCAGCGAGCATCCCCAGACGGAGGAGGGCTTTGCTCAGTGTTACCGTCTCTGCCATGGGGAGCTGGGGATAATATGCTTCCCTTGGTGAAAACATGGATTTTTGTCAGGATATTTTAAAAGTGTTCATGTGGGGGAGAGGCTGCGGCGGGAGATACGTGCGGCACGCGGCAGCTCCGTGTGGGGCGGGGGTGGACTCTGGGAGCGGAAGCTTCTTTCAGTTTCCTTCCCTTTGGTGGCTGGTGTTTTGATTAGCCTGTCCTTTAGGCCATCATTAGCGTCTTTTGGGGAAAAGCGTTCAGTCCATAAATATGGAAAATAAGCCCATAATTGACCCTTGGACTGAGTTTGTTTCCATTAGGTTTTGCGATTGAAAAAGGCGCCTATTTGGAGCATGTGGTGTGTGGGATAAACCGATGGTGTCCTTCACGTCTGATGACAATGGCAGGCCCATTCAAGACACCGCGCTCCAGGAGGGAGGGGGACAGAGGGAGAGGTGCAAGGATGAGCAGGGTTTTTTCTGCTGTGAGCACAATTGGAGAGAACTCAGAAGGGCCTGCCGAGGCGTACCCACAGTGCTAATGGATGTGATGGTTCTGGAAGAGCCAGTCAGGGCCTATGGGCATGTCCTCTTTGGTGTCATTAGGGTCCAACATAGACACTCCCGGGGAGGGAGGGCCAGTGTGATGGAGCCCACTAGAGAGGAAAGACACAAAATAACCACACGGGGAGTGCCGACAGGGCTGCCACAGCGGCCTACGGGACCGGGGGTGGGGGGTGGGGGTGAGGGTCCTCTGGGCTCAGGGGGACTCGGCCTTGCGCTGAGGCATGTGGGAGAGGCATCCTGGCTTCGCCGGCCTCTCACCTTGCAGCCACAGCATTGAGGTCTGCTTGCTACCAAAAGGGTTTTGTTTTCCCTTTTAATTTTCCCCTTTCTGGAATTCCCACCACTGCCTGGAAGGAACATATGGCACGCTGATTGCATTAGGATCGTTTATACATTTAGCTCGAAGGGGTGCACAGTGAGTAGAGAAAACAATTCACTTCCAAACACTGGAGCAGAGAGTTTAAGGCCTTGCGTTCATACCCTTCCCGGAAGCAGATTGACTATAGGTTCAACACCGACTGGGAAGCTGGGAGGTGGTTGACCCCACTGGGAGTCTGGACTCCTGAATATGTTCTGGCCCCAGGAACCTTGTCTCTGTGGAGAGAGCTGGAGTCCAAAGCCAGCCAGACCCTGCCGCTGACACGCCCTACAGGGGCTTTCCCTGGGCATCTTCTGTCCCATAGATCCTGGCAGAGATTTTCTATCACTCTGTGCCAATCAGGAAAAAAAATACAGGAAGATGACTTCTTTAGGACAAGAGGGATACTTCTGTTTTTCTTCCTAAATCCAACTTCCCCTACCTTTAAAAAAAAATTATTTGGGGACACTTGGGTGGCTCAGTTGGTTCAACATCTGCCTCTGCCCAGGTCATCATCCCAGGGTCCCGGGATTGAACCCTGCGTTGGGCTTCCCTGCTTGGTGGGGAGCCTGCTTCTCCATTTCCCTCTGCCCTTAGCCCTCACTTGTGTGTGCTCACTCTCTCTCTCAAATAGATAAAATCTTAAAAAAAATATATTGGGGCACCTGGGTGGCTCAGTGGATTAATGCCTCTGCCTTCGGCTCAGGTCATGATCCCAGGGTTCTGGGATCGAGCCCCGCATCGGGCTCTCTGCTCGGTGGGGAGCCTGCTTCCCCCTCTCTCTCTGCCTGCCTCTCTGCCTACTTGTGATCTCTGTCTGTCAAATAAATAAATAAAATCTTAAAAAAATATATATATATATTTGTTGATAAAATACACATAAAATAAAATGTTCTGGGGGCACCTGGGTGGCTCAGTGAGTTAAAGCCTCTGCCTTCAGCTCGGGTCATGATCTCAGGGTTATGGGATCGAGCCGTGCGTCAGGCTCTCTGCTCAGCGGGGAGCCTGCTTCCTCCTCTCTCTCTGCCTATCTCTCTGCCTGCTTGTGATCTCTGTCTGTCAAATAAATAAATAAAATCTTTAAAAAAATAAAATAAAGTGTCCCATTTTCACTACTTTACTGTACGGTGTGGTGGCGCCCTGCCCATTCCCACCATGGCCAATTTCCACAACCATCCCCGCTGCCCTCCCACAGAGTTCCTTCATTATCCCAAAGTAGGATACTGTCCCTGTTAGACAAGAATTCCCTCTTCCCTCTAGTCAGCCTCCTGTCACTGTGAACTGGCCCACTCTGGGTCCTGCATATACATGGGATCATGGGATCTTTGTCCTCTGTGTCCGTCTCATCACACTCACCATAATATCCTCCAGGTTCATCCACAGTGCAGCATGTGGCAGGGTTTCCTGCCTTTGTAAGGCTGCGTAATATTCTGCTGTAGGGATAGATCATGCTTTACCACTCACCCACCAATGGACGTAGCAGTTGTTTCCACCTCTTGGCTGTTGTGAATAGCGTGGCGATGAGCACAGGTGTACACGAACCGTATTTGTTCGCATCCCTGCCTTCTCTGCTTTGGGGGATATACCCAGAAGTGGAAGTTCTGGATCACATGGCAATTCTCTGCTCATATTTTTCAGGAGCCACCAAACTTTTCCACCAACGGTGACACCATTTATACTCCTACCAGCAATGTGCAAGAGTCCTAATTCTCCACATCCTTGCCCACACTTGTTATTTTTCCATTATTTTGGTAACAGCCATCCTAATGGGTGTGAAGTGGTACCTCACTGTGGTTTCCATTTGCATTTATCTGATGAGTCATGATGTTGAGCATCTTTTCACGTACTTACTGGCTGAGAGTGTATCTTCTTGAGAGGAATGTCTGTTCATGTTCTTTGCCCATTTTTGAATTGGGTTGTGAGAGTTCTTTATACATTTGAGTTGTGAGAGTTCTTTATACATTAAGGGTATTAATTCCTTATTAGATACAAGATTTACAAATGTTTTCTCCCATGCTGTGGATTGTCTTTCATTCTTTCAATTGTATCCTTTGCACAAACAGTCTTAATTTTAATAAAATAAAATTTACCTAGTTTTTCTTTTGTGACCTGTGCTTTTTATGTCAAATCTAAGAACCATTGCCAAATCCAACATCACGAAACTTTTCCTTTATGTTTTCTTCTAAGACTTTTATAGCTGTGGTTCTTGTGGGGAGCTCTTTGATCCATTTTGAATTAATGTTTCCATGTGATATAAGGTAAGGGTTCAAATCTAGTCTTTGGCATGTGGGTCTCCTGTTGGCCCAGCACGATCTGTGGAGCTTGTCCTTTCTTCACTTAATAAGCTTAGCACCCCTGTTGAAAAGCCATTTGGTCATAGGTGCAAGGGTTCATTTTTTGGCCCTCTATTCTAGCCTATTGCTCTATTATCTGTCCAGTGCCAGTGACACATAGTTTTGGTTACTGTAGCTCTGTAGTTAATTCTTAAATCAGGAAGTGCGAGTTCTCCAACTTGGCTGGTCATTTCCAAGATTGTTTTGGCGAGTCCCCAATTATCAAATTTGATAATTTGATTATCAAATGCTTCTTTTTTTCCCTGGACCTATTAACGTCTCTCAGATAAATTATCCATAGAGAAAACCACTTTGAAAGTACTTTTTTCCAGCTTAGTTCTGATTTGTTTTTTTTTTTTTTTTTGGAGTCCTTAAGAAAATGACTGACCCAATTTTTGTTCACATGGGACATAAGAAAATAACGGTCTAGGCTATTAACCAAAATGCAGGTGAATTGAATTTTATCCTTGTCCCTGAAAACCCATTGCTGTGTGAGAGCTTGAGTCTCCTGTCATCCTTCAGGTCTAGTGACTGAACTTTTCTGTGCCTCCCCTTCTCCTTTTTCCATTCGTGAGACTGGATGGCAGCCTGTTCAAGATGTTGTGACAATTAATGAAACGGAATCTGTAAAATGCTTTGAGTGCTTTGAAAGAAAAGTGTCATGTAAATTCAAGGAAAAGTACTAGGATAACTCCCGAATCAGTGCAAACATAAATTTTCCCCAATCATTTTGTGGAATGTTGCAGGTGGCACATTCCCTCTTCCGGCAATCTTGAGATCACCTGAAATCTGGGACGGGCACTCTTTCCCTAACTTGCATGATGAAGTTTTGTTATGAAGAAGCTCATCTAAAGCAAATCAGATGTAAACCTGCATCTGCTGCGACTTAGACACCGAGCCCCAGGGGATCTTGGGCGGCCGCCCCCAGGTGTGCGAGAGTGTTTGTCACTTGTCAGACCCACTTGGAGACACAGCTCCCCCTTCATGTTTCCATGTGAGTTTTTATTAATGTTAACGTAACTATATACATAGTTTTTAAATGCATCTAGTTCTATAGGCTTACGATGGGGAAAAAATGCCCTCCTGAAGTCACCCTTCCAGTGTCCTCATCCCCGTGACAGTGGCTTTGTATTACGCTCAGGATGTCATGTGATGATGTCCTACTGTGGACACTAGCAGGGCTTGTCACCACGCCCTGCACCCCACCTTGTGTTCCTTGCCACTATCCCCACAGTGGAGGTGTCCTCTGTGTTTTGGTTAGATCAGGGGGCCACTTTGCCATGACTATGACTTTGCAAACATGTAGAGCTGAACCATATAGTGTACAGGATTACATTTCTTTTATTGTGCATTGTTTATTTTCCTGGTGTTAATTTGTGGGGGGGGGCTTAAATTTTTATGTTCCCGTTAGCAGGGCGCGCCCAAAGGTGCTGGTACAGTTGATTATTCCCATCTTCTTGGTAGATTTTCTTCACTTGTTTTTCCAAATGCCGTGCTCTTGCTTTTCTTGCTCTCTTTAGTGTCCTTGCTGGCTCCTCCTTTCTGTCTGGCCTCAGGTTCTTACAAGATGCAGAAAGTCAACACGGTACCAGCTGGTACTGGAAAACCTCACCGGCCTTTGGAGAAGGCAAATGTGGTGTCCTCTTTTCCACACCACATTTCATTGAGGAAGATAAATATAGAAAGGCCATCTGAGAAATAGAAGTATGTTTACATGCAATAATTATCTTCTATGGGGCCACTGGTGGGGATGGGGGACTTAGAGATATTTAGGGTTACACACACACACACACACACACACATACACACACACACACACACACGATTTATTCTCAACAGGGGGCACTGAGTGGGAAGTTAAGACACAATTCTATTAACAGTAATGAGAGCTGTGAGTGTGTCTCCGTTCATAGCACTGGAAATTCACCCCTTAGGGTCCACATAAATTTGAGCAGTTGACCATGTGAAATGTTCTTTTATGGGCAATAGGGGCACTGAGAAGCAGCTACATGTTTTCCTAAACTGACCACCCACCAGTATATGTCTGCATAATTCTTCAATTTCTCTTCCTGGAGTCCAGATGCGGCAAACACTGTGCTGATTGGGCAGAAGCATGCTTACAGCTCGCGTCTCCCTGCAGAAGTCATGTAACAGTCGCATCTCCGGGTATTAAATCTAACCTGGAACTCTAATCCCTCCCTTCCAGTGATTTGATTAGGGATCTCCCAGCTGATCTAGGGCAGTGAACCCTGTTCCTCTCTCCTGGTACTTGGTGCAAAATGGAGAATCCTGTCTGAAAATGGAGGTTGTCACCATAAATAGCTTCACACAGGCCCTGGCCAATTGCTAGAGAGAGCGCGGGGCTTACGGATTCTCTTTCCTTGCTTTATGTAAATGCAGAGGATTATACCATTTCGTTTCTAATATATTTTGAAAGACCTTGAAAATTAAAGTCTCAACAGAGAGGCAGCGCCAGACCACCAGAACGCACCAGCCGCAAGGATCCAAACTCCCCACGCAATCCAGACCAATTCCACCCAAAACAGCGCCCGCCCAAACACAGAACTTGGCTCGGAAAATTTGCGTCTCAGTATTCAACAGATAATTATTAATCGACAGATGATATTCTTATTTTATAAACGATTTTACCCATTCTTTAGAGAGAGAGAGAGAGAAAGGAAGAGCGCAGAGGGAGAAGCAGACTCCCCACTGAGCAGGGAGCCTGACTTGGGGCTCCATCCCAGGACCCTGAGATCACAACCCGAGCCAAAGGCAGATACTTAACCGACTGAGCCACCCGGACGCCCCCAGGTAATGTTATTAATTATGAGTGTTTTCATATGCCTCCTCCCCTGAGGACGTGTCCTAAGTCTCTTCCAGCGTGTTTCTGTGACATCTGGCTGGTGGTGTCGGGCACTACCCATGTGCCTGCTGTGTGGCTCACGGTCGACCATCTGCACGTGTCTGTGGAATGCTGGCTGAATTGCAGACATCACCAACATCACACGAATGTTCTCACCCCGTTCCAATAGCCTAGGACCAAAGGCCACTAGGGAGCCACTTTCTTGGTGACGTGACTTTCCCCACACTGTGATTGGCCCCCCACCGCGTCTCAGCCGCAGTCTTTGGGGGAGACATGCTGTAGGACTTCCGTGTTTTGCTTCACTTTACATAGACTTATAGGACTCAAACTGAATTTGGTTTAATGCTAGTTCAGGGTCTTTTATATTATTTATTAAGTGTGGTTCAATTTGCAAATGCCACATCCGTAGAAAGGAGGAAAGGAAGAAAAGATATAGACTGGGTTTTCTCTTTCCCAAATGGATGCCATTGCATTCTGCTTTTTTGTGTAGGTCAGACGTGTTGTTCCCATTTGTCCTTGCAAGTGGGGAAAAGGGACGGGGGAGAGGAGACACGCCCCCCAGGCCCCCCAGGCCCCCCAAACCCCCCAGTGCCATGCGCTCGCGCTCCGATGCCAGCGCCGCCCACGCTGCTTCTCCCTGATGATGACTTGTTCTGCGGCGGCCCCGCTAAGCGGCCTGGAGTCAGAGGGAATGGTGCTTTGGGTTCTTGAAACGAAACAAACAAACAAAAAAGAATTCAAATGGAAATCATTAAGCTGTTTCCCTCAGTTTGGGGGGCTGAGCCTTCCCTGTGTCCAGAAAGGCGTCCATCAGGCCTCCTCCTTCTCTTCCTTCTCCTCTCTCCGTCTGCCCTGCAGGGCGGGAGGAAGACTCTGCACCCGGGCCCGGGGATGCTGGGCCCTCTGACAAGTTTCTCAACTCCCTCGAGGCGGGGGCTTCGTGTCATTAATTTCTAGAATTCCCTCATGCAGACTTCATTCTTTGAAATTTGATTTTGAAGTCATTTTTATTCATGTTTGTAGGGCAAAAAAGTTTCAGTAGGGTTTCTGGTAACAAATATTCTAACCTGCATGCTTGGCCTTTCAGCTACCTTGAGGGGGTGATCCCTGGCGCAATTTTTTGCTTCGCCCGGAATAGGCTCTTACCATTCTGGTTGACCTCCTCCTTCTCTAGCCGGCTGGACCTGGCTTCTGCCTGCGCCCGTGCACACTCCTGGGCCCAGGGGGACTAATTTTTGTTTGGAGTAGGTGGCTGGTCCTCGGCAGCCCCAGATTTTCACGAACGGTCTGCTGAACAAATAACGTGTAAAAGATGTGTGCCGGAGGCTTCCCCTGGGCCGGGCATCGTGCTCAGCTCTTCAAGGCATGATTTCCTTCACTCCCTTAAACCCCGGGAGCGACATCCGACATACGAGACATGCAGACGAGAGCCCTCCCTAGACCTAGCAGGAAGGGGACTTCTCCGGGGTCCCATGGCCAGGTCGCGGTGGACGCGGGCTCTTCGGATGCTTTCGACGCCCGGGCACGCGGCCTCCCCTGCGCCGTGTCGGGGGGTGGGCTCCTGCCTGAAACTGCGGGAGAGAGTCAGCCGTGAGGCGCAGCACAGGACACACGTGCTCCCACCGTCGTCTCGCCTGCCACGGACTGAGGACGTTCTTTCTTCCCAATGATGCGTGTGCCCTCTGACGTGCCTTGGGAGGGAAGGCCGAGCCGCGAGAGCTTGATTCTCTCTTCCACGTCACGGGGCACCTTGTGGCCTGGAGCTCGGGGCTTGGAGGGGGTGCGGCCTCCTGCGGACGGGTAGGCAGGGGGCAAGTTGGCCAAGGCCAGTCTGACAAGTCTCGTCCAAGGAAGGCGAAGGCTCTGGAAGTCAAGCCAGGCGGACGGCGGAGCCCGTGGTCGGGCTCAAAGCTCCACGTCGACGTGGGGCGATCGGGTTGAAAGCAGAACGGAGAGGCGTGGAAGCAGGGGGTGGGGGGCCCAGCCCCGAGCTGCTGTGGCTGGAGTGGGGTCCTCAGCCGTGGCCGGCGGGGGGACTGATTCCTCTGTCTGACCCCGGCTGCGGGGGTAGTCCAGGGGCCACGGAGTAGACGGTGTAGCAAATACCAGCTGGTGTTACCAGAGTCTGTGTGGACTGCGGCTTTGAGGTAATCCTTCTATTTTGACTGGAAAAAATTTCATATTAATGTGACATCTTATATTCATAGTCTAGCCCTGCATTGAGCTCCAAGACTTAATTGAATTGGAGGTCTCGGAAGAAATCACCCATCTCAGAGTGGGAGCCCAGTCACAGGGGGCGATCGTCACGATGGGAACCCGCCGGAGCGGCACTGAAGTCGGGGGTGGCGGGTCGTGGCGGCGCCCGCCTTCCAGATGGGGTGTGGGGCTGGGCCCGGGCTCCCCGCTGACCTGCCCCGTGTCAGTACAAGCTGAGTGAGAGCATTTCCCATTGTCTGGCTTGAATTAAGTCACACGAGAGATTGTTGGAACAGGGGCGGATCTGGCGGTCTGTCTTTCCAGGAGCGTGTGGACTCGCTGCTTTGGTGTGAAGATAGCAAGTTTCCTATGGATAACTTGGGGCCTGTTCTCTGCCAGAACTTTTGAAAAACAAATCTCTATGGTATAAGCCCCACAAATCGGTCATAGACCAAAAGCTCTTCTTCGGTGTGATATTCTGTAAGCAGAATGTGGGTCGTCTGGGGGCCTTCTTTAGTATACCGGCTTTGTTAAATGTAGGCATTTTAAGTCATTTTTTGTAGATACTTCATACAGACAACCCTGCAGGGATCAGCAGATGTATGAGATCTCTCCTAGTCCTGCTGGAGTACCTAATTTTTTTTTTTTTTTTTTTTTAAGATTTTATTTATTTATTTGACAGAGAGAGATCAGAAGTAGGCAGAGAGGCAGAGAGAGAGAGGAGGAAGCAGGCTCCCTGCTGAGCAGAGAGCCCGATGCGGGACTCGATCCCAGGATCCTGAGATCATGACCTGAGCCGAAGGCAGAGGCTTAACCCACTGAGCCACCCAGGCGCCCATGGAGTACCTAATTTTTGAGCTGGGTTTTGGACTACTGCGTTGTAAGTTTATTCACCCCTCCGTCCTCCCCTCTGTCCTCCCCTGCTCTTCCCCTCTAATCCGCCCTCATCCCTCCTTCCCTCTCTGCCTTTCTCTTTTCTTCCTTCCTTCCTTCCATTCATTTATTCACGATCAATGAGCCACACAGATGTATGGACAATCGTACGACTGATAAGTGCCACGACGGAGACAGGCAGGCCCCATGTCATGAGAACCAGCGATAGGGACCGTGTGAGGCTTTCCTGAGCAAGTGATGATTTAGCAGAGATTTGGAGGCTCAAACAGTAAATAGCAAACACGTTATCACAATGTTGATTTTCTTCTCTGCCCTCTTTGACCCCCTACTTTTTTGAATGCAGTTTAAGGGCAACCATAGTCTGGGGACTGTCCCCATGCCGGCTACTCTTCCAGTAACAGCAAGGACGATCTAGGGAGCTGGGGGGCTGTGCACAGCCGGCCCGGGTGCAGGGAAGGAGGGAGGGAAACACAGAGAGCCCGCCCTGTTTCCAGGAAAAGAGGCTTGTGTGGGTATGAAGCTTGCGTACCCTCGCGTGTGTGTGCACAGGTGTATGTGTGATGTGTACGTGTGTGCGTGTGCATGCATGTGCATGTGTGTGTGCACGTGTGGTGGGACATTGATCTGCTCCCATGCATTTTCTATTGCCTCCTACATTTACCTCCATTCTCGTCATCACTGCTGTCATTTACTTAACTTACTTTGTACGGGTTTGGTTCCTTCCTTCTTCTTTGCCTAAACTTCTTCTCTTCCTCTTCCCTTACTTAATTCCTTCACATCCTTCCAGCCCGAGTTCAGCTCCGACTCCCTCTGGAAGGTTCCAGGGCGTGAGTCACACGCACGGCTCAGACTTCGGCTGGGCAGGCGCACATCCCAGGGCCTCAGGAAGAGCAGGGCTCGCGCACGCGGGGTGTCCTGGGCGCGGCCGTCCCCTGCAGAGGTCCTGCGCACGTTTATTGGATGCATGAGTAAGTGACGTGGGTTTGCCTCTAGGAACAATATCAGAAGGCACTAGGCTTAGTTCACTGGGCTGGAACTCAGGGGCTGAGGGTTTAGGCTGAGACAGTGAGGGGACCTGAGTATGGGGGAGAGTTAGGACCAGGCTGTGTTAGAGCAGACTCGTGGTCAAGGGGTTGAGGGTGATTCCAGGCCCTCGCTTACCCAGGCACTCCGAGGGCCCTGGGAGCAGTGTCTTCACGTGGCTGTGAGATTCTTACTGAACAGTATTTTATTGTTTCTCTGAAAGGAGTGCCCCTTAGTACTACAGAAACGGACCCTAAAATCTAAAGGACCCTAAAATCTGCCTCTGACCCTAGTCAGGGCGTTGATTGAGTCCTTTGGTGATAAGGTTTACAGATGAAGAGAACCAGAACGACAAGACAACAAAAATGCAAAACCAGTGTTCTCAGATTTACTGCCGTGCCGATATTTCTCCTTCCTTTTAGGGCGATTACTGTTTTAATCACGGGTAATGCTGCTTATCAAAACTTACTGTAAATGAGATTAACCCAGCAGAATGGATGCGGCTTAACGCGCAATTCTTACGGAGTCTGTGATTCCGGGAGAGATTTCCTGCTGAAGTCCACTCAGAGGGAGACCACGGGGGAAGGGCCTTCAACCTCCCCCTCCCGTACTCTCTTCTCAGCCTCATCCCCTCGGCCGCCTCTATCCCTCCCACTCACCGCCATCCCTCATTACACATTCCTTCCCGTATTTCCAAATAAGTCCAAGATGAGGTCTGCTTTCCATCACATGGTTCTTGCCCCTTTCTGCGGGTAGTTAACGGTCTCTCCAGCACGGTGACGGGTTTTAATTATCAAACCCACGATCAATTTTGGGCAAAGATTCCTAACAAAATAATCTCTTATGGGGCCCCTAGACCTGTGATCAATCTCTCTGGTTTGGGTGGTTTCGAGAACAGTAAATGAGAGATTTTTAACCAATGCTAGGACCCGTAAGAGACATCTTGTTGGATTCTGTATGACTCATACCTCTAAGGTTCATTAGCCAATGCCAAATCACAAGTGCAAAGGAAGTACTGTGTTTGATTGCTATATGATGTTTAAAAATACACACATACACATGCATAGTATATTTTCCAGAAAAAATAATACTATATTTGTGACATATGTAGAACAGAATGGGATATACACATATTCTGTGTACATATTTATATATTTTACAGATATAAAGACAGAATATGTTATATTGTATATATACTTATTATATATAATATATAGTAAGTCTCTCTATATGTGATAGGAATATATGTGATAGGAATGCACACACATACATTCCCACACGTGTATAATGGGGATTGACTCGGTTGATGATGGTGGTCCGGAAGTCCCATCGTCTACTGTCTGCAAGCTGGAGAACCAGGAGAGCAGATGGCAGAATTCAGTCCAAGTCCGAAGGCCCAAGAACTGGGGTGCAGACAGCAGAAGCTCTAGTCTGAGCTGAGAGCTCAAGAACCAGAAGCCTGGATATCTGAGGACCGGAGATGATGGCTAGCCCAGCCAAGGAAGAGAGAGGACTGACGCTTCCTCCACCTTCTGCTCAGGCCCTCAGTGGATCCTACGATGACCACGCTCAGCGGTGAGGACTTGTTCAAATGACGGTTCTCCCCAGAATGCCGTCCCAGACATACCCGGGAATAATGTTTTACCAGCTATCTGGGCATCCCTTAGCCCAGTAAAGTTGGCACAGAAAATTAACTACCACAATATATATTTTCTACCAGAAGACACTAATCTTTCTCTTTTTCTCCAAAGACCCTCCTGCCTAGGTAGATGTCACTCCCATTTTACGGATGAGGAGTTGAAGCACGGAGTCATGAAGTAGCTTGCTTGAGGTCACTGATCTCGCTGGGGATCGTGGGAGCACACACATGAAGGAGGGTAGGTGTGACCCTCAAGCCCGAGGCCTTCGTACTCCACCTGACCCGTGCATGGCCGGATGACTGTGGGGCTTCCTTCTTGTGAAGTCACACAGAGAAAGTTTACAGTCATAATAAATCCTGTGCCAAGCATAAGAAAACATATTTCAGTCAAAAAAAAAATAAAAACCTAATTAGACAGAGCAGCTCACAGATCACCACCAGTGCCCAGGCTGCTGTGTACGGCTGTGTAGACTGACCCCTTGCACAACTTCAGGGGCCCTGTTCTCCTGGATCGTGACTGGTAGGGAATCACATGGAGTCAAGGAAGTGACCCCTAACTAGTAAGTAACAGACTTAACTTTCTGTTACTTGTTCATACCACTCACCAGGGGTCCAGGCACAGGTAGGACTGGGATTCCCAACCTCCTTAGAGTAGACCTGGTGGTGATTTGCTCCGGCCAATGGATTTGTGAGAGGGATTACTGAGTCAGTTCTAGGCACAAGACTTAAGGGCTGGCACGTGATTCTGTTAGTTTCCTAGAGGTTGTTGTACCAAGTACCACAAACTAGGGGCCTGAAAGCAATAACAATGTCTTGTATCACATAGTTCTGGAGGCCAGAAGTCAAAAGCAAATTGTCTTCAGGGCATCACTCCCTGCGATGTTTCTAGTGGAAGGCCTTCTTCCCTCTTCCAACTTCCGATGGCTGCCGGCATCCTGCACCCTTCACTGGTAGCTCCATCCCTCCGGTCTCTGTCTTGTCATCGTATGGCCTTCTCCTCTGCGTGACTGTCTCCTGGGTGCCCGTGTGTCTGCCCCTTCTCTGACCATGAGAACACTAGTCAGATTAGACTCAGGGGCCACCTAATCCAATACAACTTCATGTTCACTAATTACACCTGGACCAACCCGATATCCAAATAAAGTCACACTGAGAGCCATTGGGGGTTAGAATATTTTGAAGGGCACCATGATTTTCCATGATTCCTTCCCCTGGTGTCCACAACTAGCTCCATGAGGCTGTGTCCCTTCATCAGGACAGTGTCCCGCAGACCCCCAAGTTGGACAAGTATAGACAATGAAGAACACTTTCTTTCTGAAGCAGCTGACATTTTGGATTGTTTGTTATTGCAGCATTAGCCTAGCTTGTCCTAGCTGATACCATAACGTCAATAGAATACACTTTATTTTATTTTATTTTATTTTTTGTTTCTAATTTTGTGTAATATCTATTAGCTCATTGTGTCAAAGTCTTCTAATTATCCTGCAATATTCATTTCCCTCTTCTCCCTACTAAGTTGTAGGTGCAGCTCGCTCTGGCTCTGTGATGAAGATCCAGCATCCAGCATGTGAGTAGAAGGAAAATGTGAAATTGCTTGTCCTCCTTCTCCTCCTTCTCCTTCCCCTGGGTGAGGAGCTGGCTCCAAGGGGACAAGGGCAATGCCATGGGCGTTGCAGTGCCAGGAAATGGAGGGTCCTGGTTCCAGAAAGACCTTGAAGCATGAAGACCTCTTCTTGGCCTGGATGCCCAGTGACACCCCCCAGATGGCCGCTCAAGAGAAAAATGAATTCCTGTCTCTTTGGAGCCCTTGTCATACGTCTCCTCTCTTGAGAGGCCTGGATTGGGCCCCACCCAACACTCCGACGTGAAGAAAGGAAAGCTCAGTTCACCTCAGCTAACCCCCACCCCTTGACCTCTTCGCAGTGTTTGCCAGTTCTAGTATTATGTTTAGTTTTTCTTAGGGTTGCCCGTGTGACTTCAAATAAAAACTGTTAATTTTTGCTCCATTGATGTGACTACCTCATTTATAAGATGAAGATACTAACCCCCTGCCTTATCGTCCACGACCCGTGCTCCGTCAGCTGCAATCCTGCAGGCTGTGAACATTTACATTCGGTCCTACAACCACAAACAAATTTGTTCAGGTGGCTTCCCAAAGTTTGAAATGAAAAGGCTGTGTTTATGTGTCATATAAATAATGCTCAAAAAGGGGAAAGGAGAAAAGGAGGACCACTTCCTTCTCTGCAGGTCCAAGGGGCGACTCCTGGACCAGAGTCAAAATCAACCGAGTTCTTACAGGACGTCAGTTCCCTGAAACCAAGTGAGTTCGTTCACTCGCACTGATTGATTACGTGGGAATTATGGACCAGACGCTATTCTAGACATCGAGAACACAGCCATGCATAAAACAGCCCCAGACCCTCACCCTTTGAGTGTATATCCCACCATGGAGAGCCAAATCAAACAGGAGACATAAGGCACCGACCTCAGCACACACTAGCGAGGCAGATAAGGTGAAGGCAGTATGTATGGGAATCGCAAGTGGGGACAGCATCGCCAGGGGGGTCTCGCCCAGAAGACAGTGCGAGCAACCACCAGAATGAAGAAAAGGAACAGGCCATGTGCTGATGTGGGGGAGGGACACGCAGAGGGAGAGGGCAATCTCACAGAGGCCAGGAGAGGGGTCAGGTGTGCAATTAGGGCGAGGAGAGGAAGGGTGAGGGCCCTAGGGTGGAGATGAACGGGCACCGATCCGTAGATCCGTGGGATGTTGGTTCTGGGGGTTGGGGGGGTGCTGAAGGATCATCAGGGTTGGAGAATGGGAAGGAATGAGCTGGAAAGGCAGGCAGAGGCGATCTGGCTACTCAGTGCTGACGTTGTGGACGGGTGTATGATTCGGCGATGCAAGGGCTGGCAGAGAGCCAACTGAGGCGGGCAGAGGAGGCGGTCACTGGAGATGAGGTCTGGAAGCTGAGGGGCCTGGGCGCTGGAAAGGTCATCTCCAAGGACACTAACCCCTCCCAGAACAGCGAGTGGAGTGGGCTGGAGTTCAGGGAGCTGGCCGTGACGGCGGTCAGTAGATGGCTGCCGGGACTTTCACAAGGAAGGTGGTCAGCGCTACAGTCTGCGGGCAGGAGGTTCAGGCTGCGTGCTGTGGGAGGGGGGGGGCGGGGAAGAACAATCCAGAACCAACGAGGGCTTGCTCTCTGGCCGGGGGCTGTGGGCAGCAGTGCTGGGGGCACAGCCGGGTATGGGGCCCATGGAGATGCGTGGCTGCAGACAGGCTGAGGAGACGGGTTTGCTGGTGGCAGAGCGAGTCCTGGGGTCCCCGAGCAGGAGATGGGGACTTCGGGGACTCGAGGAAGGGTGCTGGCCACGGGCCTGAGAGGTGGGTGTGGGAGGCTGGTGATGCCATGGCGGGGAGGGGTGGGGGTCCTGTCAGGAGTGTGGGCAGCACTAGGGTTGGCCGTGGGCCCTGGCTCACTGCTCGGTCCTGGTCAAGTCACCAAGCTCCTGGGGTCGCATTCTCCCAGCACACTGTGGGGATAGCAATGGAGTGAGGTCGGACCAGTGGCCTGCAGAGGCCGGTCTGGGACGGTCAAAAACAGTCAAAAACCAGGACTCGAGGGGGAAGATGCTTTGAATTGTCACATTTGGGGAGTCCTTTTTTCTTGTTCTGAAAGTTTCTGATTGCTTTTTAGAACAGTAATTCAGAATTGATGTTCTGCCCGCCCTAGAGAGCCTTACTTGGTGGTGCACCTGTCAAGCCTTTGCCCTAGCGCCCAGGGGCCTGTGGTCAGCAGCAAGCCCGTGTGCTGCCCGTCCCTCTGCTCCCACAGCGAGTCCCTGCTGGCTCGGCGAGGCGCCACGCCTCTTCCTGATCATGTTTAGGCCAGCTCATGCTGTTTATGATAGTGATGGGACTATCTAAATATTTCGTAAATGCGCTATATATACATGTGGAAGATGAGAGTTGTTTCCACTAAATAAGGTTTACTAATCTGAAAAACTGATAGCAGCTAAGAAATATATGACTTCCAAACTAGGAGCCAAAACAACTGAAGAAATTATCATACCAACGAATCCCACTTTCCCTCCCTCCCCTCTCTGTCCCCCTTCCCTCTCTGTTGTCCTCCCTCCTCTACCCTCTTCCCTCCTCCCTCCTCTGTCCCCCTCCTCCTCAATCTTCCCTCCTCATCCCTTCCCTCTCCTCTATTCCCCTCCCTCCTCATCCCTCCTTCCCCCTCCCCCCTCCTGTCATCTTTCTTGTTCCTTGCCTTTGTCCTTCTGCACTTTCACCCCCCCACCCCACCCCACCCCAAGGACCTCAGAAGACACAGGGGGCCACAATCACACCTGCCCACCCCACCGTCGGGACCCGAGAGCTTCCCACTCTTTGCCGTCACATCAGGGCAACCCTCTTCCTTAGATTATCCTACCATGGGTCAAGGTGACCACAATGAAAGGTGAGGAAAAGCGACTCTGGAGTCTGATGGACGCGGTCCAGACGCCTGCTGGGCCATGCGGCTCTCTGCTTAGCATGGTGGGGCCTCTGTGCATCCTCTGAAAAATGGCAGAATAGTCGTGTTTACCTCTCAGGGAAGGGAGGACAACAGTGTTACGGAAAACCACGGCTGTCAAGGCTGACACCCTGCCTGCACGCTGAACCCGTCTGCCTCTGGCTGTGTGACTTTGGTAAAAAACTCATGCAGCTGGGTCTTCGTTTCCGCCAAAGCAACAGATATGGGAGAGCGTGGCCGGTAGGAAGGGCACCTGACAGCGCCGTGGCCGGTAGTCACGGTGATGGCGGCACACACGGAAGAGAGGCTAGAAGGAGGCACGGCTGGGGGGCTCAGTCAGTGAAGCGTCTGCCTTCAGCTCAGGTCGAGGTCTCAGGGTCCTGGGATCGAGCCCCACGTTGGGCTCCCTGCTCAGCGGGGAGCCTGCTTCTCCCTCTCCCTCTGTGGCTCCCTTGCCTGTGCGCTCTCTCTCTCTCTCTGACAAGTAAATAAATAGAATCTTAAAAAAACGATGCTAGAAGGAACGCTGTACTGCTTTTATGGGGAGTTCCATTTTACTTCTTTAACGTTTCCCCACATTTTACAAAGTGAACAGGCATAGCTTCTAACTAGCAGGAGAAATGATATGAAGATAACAGTAGCCATCATGTCTGCCTCTCCATCCCCTTCCGAAGCCTACCTTGAACCCTCCCTCACTCCTAAAGCTTTTGCTTATTATACCTGAAGTTAGAAAGTAATGATGTGTGTAAGAAAACACATTTATTTTAAACTTTTTTTAAAAAAGATTAGTTACACACATTTATGTGCTGCAGGATATTATACCAAAAGTTCAACAGAATGTTTATAATACCTGAGTGGCCAGTCTGTGGCTTGGAACCAGTTTGGTTGGGGAAGAAGACATTGCTGTTAATAAAAAAGGTTTGCAGGGAAGCGTGCTGGCTTAATTGACCTTCTCCCAATTCTGATCACTATTCAAATCCAACAGAAGCATCAGCAGACTCTTTTCAGAGCTATTCACTTTGTAAATGTGAAGTTATTTCTGTCTAAAAATATGCAAAATACATTAGAAGGTAATTGCAAGACATTCAGGATTCGAGAAACTTACTTTGATGACTTTTAATGGCAAAATATACTATCTTCCATTGGGCACGAGTTTATTTTGTTAGTAATGCTAATTGTTCAAACAGCCCTAAATGGCTTGAAAAACCTGGCAAACACTCGTCTAATACCTCTAAGCAGATGGACAAATTTCTAATTAAATCTAAATTTATTCTTGATCTCTCCCTTCCCTCGGAAAAAGGCGAGGATGGCGGTGTGATCTGACTCAGCCACGAACCCTCCCCTTCAACCCCCCTCCCCACGGATCTAGAGCAATGCTTCTCGAACTTTCCATGGCCAAGGGTCAGCGTCATTAATTTTTTTAAAATTCACAACCAGATTGAGGATAGTTCTGGTCTGGAACGTTCACTTCATCATTTTTAAAATTCACAAAGGATAGCACCGCAAAGATGGGCAGAGCCGCGTGACCCACCCGGACACATGAGCGATTAAACACTCCTTTTTGTTCGCTGCTGAGGTCCTGCCTGTTTTTGTCATTGTTGTGGTGCATTACTGTGGCACTAGATAATCATGCTCTTTTCTTGGGTCATCTTCCTTCCTTTGCTTTTCTGAATCTTACGCATGTGTGTTTTCAAGCCACTTGGGAATCCGTTTTTCCCACATGCCTGGGAGCGAACTCATGCCTAAACGGATGACTTTGCTCTCTGTATTGCTCAGGCCGCAGAGACTTTGAAATGTTATCTGTAAGCTCCTCCTCTCTCTCCCTGGCTTTTCCGGACTCCCTTCCTCTGTGTCTCCAGGCACAGCGCGGCTCTTCCACTGGGACCTCTCTTCCTTGCCAAGGGCGGGGCACTGCAGGTGTAACAGCTCTTGGCCAGGGTCTGTGCATGTGTTCTCTACTCTCTCCATGCTACGGATGCGTAGCCCCTCGGACATGTAGGAGTTCCCGTCAGACCTGTTTGTGACCAGGGGAGCCCCACCTCAGGTCCTGAATGAGGATGGCGTTCCTTCCCCATCACTCATGGGGTACGTTGGTCCCATTACTGCACAGGGGCTAGGATTCTAGCTGCCTCCGAACACTTCTGGAAGGGAAAACTCCTCCAGACCCAGCCCTCCCTTCCTTCCCTCCTGCCCTCCTTCTCTCCCTCCCTCCCTCCTTCCTCCCCTCCCTCTCTCTCTCTCCTTCCTTTCTCTCTCTACCTTCCTTCCTTTCTTCCTTTCTTCCACAGAGCTGTTTATTATATATGAACTTGGCTAGATTTTTCTAGATTTTTCAAAAATGTTTTGGAAGGATAGACATGTAGATTGATGGAACAGAACAAAGAATCCAGAAATAGATCCCTCCCTCCACACGTACACCCAACTGATTTCGAAAGAGATGCAAAAGCCATTCAAAGAAGGAGATATTAGCCTTTTCCACAAGTGATGCTGGAGAAATTGGGCACCCATGGGGGAAAAAAATGAATCTCAACCTAAACCTCTCATATTGCACAAAAATTAATGCAAAATGGGTCAGGAATTTAAATGCAAAATAAAACATTTAGAAAAAAAAAACAGGAAAAAATCTTCATGATGTAGAGGCAACCAAAATGTTCTTAGACTTAATACCAAAAGCACAACTTATAAAAGGGAAAAATGGATAAACTGGACTTCATAAAAATTGAAGACTCTCATTGTGGTAGATCCTGTTAAGAGGATGGGGGACAATTGACAGAACTGGAGGACATATTTGCAAGCCGCACTGCCAGCAAAGACGACATGTCTGCCATATTTAAAGAGCTCATGTAGAAAGAGCTCCAAACTCAAGTGTTAAAGAACAAAAATCCAATTAGAAAATGAGCAAAAGACACAGAGAGACATTTCACCCAAAGATGATGACAAAGAAGCCCATGAAAGCACGCTCAGCATCGGTAACTGTCGGGGAAATACACATTTAAATCACAATGAGATATGACGCGCCCATCAGGACGGCTCTAATAACACAAGAATGACAGCAGCAAATGCTGATGAGGATGAGGAGAGGTGATCACTCGCACTTCACCAGGGGGCATGGAAGATGGCACAGCCACTCTGGAGAACAATTTGACAGCTTCTTAAAGGACGAACCCCGTAATACTCCATGACCCAATCATTTCACTCCCAGGCCTTTATCCCAGAGATGTGAAAATTTATGCTCTTGTAGAAACCTGCACGTAAATGTTTATACCCATTTTGTCCATTTCTAGGTCAAAACCTAGAAACAACCTTGACGTCCTTCATTGGCAAATGATTATGCGCCCTGGGGTACGGCCATGGCCTGGGATTCTACTTAGCCATTAAAAAAGAGTACATCATTGGATTATTGGGTGGATCTCAAGGAGTTTATGCTCTGTGAAAGGAGCCGATCCCAAAAGGTCACGTATTGCATGATTTCCTTTATATAACATCACCGAAATGACAGCAGATTGGTGGTTTCTAGGGATTAGTGATGGAACGGGGGAAGGAACAAAGTGGGGCATCGTGAAGATCCTGGTGTGTTGGAAATATGCTCCCTTGACTGGATCGCTGTCAATATCCTAGTTATGATGTTTTACTCTAGTTCTGTAAGATGTTGCCATGGCTCTCTCCGTCTTATTCACGATAGGTGAATCGGCAATTGTCTCAAAATAAAAGGGCTAATTAAAAATATCTCGTCTGTCCCTGCAGGCTTGAAGTGCAACGAAGAGATCAAAGTGTGAGTTTACGATGTCATCTGACGAGAGGTGAGCATATTGGTAAAAATGATACTAAACCCAAGTATTGACTTCAACGGCAAGTGTAGGACGTGGGTACCGTCCCGTCAGTGGTGAGGAGGGAAGGGTGAGCTCCTGAAGAATTACCGCTAGACGGTCTCCTCTCTGCTGCATGACGTCTGTGGACTGACGGTGGGGTCCAAAGCCTTCCTACGGTCCAGAAGTACCGATTCCGGACCACTCGCACACAGTCTGGCCCATGCAACGCACGACAGTTGTGAAATGAGAAAAGGAAAGGAGAAACAGAGAAGCGTTAATGCTGGTTTTTCTTCGGGAGCCAAGTGCTGAGGAGCGGGGGTCCTCCCTCCCGTCGGGCATGGGACTTCTCACCAGATGGGTTCTCTTAGGATCACCCACCAGTTTCCGGCCAGCGTCCCTTCACCTCCAAGTTTCTCCCTGTGACGTCTGGCACACCAGCAAAAATCGCCCTTCTTTCTATTTTTAACACAAAGAACATTATATTTTATGGAGACTCCAAGCCAGCCGTGAAGCCTGTTTCTGTTTCACTCTCACTCCCGAGCTCGGCTGCCGCCCCTCTGGGCCCGGTGCCCCAAGCACCCTGACTTTACATCCTCCGATCAATCTATCCGGGAAACTCCTCCAGCGCCCCGTGCCCTGTGTAGGAAAACCCGCTCCGATGTCTTCCCTTCCTCTCCTTTCTTCCTCTCCTTTCCCCGCTTCCTCCTCCTCCTCTCCCCTCCCTCCCTCTCCTCCTCCTTTTCCCTGGGAGACGGAGATTTCTTTGTGCTTGGGGTGACTGATTGAATTTTACCTGAGCTAAATTATAGTTGCACATTCTAGTAATTGCAGAGGGCCACACAGAGAAACAAAGCACTGACTGCTGTTGTGCTGGGATTTCCCAGATGTATAATTTCAAATTGATATGAAAAAAAGCCTTGCAACGCATTAATAATAGCATAAAATGTAACTCAGTTGGCCAAGGGTGAGCGGAGGCTTTATTTTCTTAGCTGCAAAACAAGCTATGGACCTCAAGTGACTAGCATTTATTGTTCGAATGGGTTTTCTATTGCATACCTTCTGAAACACAAAATAAGAAGAGATTTATACTGAATCCTGTCCCCGCTCACAGCGCTCTGCCGCACACACCCAGAGAGCACACGGAAAACGTGAAAGCCATGGGTTGCTGGTATTTTTTGCCTCTTTACTCCGTAGTTCAGAAAGCAAAAGGATCTTCTGTAATTCAGAAGCACCCATCCACATCTCGGGGAAGACGCAGGTCACCAGACTATTTCTTTTCTATGGTGGCATTATTCTGTACCCCGTGTCTGACAGACAGCGCTCTTATGACGGAAAAGAAAGAAAGGAAGGAAGGGAAGATGAAAGGAAGAAAGAGACACAGAAAGAAAAAAAAAGAAAAAGAAAATATGACGAAAATCGTTTATTTCCCTAAAAGTCTGAAAGGCATGGGGCCATAACACATTGTTCTATTTTAGGACGTCACGTACAAGTGCAAACGTGCCTGGCCTTGTGTGTACAGGGCAGAGAGAAGGCACATAGGTGTTTCCGAAGCAGGCACAGTGAAAAGAGGCTTAACTGTGTGCCTGACTGAAACTCCAAGGGTATCTAAACACGGCTAGAGGACGTGTTACACACCTTCCGTTGCTCCTCGCCAACACTGCGGCTTTATTTTCTCTATTTTCCAGGGGATGAACTTGAGACACCTAGAAGCGGGGACTTGAAGACGGGGTGGAGGCTGGCTGGGGGTTCTGGAGACTGGACCCTTCCTCTCCTCCATGGGCCTGGCGTCTCCACAGCTCAAGGTGGGGGCCAGGCCAGCTTGGGGACCCCTTTTGTCCAGCATGTGTGGGAGATACTGTGCACTCCTCGCATGACAAGGGTGCTGTCCCTTCCGCATCTGATGGACTAACCTTTTTATTTTTAATTTATTTGACAGAGAGAGAGAGAGCGAGAGAGAACGAGCGAGAGAGAACAAGCACAAGCAGAGGGAGGAGAGGGAGAAGCAGACTCCTTGCTGAGCAGAGAGCCCGACATAGAGCTCATTCCCAGGACCCTGGGATCATGACCTGAGCCAAAGACAGATGCTCAACTGACTGAGCCACCCGGGCGCCCCATGATCGCCTACCCTTAAATAAGGTGGGAAAGACTCATGAGGTGGCCCCGGGTTTGCCTGCTGGTGGACGTGTTTTCCTCCTTGGTTGGCATTCAGGAGTCCTCATAAGACGGACAGGCCTGAGGGCCTCTGGCCAAGGAAAGGCCCAGGCTTCTTCCTGTTTCCAAGGAAAGAAAGAGCGAGAATTCACTTCCGTAAAGCTTCACATCCTTAAGAATGGCGCTGATTTTTCTTGGTGATGAAGTGTGGTAACAGATGCTCAGGGAGCTGCTGAGACTGGGAGGCTGGGGACGTGCCTGGGGGATTCCGTGTCAGGACATGGAGGTGGGGTCAGCCAGCCTGGTGGAGGGAGACCCCTTCCTCTGGCTCGTAGCCTTGGCTGAACGGACGTCCACCTCCTAGGGCTGTGGGGAGCCCAGCTCACAGGCCACCTCCTCAGAGATGTCTTCCTCCCTGACCGACCGATGGGGAGCGGGCCGCCCTCCCCCGCGCTGCGTCTCTCCAGGGAGCTGGCTGCTGTCCTCAATGCGGTCCCCAGGGCTGTGAGAGCTCGTGGCGGATGACACCGCATCTGCTGAATCCAGCCCTGAGGAGACTCAGACAGACAGCTGCCCGCCAGCGAACCCGGGAGAGAATGTGCGGAATCCTTTGTAAGCTGAAAAACATACCTGCAGGTCACCCACTTTCTTGTGACCTCGTGCCATGTGTAGCAGGGGACGTTCTGTGGTGAACCGATGGGGATCTTCAGTGTCAATAAATTTATGGAGTCCTTGCTGTCCCCCTGTGTATCGTCAGGCAGATTACGTATAGCGTCGTTGGACTCTTGGTCTCTTCTCTTCAGATTGTGTCTCATGGAAGTACTTACGGGACTACATGATGGGTGAAGCCATTAGTAGTTAGAAGCTCGTCCAGAACAGTTGGTTTCTCCTCCACCCGAGGCTGGGCAATGGGTGACATTGGGACTTTGTGGCACCTCAAGAAAGACAAGGGCCCGCTCTTTGCCGGGGTGCTTGGGAGGGTGTTTGGTATCTCACACTTGGAAATCAGGAAACCAGAGTCTCCACGGGCCACAGACTGGATCTTTGTGACTCCCCCACATTGGTATGTTGAGATCTGAACACCCCGGGGTGGTGGTGTCAGGACATGGGGCCTTTGGGACGTGGTTCCTCCTGAGGGTGGAGTCCTCATGAATGAGATTGTTCCCTTGTAGAAGGCTCCCTGGCCCCTCTGGCTGTGTGAGACAACCGCGAGTAGTCTGTGGCAGGAACCTGACCCCGCAGGCCCCTTCATCCGGGACTTCCCGTCTCGGGAAATGTGATCCGTCCATGTCTGTTATTCATAAGCTACCCAGTCTGGGGTCGTTTGTTACAGCAGCTGGAATGGACTGAGAAAGCATGTTACTTCCTCAAGAACCACTCTTGGCTAACTGAGGGCAGCCTGAAGTTCAGAACACGTCTTGTACGAACGTCACCCTCGTGTTCAGGATCACACGGAGTGAAGACCTCCATGCAGAAACGGTTACCCCATTCTACTAGACAGGTAGGTTTTGTGGTCCTCAAAATGGGCCCAGGGTGCCCAAGATACTCGTAGGGGATCCATGAGGTCAAAATTATTCTAATTATATTGAGATGTATTTCTTTCCTTCGTAAGTGTATTCCACAGGTTAGTACAGAGGGCATTGGGACAAGCCAAGTGCAGAAAAAGGTGAGAGCCCAACTGTCTTCTAGTAAGCCAGACTTTAAAAAGATTTGCAAAAATGTAAAGCAATGCCACTCTTCTCACTAATTTTTTGGAAAAATTGGTTATTTTTCATCAAAAAGCTATAATAATGTGTAATGAGTTTTCTACTATTATTTTTGAATGAATTGATAAATCATAAGATTTTCAGTTTTAATTTCTAATATGATAAACATCAATAGTTATCACCCACAGAAACTAAAGTTATTTGGGGCTTTCTGTAGTAAGATGTAAAGGTGTCCTAAGATCAAAACGTTGGAGACCTGTGGTTGTAGAAGACTCTAGAAGAACTCTTTGATTACCGTGTGGAGCCCATGGGCTTATCTCTTACTCCTCTTGCTGAGGTGATGTCTCTGCCACTGTGGGTGCTCCTTTCGCCTGTGCCTAACTTATCAAAGTCAGAGGTCCAAGGAGTTGAGGGAGGCGTTGAGTGTCAGCCCACCTGCGCAGTCCCAGAGCCCCGCCTTGTCCTGGTACACCACCAAGGTGGACAGTGTCCTCAGGGTGATAGTTCCATCTCTGCACCTTGGGGGAGAGACGTGGACCCTATGGCTGAGTTCCAGGCTAATGACCTTGCCGTCCATGAGTGATGGTTCTGCTCACTCACATCCCGCGTGCCCACGGGACAACAGGGAATGGTTTCACAGTCATATTGCTAGAGACAAATCACGCATTGAAACTTAGGTGCTGGGCCAAGCAGTTCATCTGAGGGACCGTCGCCAAGCTCTGGTTGCAATGATTTCTCTTCCCTCCGTCTTCCCATTCCTATTGACCTTCGATCACATTCTTAGACTTTCCCGAATTTCTCCAGGATATGTACTTCCTGGAGGCTCACGTGCACTGCATGGCAATAGACTGTCTCTGGTAAGAACCCAGCGACCCTCCAGAGATGTTTCATCAGAGCAGGAGTCCTGCTACATAAACGTGGCCGTGTGTGTGTGTGTGTGTGTGTGTGTGTGTGTCCCTGTGACCCTATTTTCCCAGCAGGCCCTATATTCATGGTGCTCATGACGGTGAGGGTCTAGTTCTGAAGCCACCAGGAGCTCTTCTTTGGGTGAGCGTCGAGGTGCCGTGATAAGCAATGACTTTACACACTTGGGGTCTCTTGTTATATCCAAGTTGTGAAGGAGATGAAGTATGCTCCAACTGTATGCTTTTGGGCACCATTTAATTCTCCGCTGGGCTCATCTTTTTCTTTCTTTTTAAAAACCTTCCCAGAGAACATTCTTGACCTACCATTTTATAGGAATAAGAGTTTAAGATTTTACTCTGCATTTAAAATTTTTCCTTTGTTGTAGAGTGAAATGAGAGACTATTCCCTCAAAAAATGGATTTTCAAGCGGGAGTATGGTTTTGGGGGTAGAGGGATCTAATATTTTACTATAGTTTGTAGTGAATGAGCTCTCCTTGGAAGACTGGCCTGGGGCAGTTAAATTTTATTATTACTGTCCTTCACCCCCAGAGAAAAAGGTGGCAGTAGCTGACAATAACAGGGAAGACCCTGGTGTTGTGGGGAGAGTCTGCAAAACTGACATTTCTTTAGGACGTGCATGCTTGCGACTGGAAGCTCTCAGAATGGAAATGACCGATTAAACTCTCCCGTCCTCCCCCTCCTTCTGCTTCCACGGGACTGTCCCTTGGGTGGAGGGCTTGCCGCCCGAGTCTGGCAGCTGGTCGCCCAGGTGACCCACACGCTCTTTTCAATCTCTACTTTCTGTGATTCTAAGCCTGACTTCGCAGTCTAGGGAAGCACTTTGGAAATAACGGCGAGAAAAGCATTTCACCACCTCTAACAAATTATAACAGTCAGATGCAATTTGGATGAGATAAAATATGTATTTATTTTATGGAACCAACATGCAGACAATAAAATTTTGTTTAACGGTAACCGTATTATTCAGCGACTCCATAATGGAATTCAAAACTTTCGTATTGAATATGACTTTCACGGTAGCGTCGTGGAGCTGACGTAACTCCTCAGTTAACTTTAGAACCCCATTCCTGTCCTCCCGTTCATTTGTTCTGATGGTTCTAGAGGCCGCCGGCAGCAAGGGTGGCCGCTGGGGCATCACACTAGAGCGGAGACAGGTTCTCCAGGCGGCGTGACGCTGTGAAGGCCGCGCTCCCTCTGCTTAGCCTGACCAGGCCTGGGGGCAGGCTGCTGTAGGGCCTGGGTCTGCTTTCCCATCTGTGACCAGGAGGCTTTCTCTCGGGGTTCTTGGTGCAGGAACACTTGGAACAAGGGCCTGACACAGGCCGTGTTTGAGTCATTGAGGGGAGCCGGCGCAAGTCCCAGAACTTCCGGACGCAGCCTGGCTCCAGGCTTGGGCCCAGATTCTCGCCATCTTCAATCGTGCTGTTCACGCCTCCCGCCGTCACATCCCGCAGTGAAGGTCTTAGGCCCTTTTAAGAGCGAGGAAAACCTTGCCTTCCTTCCCAAGCCTTCTTGGTCAGAATCGTGCTTCTTGCCCGCACTCAGAGCAACCACTCAGCTTGGACCAATTAACGTTTATGTCTGGGAGTGGCAACATGGCTCATTTCCCCTGAAGGACAGGCCACCTGCAGGACAGGGGACCAAGTGCTTCTACAGGAAGGAAGATGGGGCGTGAGGGGCCCGGTTCATGGCTACCGAGTTACTATCTGTCGCCGCGTCTGACACAGAAACTGACCTGCTTCTGGAGGGGAGCTAAGACGGATGCAGCAGCCAGGTTTTCCTAAAACCGGGCCGTGACGGGACCAAGGCAAGTATAAAACGGGGCGATTGAAAATTCAGACAGGGAGAACGCTCGTAAAGAGATCGCAAGAGGCTGTATTTCCATTTTAGTTTCAGGACCATTTTGTTGGTCATTTACTTTAACAGGATCATAAAGCTGCGGAACCCACTTTTTCTTGCGAGGTTCTTGGTCACTGCTGCTTGGAGGAGGTCGGGCACCGGAGGCAGCCTGGCCCCCACACGGGGCGTGTCTGCGCGGCGGCCGGCAGTGAGCGTTGGTGGTGCTTTCAGAGAAAAATAAACACCAAACGACCACAGTGCACTGAAAAAACAATCTCTGTGTCCTTGAGATACTCGAGTCCGGATAAGAGGAAGGCCCATCTGTTACCTCTGCTGGGGTCTTTGTGCTGAGAGCCTGGGTGGACCAGCAGCCACCAATGGTGATTTGTGGCACGTCTGATCCGTTTTGCACCGCGCGCACGTTTCCAAGGAGTTTGGATTTTGCTTTTGTGCCCGCCGTTCAGATCAGCCTGCGTTTCCCGGGAGTTGATGCGCTGGGAGCCGCACAAGGCTCTCTGGGGAGCGGCCTCTCATCCTAAACCCCCACATTTGGAGGCTCCGTGTCTATCGGCAGTCATGGTGGGTCCTGGGATGCCACACGCCAAAGCGGCTTCTGCTGGCATTTACACCACAAATATGCAGATCTCGGCCCTTCCCCCCCCCCCCACCCCGCAGTGAAACAATAGTGAAAATTTCCATTGTAAAGGTTTGGGAGGCATGTTAAGACGGCAAAACCTTGTTAAATACAAGGTTGCTGGTTGGGCAGGTTTCTACGGTGCACGCAGGTGAGTCACACACCTCGTGCTGGGAAACACCGGTGTCCTGAAAACGGCTCTCAGAGCCCTGTCCACTCTACCGGACCCCAGAAAGTCCAACCACCTTGCTGACTCGCCCTTTAGAAGGGACAACACAGAAAAAGAAGGGGGGACCAGCTCGTGATGTGGGTGACAGTTGCAACGGGTGATGTTGCTGAAAAAGTATGGATGTGGGGGCTGTTTATCTGGGGCGTTAATTAAACAGACCCATTGAATCGGGCTTTAATAATTAGTGAGAGGAGAAAGGTCTGGGATGACCTGTTCCAAACATACAGATTAATTACATTGAATACATAAATTCTCATAGAAATCGTTTCTGTTTCCAGACATGGGACGTTACTCTTTATGATTTTTATGGCTCAGAACTCCTGGGGTTGTAACACACGTTCTCAAAGCCGTGCTTTCATAAGGAAGTGGCTGGGTGGGCGGCGGGCCGACCCCCGCTTGGGGGGGGCGGTGTCTACTGCGCAGTACACACCTGTAGGCTGCAGGGGGAGGGGATGCCTCCCCGCCCCGTCCCAGGGCCCTCCTCTCCTCTCTGCACACAGCATAGCACCACCATGGGGATCTCAGGCAGAATGGGAACGTCAGAGGCAGATAGACTGGCGAGTCCATAAAAAAGGTAATGGCCTCCTTTCAATAATTATACACCTATAAAAAATAATAAAGAAGATACAGGGCCAAAATTTTATGGCATTTATGCTAATGTGCTGCTGAGACTCAGTGGGGGAAGGTGCCCCGGAGCGCGGGTGTGTTGCTGGGGAGGGTGACGCTGGCTCTTCACTCGGGGTGCTCCCGGGCCACGCGTTTTCTGTGTGTGCGGGTGACCAGGGCCGTGGTTCCTTGTGTCCCTCTGTCCTCAGTCTGTGTTCTGCCCGGCCCCCTACTGAATTCTTCGGGCTCCGGAGAGTCCCGACGGTTGCAGCTCTACCACTGAATCAACTTTTCCAATAGTAAACAGCAGCAGATATGTCCGTAGGGGCTTCTCGGGGCTCGTCGAGGAGGTGGGAAATATTCTTGGGTGGGCTGGGGTTGGAAGAGCAAAGCGCTGCTTCAGCCGGACTCTCCGATTTCACTCTCTGCCTTGAGGCCAGGCCCGCGTACTTCTTATCTCTGACTGTGCAGGCAGAGAAGGGGGCGTTTCCCGGGACGTGGGGACGGCCACGGCTGCCGGACAGACGTAAGGCCCCAGGGTGCAAGGTGCTTGTTCCGGAGCGTCCTGACGGGAAGGCAGCCCACATGGTGTCAGCACAAGGCGGAGACAACCAGATCCAACCTCACGTTTCTCCCAGAGCCAACACCTTCCCGATCGCTAATGCGAGAGGCTCCCAGGGTTGGCGTAGCGGAGGCGGGTGGCGTGGGATATCATACCTTTGGCTTTTCTGCATGTCAACCCACATCCTTGTAGGGTTTGTGGCCACATTTAAAATGATCCAAGTTTCTAGGGGCGCCTGGGTGGCTCAGTGGGTTAAGCCTCTGCCTTCGGCTCGGGTCATGATCTCAGAGTCCTGGGATCGAGCCCCACCTCGGGATCCCTGCTCAGCGGGGAGCCTGCTTCCCCCTCTCTCTCTGTTTGCCTCTCTGCCTACTTGTGATCTCCATCTCTCTCTCTCCCTCTGTCAAATAAATAAAATAAAAAAAAAAAGATCCAAGTTTCTAAAGAAAGGCCTCCAAACTCCTACCTCAGTCGTGGAAAATGATCGCGCTGATGGGGCTGACTAGTGGTTTGCTTCCTGTCTGTGTGTGTACAGCCTGGATGAGCGCCGCTTTTGTGAGAGCAGAGGCAGCGGTCCCGGAGCACAGCCACCTCCCCCTGTAGGTCCTGCCTGCTTGGAGCCCCGCCCGTCACACGCCAGCCTCTTTCGAGGTCTGAACCTATTTGGCCCTGGTAAAGCACAGTGCCGTGAGAACGCAATGATCCTCCGCAATATCTTTGATTTAATAAGTGAAAGTTTACAAGTGAAAAATGGAACTGCTTCTCCAAAGGGAGGCGGGCGTGAAGGTCCTGAGGGCTAGGAGCAGGACTAGCCTAGTCTTCCTGCTCCCGTACCGCCTCCAGCTGGAGTCCCACCAGGACCACTGTCCTTCGGCTGCTGGGAGATGCAAGTGTGGAGGGAAGTCACTCAGAACCTTTGCTACCAGAGCCCAGGATCGGTTAGTGCACCACAATATACATATTCATAACCCGGCCGTTCTAGGAGCCTGGGTAGGCATAAGGGACTGGTGAGAAAAAAAAAGGTTGATTTATGATGATCTCAAAAACATGGTCTCCAAAGATGTGTTCTGCAGCTCTGAGACCTCAGGTTTAAGCTCTATTAATTTTACAGAGCTGTCTGGGATTACCCATCTGTTTAAAGGTTAACTGTCTTCACACTTATGAAATGGGTATTTCTGTTTTGGTTCTTACTTTGTTCCCGTTAATGATTTATAAAATACAGAATGCAAAGCCAGTGAAATCGCTTTAAATCTTCAGTATGAAACACCTACCTGACCAAGTTTTTGAGAGACACAAAGTATCATTCAAGTCCTTCGCAGTGACAGCTCGGAAACTCTTCTGCTCTGCAAGTCCCATTTTGCATCAAGTGAAGGAAAACTTCCACCCTACAGAATCTCGCATCTTAGAAAGGAAAGTCCATTTGGGTGAATATCGTACCGTGTACGCGTGTGGGTGTTGGGAGTTTATTCTTGGGGCCCCCCTTACGGCATTTTTTTTCTACATAGACTATTACCCAAATATATGCCTTTCGATATTGGAACGTTATTATCTTCTCATGTGCAGTTCTGTTACATTTCCGGGGTTTTATTTCCTCCTATAAAAGAGCACATAATTTTCCTCTTTTGATAGTTTTGGAAGTATGACAACTTGCTTTGCAAATCTGGTTTTGAACGTTCCATGCTAAAAATTCCGTGACCTCAGACAATTTATTAGTCACTTGCTTAGCTTTGGTTCTGTTGTCGATAGGATCGACTCAGGGAGGCAATTCCTTGCATTTCCGTAGGTACAAAGAACTCCGTTGATGTGGAATGACAGCACCGCACCTCCATTGCCTCTCAGCCCCACGGTGCGCACGTGAGCCCCGCGGTGGTGAGGGGGTCTTGGCGCGCACGGGTGGAGGGAGGCTGCCGGCTCCGTCCACCTTCTCCTCTGTCTCGAGTTGGGTTGCTAAGCTTCTGCCAGACACGTGGCCACAGATTAGGGTTACCATGGTTACCTGAGAGTAGCCCCGTGGGGTTGACAGAACTCTAGCTCTGTGCTCCGATCCAAACTTTCGACTGCATAATCCCGTCGGAAGTTTTTCAGCACCGCCCTCTTCATAAGCATGCTATTATCCGCTAAAATAGTACACATTTTAATATTTTCAGTGCATTGTGAAGCCCACATAAAAGAGAAATTAAAGGGTGGGGGAAGTAAAAAAAAAACTTTAAGGTATTTACTTTTTACGATTTATTAATTATACAAGCATATGTTTACATTCATGTTCTTGATGCTTAGCTATAAAATATCTTGTTCACTATAACGGCCTCCTATTTTCATGAACTAATATTTCAGTGTACGGAATGAATGGGAGTGAGGGTCTGCCTTTGACAGTGAAGCGCTGGTTATTTGTTTGATGTTTTTGCTTTGTGATTGGCTGAGTGGAGAGGGGTCTCTCTGGTTTCTCGTAGCTTGTCTCCGGGGTAGGAGTACCATCTTCAAGTCCTCCGTTCTTTGTAAGAGTCTTTCTGAAACCACCTGCCCATTTTGTGAGGGTAAATTTGGTTAAAACTACACAAGGAAGCTGTAAGCCCATTCAGCTCATCACAGCTAAACTGTGCCATGTGACGATTTACCAACCGGTCATATAAATTCCCAGTGGATTCTCTTGCTAGGTTTGGGCATCCCACTTGGTGATGGCTGTTTCAACCAAGGGACAAAACACCCTCAAGCAGAATTTAAATACCGGCAACAAGTTTTCACTGACTACCAAGCACAATGCGTGGTGTCCTGACGTCCAGGTTGGAAAACGCGCTCCGACGCTCACTAACCCGCTGACCTTGAGCAAGTCAAAGAACCACTGTGTACTCTCTTTCCTTCTCTGCAGAGTGGGGTGATAGGAGGGTTTGTCTCTTAAGATACATGAGGACTGACCGAGTTAAAACACCTAAAACCAAGTCTGTCGGGCAATATGTGTTATAAATCACTAGCTACTTGGACCATCACATTCATTATTACTATCCTCTTATTGCCGATCCATATTATTTTTGAGCTGGAACCCCAACAGACAGTGGCAAATAAGAAAGAGTAAGACATGAGCCAAAGATATGTCATTTGAAGTCAGGACTTGGTTAGAACTCATTTGGGAGTTGGGGGCACAAAGACAGTTTCAGACTAATTGTACGAGCCTTGGGCTGGGCTGCAGGTGGCCCCTTCCCTTCCCTTCATCTCTGTCCCTGCCTTGCCCTTAACTAGCCTTGAGTGGTGCTTCAGTCCAGCCCAGTGGAAAGAGCCTTCCTGAATGGCCCCGTTACATACTGTCCTCCAGATAGACTGGTATTCCCCGAATGTGTCCCTGATGCTCTAGCCTTCATTTACTCTTCCTTAAAACTCAGTGAGAGGTTGTTAACAGTAAAAATAAATAATAAATAAATAAATAAATCTCTTAAAAAATAAACTGAAAGGCAGGGTAATTTTTCACTAACTGTAGTAAACACCACATGCTATTCCGACTTGCTGGTTTACCTGTGCTGGCGGCGAGCGGAGGTAGAGGTGGGGTCATTAGGAGCACCCTTCCGAAGGGCTCCGACTTCTGTAGACAGCAGAGGCTGCTGATTACTTTTGTGTCTGTCTCATCTTTCTCCTGCTCTGTTCTTTAAAGTTGCCTTCTGCAAATGTTCTCCAGCTGTTGAGAAATTGTTTTTCATCTGGAGCCCGCAATTGTTTTTAAGAGATTGATTCAAATGCATAAGGAGTCCCAGGGACTAGTATTTGCATTTAAACAATAATTATTAGATGCTAAAACTGTGGCTACATGAGGCAAGAATTTCTAATTATCCTCTATTATTTGGGTCCCCACTCTCTCCAGCTCCCTCGCATCGACACAAGCCGCCGAGCACAGAGACTCTGCGCAGGGTGGAGACACACACGGTATGTCTGGCTTCGCAGGCCAGGGAGCTCAGGATGCCCCGGGACTGACCTGAAATTTGTTTTGGTTCATTCAAGATTCCAAGGACAGAGGTCCGCCGGAAAGCACTGAGGAATGGTGACATCAGCTCTGGTGTCTCTTTGCCTTTAAGGGAGCCGAGCTGGGGGAGTTGTGTCCAGAGGGGGGTTATGGCAGTGGAGGTGGGAGGGGCTTTGATGAGGTGATGGGATCGGACCTTCCTGGTGACCCTGGGCACAGGCAAGAGGCCTGCGTGAAGCTCTGGGGGCCGGAGCGATCATTCGAAAGGGGCAACGTTTGACTGTGGTTTGCTGCAGGGATTCAGTATGGAAAAAAAATACAAATCGACAGTAGGATGGCCATATAAACAAAGATAAAATAAAAATCGCATACGACGTAAAATAAAAACAATTTTAAGGAGGTCATGGATCCCGAGCTTTCTAAAGAGCAGCCGGGCAGCATGGACGGTCTGCTCGTCTCCCTTTTGTAGCATCTCCTTCCAACACGCCTTCCGGGTTGCACCTGCAGAACTCTAGGGGTCAGAGCGCCTCCCCAACGCCCCGTGGACCCCCGTGCCCAGGTGTGGGGTGGAGAGGGAAGCAGGACCCTGGATGGCTTTACTCTAGTCACCAACTCAACAGCACACAGAGAAAGCTGAGTTGATCCTTCCAGTGATGACGGAACAAACGCAGGTCAGGGGATGAGCTGGCCCTTGGGAGAGATTTGCAAACGGACCCTTGGGAGGTGGGAATCCGGGTGTGAGCTGCTCCTTCTGGTTCTATGCTTGCCTTTGCCCTTTGAGTGAAGGAGGCCAGAGGCAGAGGTGAAAAGGGGGGAGGTGGCTGAGAAGGTCAGCTGTGGCCACCAGCCGCCCGGGGCCCTGTTGTCCTCGTCCTCCCTGCTCCCACCTGTGCCAGGGCTGCTCGAGCACCGTGAGGGTCAGGTTACTCCCCTCTGCTGTGCGGGAGCCCCGGGGGAGCCAGATCTGCTTTATGGGAGGGCTGGGGCACACTCGGGCAGAGGATCTAGCTTTCTGCCGAAGAATAAAGAGCTTGTCTTTATTCCCAGTTTGCTGCAACCTCTGTCTTTGGGTCTAAAAGTGCGTTTCAGTATGTCTCTGCAGAGGCAAACCCCTCCCCCCGCTGCACCCCATCGCCTCCCTTCTGTGCACTCCTTGGGCCTCAGGGGCAAGGAGGGGGCCCAGGACGCATGCCTATGGGGCTGCCGTCTTCACAGCTGCGTGGTGTCCACAGAACAACACCAGCACATTTGCTGCAAGACGCCAAAATGCAGGCGGTGTAATAGGTTCTTACACTGACCCGGAGAGGCCGTTCTTCCTGGGCTGGTGGTCCTGTTTTCCCTTTATTTCTTCCTCCCAGACTCCTTGTTATTGCCGCTCTATTTTAAGGGACTAAACATGTGAACATTATTACAAGAAAGATAGCAACGTATCCTGCCCGAGGAAAGGTAAAAGGCCATGCAAGCAAAGAGCTGGCACGCCGAAAGCAGGTTTATCTGGCTCCGGTGAGACGTCCGCTTAGACTCTGCCCTCATCGGCAAATGATCAGTCCTGGTGAGACTCTCTCCTAGGAAAGATGCGTTTTTTTCTTTAATTTGCTCAAGATCAAGAGTCTATGCCCTTCATTGTAAAGATGCTTGAAATACAGGGACTAAAGGAGGCCGGCCATGCAGGAAAGGAAAGGATAAACCGTTCACTGGAGAGGTGTCCTCTTTCCCCAGCTAGGTTGACCTTAGCAAAGGACAAACGTCACCTATGGAGGAAAATCAGGACCAGGTCTGAGTGTTCTACCCACTGGGGAAAATGACAATTGTTTAGTTTCCAAAGCAAGTGTATATGCGGAATGCATTGGCAGGGCTCACTAAAGATTGCTTATGATTTTCAGAGGGCAGCCTAGCCAAGTGATCATTACGAAAGATTTATAATGCAGCTTTCATTTCCGCGGTATCTGTCACATTGCAATTGTGCTTGTGATTAGTTATTACAACACCGAGCAAAAGGACGCCCAACCAACGGAGATGAAGGTAGGCTAGGCAGCTTTTCCAGAGACATATTCCAAAAAACCAAATGGAAAGGATTTGATTCTCATTCCCAATCTCCCCACCTGGCCCTGAGAACTGCACATCCTCCCCACCCCCTTCCTGGCTGGCATGCCGGGGAAGCACTGAGAAGTGGCATCTGCTGCATTCCAGAATTCAGAATTCTTATGCAACCCTTAAAATATTTCCATTTGCTTTTAAAATAAGAAAACTCTAAAAAACATGGCCCAGTTCCCTTTTAAATTTCTTTACAAGTAGGAGAGGTGCTAAGATTTTCAAACTCTTTTTAACCCAATTCTGGAAAGCACAGAGGGACTTAAACCCCCCCCCCCCCCCCCCCCCGCCCCTCAACCAACCTCCTGAGAGTTATTAAGTGGAGGATTGGTACATAGCTGTTTTTGTTTTTGAAAAAAATAGAAGGTGAGATTATGGCTCGTTTTCTTTTGTTTTGCTTGTGTTTTTGTTGATTTTTCGACAATAAGCATATGCATGTTTGTAATAAGGAACACAAGTTTGTTTTTAAAATCAAACAAAAAAAAATGCCGCAGTATGTTAGGGATGATGGGTAAGGAGGTGAGTGTTTGGAAGGATCTCCTTCTGGAGGACCTGGGCCTGTGGCCCCAAGCAAACCTGCTCATTCAAGACATTCAGGGTAAGAGCCTGTAGCGTCTATTTCCAGCCTCTCCTTAGAACTGCAGAGGTGGGAACATCAAGCATCACAACTGTGTCATGTCATTTACACGGATGGAGAGGACTTGGACAGTGATGACCCAGGACGCTTATGGGAACAAGGAGACAACATGATGGCGACGGGCTCTTCTTCACACTGGTGACTCGGAGGAGCTGGCGGAGGGCTTGGGTTCTTCCCAGCAAGACTGACATGGCTGCATAGACTCCAGCTCAGGAAAACCTACTCACTGACCATCTAAAAGACCTTTTATAAGAAATTCAAACCAATACAAGAGCAGAGAGAACAGCATAGTGAAACCCGTGATCCTATCACCCAGCTCTGACAGCCACCCACTCTTGCCCACCCGCTCCCTCCGACAGCGGGCTTGTTAAAAACACATCTCAGACATCATAGTATTTCTTCTGAAGACACACCAGCATTTTTCTTTAAAGACTCTTAAATATAAAACAACAACAATAATAAGCACAATGTCATTATCCCACCTCAAACTTAACAATGGTTTCTTAAATTCTCTGAATCTCCAGTGTTCTCTTTGTTTTGCGTGTATCTCACTTTTTTTTTTTTTCCAGATCTGAGTTTAAACGAGGTCCATACATTATATTTGCTTCATCTACGTCTTAAGAAACTTAACCTATGGGCCTACCTCTCTCTGTTCCTGGTTATTTATTTATTGAAGAAATGGAGCATTTGTCTTGTGGAATTTCCCACCTTGTGGATTTCAATGATTACATCCCTCCGTGCTGTTTAAACATGTTCTTCTATCCCTGTGTTTCCTATTAACTGGTAGTTATATCTAGATCATGTGCAATTTTTTTATTTGAAGAATAATTCACAGCCCACTGACATTGGCTAGAAAATGGCTATACGTATGAAGACTTCGAAACTATTTCAAAAGACTCTAGTGCTGATTATTTCAAACATGATACTTCCATGCATTTTGACAGTGTTCAAAAAATGAGGGCGGTATTATGTGGGTGATCTTTCTACCGGGTCGTGGAATCCTACTTGGAGATTTTTACTTTTAGCCTCTCAGTGCCATTCAGAGTTTGACAGAGGTCCAAGGAGTCCTCAAGAAACCAATATAGAACGTTATAGAACTAATACATATAGAACTCTATAGAGAAAAATATCGAACCATAGAACTAACAGGAAACTACTATAGAAACTTCTGACATGCCCTTTTCAGGATATCGGAGGAGGTGACAAATTCCTGCTTTCCTATGGGAGGGACAGGGCCTTGATTGCTTTCCCCATCAGCCGTGGGGGAGACTCACCACGTGGTACCCAGCAAAAGGATGTGGTCAAGACAAAATAGGCATGGCAAGTTTGGACAGTGTGGACAAGTTCGTATAAATTTTTAGAAAATGAAGTACAGATTGAGCTGTTGTCTGAGAAACCCTATACACGGCATTTCAGTTTTGACCACAGCATCCATTGGTTTACCCAGAAGACTGGAGACAGCCCGGTCTGCCGATCTGCGGCTCAGCAGGCTCAGGCTGTACACCTGGTTTACCACTGAGTGGCCGCAGGCCTAGTAATGAGATGCAGTGAGTGGGAAACAGCTGTGTTACATGCAGACTTGAGGCCATGGCCCACCTGGAGGCATTTGCCTCCACACACTGACTGCCTTGGAGAGATTGGTCTGATTAGACCACAGGACGTTTAATTGCCAATCGCTTCCCTCAACAGTGTTCCTATGAGCACACCTTGCAGCTGGACAATGGGGCTGATGAGTCCCCTGGCCTCCAGCTCTGTGCTGCCACGCTCTCGAAGCCTCTGAGGGAAGGAAAGGACATTATTTAAGGCATAAACAGTTTGGTGCCAAGACAAGAACTGAAATGGAGGCCCTCCAGGGAAGGGGCCTTCTGCTCATGAACACTGGTCTCAGGACAGTGCTTGTCCAGCCAGGAATGGGGTGAGGCTTCTGGAGTGTCAGGCTGTGAACAGACTGTCCGAAGTTGCCACTGGAGTCTATTTTCAGGTGTTTTAGGAGATGGAGGTGGCTGTGAGGGACGTGGGCACCGTGTGCCCCCGTGCAGAGAAGCTTCAGCGCATCCGCCATCTTGTTGGGCCTGCTGTGTGCAAAGGTAGGCCCTGAAATGCAAAAGCTGAGTGTCCAGACACCACACTGTTCCATGACTGATCTTCCTGCCCACAATGGCCGACTCGGGGTGCGTCCTGACGAAGGCTCCTCTATGTTAGCCTTGCTGTATGTTCCTCTGTGCAAACAGATCCAATGGGTTCAGAACGAGAAGGTAGGAAGAGGCATATTATGGCTTCCTGGACACTTTTACCTTCTGGCTTAAAGTGATTTGCTTCTCCTCCACAGACAATGCTGCCTAGCACTTAAAACTACTTTAATTAATCTTTTTGGGGAAGAAGGTGTTTTGAAAACATGACAGGCACTCATGAGATAATAATGGATTGATGGCGAGCGCGTAAGGGGGCCCAGCAGCGTGCTCCTGGCTGGCGAGGAGGGGGTGTTGAACATAATTCGGGGAAGATCCAGCCCTCCAGGACAAAAAATGAAAGAGGCATTTAATTGGAACACTTAGCAATCACAAAACCAAGACAGAGGTTAAATTGTTTTGAGCAAGAGAAATTAATACATTAAAGGTTACATTTCCAACTGTGAGGCAGTGAGCTGGGCTCTTCGCTGGTGTCAGAATTACATAAGGCAGGAGAAATGCCTCTGAAATGATTGCGGAATCATTAACAAAAGGCAAGGCAGAGTAAGACACTTCCCAGCAGGAGGGTAGGAAGAAGAATAAAGACATGGAGAGAGCTCATTAAGAATGAATTGCAGACCATAAACATTTGAAACCACTAAGTGTGGAGTTCTATCTGTTATCTAATGACTCAGAAATTATAAAACTAGCAATGACTTTCAGGAAAGGAGTTGACTTTGCAGGAGGTTGTTTGCCATTACACACGTAAAAAGGTATTTTTTTCGGTCGGGGAGAAAAAAACCCTCTCATCTTTGTAAATCAGCACAATTTAAGCAACTTCAGCTATCCTTGACAGATTTTTCTTCTGTATAATTACACATTGTCTCAGACTTAGTTATGAGGATATTGAAATGAACGTGCTGGGAGGGAAAGCCATGGGGGGCGGGGAGGAGGAGCACGGAGAGAAGGAAGTCCACACCTTGCCATCCGACTGCAAATTGACTCACCACTTTGTCTTCAGAAGGATCTAGAAAGCTACACTGAGAAAGCCTTGCCAGTAAATCCCCCAGAGTGGACCCATGCTTTGTTTTGATTGAGGGAGATTCCATTTGTGTTGCTGTTAATTGCATGGTTTGCTAGACAAAGAGTCGGGCTAAATGAAATGAGATAATCCATCCGTGGAATTCACTCTCCCATCCCCCTTGCACACCCTCCTCCAGGCAAGAAAAAGGGACACGTGGAACTTGAATGATTTAAGACTCCATACTCTGGCCATGTGCGACTCTTCAATCTTCCAGAGTATTTGGTGCCACGCTTCCAGCTGCCCTTTATTTTGCGATTAACCCAAGTCAAAAATGCCAGAAAAGCATCAAACCACATGACTGGGCATCACACCCAGGTCTCTAAAGAGCATCTTGGGAAAATGGATGAAGCTCCTGTAATGAGCTGTCCTTCCGGAAAGATCAGAGATCAGAGCTGCTGTGGGACGCCCTAGAAGGAGAGACCATGGCTGTCCTAATGGCTTTTAGAAGCCAAGGCTGTCTCTGGGCAACGCAATGTCCAGCGGGCTCTAGTGTTCTACTGCTGTGTTCGAAGACCGCTCTTTGTGCGAATTAGCCATCTCATCCTCCCTGGGACCCGCAAGAAGTGGAGGAAGTTGACGAAGCCTGTTTGAGTCTTTCTAAATGCCTCCTGATCCGTTGCTGTTATTAATCCTTCTACGTGTATAGCAGGGTGGGGCCAGCTCCCCCCGCCCCCCCCAGCTGCCCCAGCAACCAGGCAGAGGGGACAGGATTAAAATGAACCTCAGGATAGATGAATAACTACCAGTATTAAGACAAATCCACAAGTGAAGATGTTCATCACAAAAATAGGTTACCAAGGACCTTGAGGAGCCCCTTGGGGAAATCCACTCATCTGTCCTCCAATCTATAGCTCTAAGAGACATCATTCTCCAGGCACTAGACATTTCCCAGATGAATGGAAGCTCCATTCTGTCACCACCCGTTGCTAGTGCCTGTGGTCAGCAACATCCTCAAGAGACGAGTAGCGGTCTTTTTAGTTGACTGGTGGTCTTTTCCAATGAGCTTCTAAGTGAAGACACCATGTGGTATGCTCGTACACTCTGTGATTTACGGGGGTCAAGAAGATTTTATATATATATGTATATATCTACACACATATATGCTTATAATATATGCATTATGTGCATGTATCTATTTTTTCTTTTTTTAAAAAGAAGAAAGTTAGCTTTATGAACGTCACCATCCAGGTTGACATTGGTGTCTCCTGTTTTCAGTGTGTCAGATAATCAGTCATGTGTGTCTTGCAGTCCTTGATGTAAGTGGAGGGTAGGAGGGGACCAGAGGAAGCAGAAAGCAAATTGACAGTGACGTCCAGAGTATTGAAGTATGCGTGTGCCCAGTTAAGGGGATTTACAAATCTTATTTTCTAGTTTTAGCCAAATCTACCCTTGCAAAATGGGTGCATGACTTAATAAGATTCTCAAAAAGAAACTTCAGGTTAAAGGTAATGCTAACAATGCAATAACAAGCCAACAACCAGATATCGTAAACTTTGACAATTCCATTCTTCATAGGAATGCTGTCTCTGTCACAACAAAGGTCTAATCTGACAAAAAGTTGACCCAAAATTCTAAAGTGGCCAAGAGTACTATTGGAAATATGTATTCACAACCACTGTCCTTAAGGATGAAGGTCAACCCAAGTGTTCATTTTATATGTTATACCTTTGTGAGTTATCATTTCCTACAATAGTAACAACTATAACGAAATACATGTTATATATTAAAAAGAACCTGAATTTTGGATGGTTCTTTAAATTGCATCACAGTGACTTAAATCAGCAGTCCTCGAACTTTTTGGTCCCAAGACCCCTTGACGAGCTTGAAATTTATCAGTGGCCTCAAAGTGCTTCTTTTTATGTGGGGTGGATCTATTGGTATATAGAAATTAAGACTGAGAAAATTAGAAATATTTCTTTAGTGATTCATTTAAACACATCAATAGTCAAATTGCTGTTTATTTTATGCTAGCATAAGTAACATATTTTAAATAAAATAGCTATATTTTCCAAACCAAAAAAAAAAATAGGAGAGTGGCATTGTTTACACTTTTGCACATTTCTTCAAGTGTATGGTTTAATACATATCTGGATTTTCATATCTGCTTCTGCTTTTAATCTATTGTGATACACTGCTTTTGTTGGCCTCACACAGCTATGTAGATGGAAAAAAGGGAAATGTTTTATTTTTTTTATTTTTATTTTTTAAGATTTTATTTATTTATTTGACAGAGATCACAAGTAGGCAGAGAGGCAGGCAGAGAGAGAGGAAGGGAAGCAGGCTCGTAGCTGAGCAGAGAGCCCGATGCAGGGCTTGATCCTAGGACCCTGGGATCATGACCTGAGCCGAAGGCAGAGGCTTTAACCCACTGAACCACCCAGGCACCCCAGGAGAAATGTTTTTATAGTCTTTTTGGATAATTGTAGATATTCTTCTCTGATACTACATCAAAATTCAAGTTGTGGGTCCTTCTTAAAAGTTAATAGTAATATGGAATCTGAAATCGCACTAATAAACTTCTGTACTAATATTAAAACCTATTCTTGCACTTTGAATGGATGTTTTTACTCATGCATGATTTTATAACACTTGGCATTGGTTTGAAAATATTGGTGCACTGAGCTATGCTGATCTTCCAAATGTTGACACATTTCATTTTGCACTATCAAAATATCACATTCGTTAATATCACCCACTCTCATCAGCAAAGTCTTTGAGTTTTGGGAAGCAGTCAAGCTCCTGGTGATAGACAATGTTTTTCAAAATTCTAATTTTCACTTGAAAGATTGAATTTTATCCTTGGCAACAAGTACCATCCGTTGTTTTCCTTAGAGTTACAGGCTCACTTGATCTGTTTTGAGAAAGTATCTGCCAACTACCCAAGTGTGAATAACCATGGCTTGTCTGTCAGTCATTCTCCGAGGAAAGATGGCGTCCTGCGAATGAAGTGGCTAGTCCAGCTCTCAGACCAACCATCCCGTCTGTATAGTGGGCCGGTGCACAGTCTACACTCCATCATGCAGAATACTAAAAAGATGTATATTGGAGGGTCAGGATTTAACAAAATAATAATTCTACTGACTTCATCAAGGCAGGGAAATGGTTTTTTTTTTTCTTTTTTGTAAGGTGTGTTCGCGCAGTGAAAAGTACAATGACTCGTATGTAATGTGTAAGTGCCTGCAATTCTGTTCACCACTGATCCTGGACCATCAGAGCACAGATCAACCCAGTGAAAAAAGGCAAATAACACCCAGAGGTAGAATGTAAAGATTTTAGTTTCACGAGCAGACTGAACAGGTCTTGGGGACCCCAAGTGACAATGAACCACAACGTGATAAATGCTAAATCAAAACACAATTTTCAGAGATAATGAATATTCAATCATATTGCTTAAAATAAAAAAGTAATAGAAATCAGTTAATTTGAACCACTAGCAAATAATTTAAAGTAGTATTTTTATAATCTCATTTTAATATCTATTTCTTATAGATTATAATAGACAATACTAGTATAGTGGTAGTTTTATAATTTATAAGTAAATAATTATACCTATATTGGTTCTGTGTGCACAACCTCTCAAAGATATCCCACCCCGCCCCATAGGTGTTCATAAGCAAGTAATTTGGAACTCACAGCTTTAGTCTGAGAAGACAGTCTGTGTATGCCAAACCCAGAAGGAACCTCCAGGAACCTTTGATTCTTAGGTAGCCTTATGATGAAGGGAGGGTTTGAGATTAGTGAAGGGGGAATAAAACAACCCATAGGGAATAGAAGGACACTAATTGGTCCACTTAGAAAGCAGCATAGGGCCAGGAATAGAACATTTCCCCAAGGCTAGAAACCCTCTACTCCACATCTGATCATTTACAAAGTCCCCTAGACCGCACTTCTTCAATAACTCTGGATCCTTCCCTTTACCTGTCTCTACCATCTGGGTTCAGGCCTCTTTCCGTCCCATGTCTGCATGCTCTGTGCCTTTCTTCATGCCACAAGCATGACATTTCCAACACTGGACACTCGGTTAACCTTGAAAAACCTTTGGTGTTCCTGTGACCTTCAGGATAGGGGCTCTCGTTCCTTGGGAAGTGACCATGCCCATGTCTGGACTGCTGCTCTCCCTCTTGGCTTCAACTCTCCCCATCTCCTCTATCCCCAGAAGTGGAACTCTGTTTTGCACATGTTGTTCCCTATTCTAGGAAGTTCTTCCCCTACCATCCTCTTGCCCTCTTGTCCTTTTGCTTTGCACCCACTCCCCATACCCTGATCTGGGTTAAACCTTCAAGAATCAGACCAAGTTTCATTTCCTTTTGGAAGATCTTTCTTATTTAATTTTGATTTCAAACCCTTATTCTACCACGTAATGTCTTTAGACTGTAGCTGCATTTTTTACCCTTTCTGGGTTTCTGAATTTCAATGTCACCTATAAAAGGCGGGTGTCACTGTCTACTGTGAGCATTAAGTGAGATCAACATATGGAAAGTGTCTAGTACAGTACTACGCTTTAGTAGACTGGTGTTAGAGTAATAACTAATAATAGTTATTCATTATCTCTTTTATGCCATTTGAATATCCTCTATATCCTTTTAACACTGTACTGCAAATGTTTGTTTACATTCCTTTTCACAGTCTTCCTGTCATCAGGGGCTGCCTCTCGTTTCTTCTTATGTCTCTAGTGTCTGACACCATGCTAACATACCGCAACTACCCAATAAATGCTTGTTACATGAATGACAAAAGTCAGAGAAATCAGAAATAAAGGTGAGGAAACATGGCTTCCTCTGCCTAACATGGCAGCCACTAACCACATGTGGTTTTTAAAATTTAAATATATGTAAATTAAATCAAATTAAAAATCAGTCCCTCAGTCACCCTAGCCACGTTTTAAGCGCTCAACAGCCTCATTTGGCTAGTGGCCGCTACGTTGGACAGCAGAGATGATGGCGCATTTCCATCCTCGTGGAAAGTTCTGATGAGCACCGCTGCAGCGTGACCCTTTCCAAATAGAGCTGCTGCGTCCGCATCTCTCTGTCTAAAAGCCTTGTGTGCGAATGCCTTTGAGGTGGAAAAAATGATAACAATACTGATATTAACAAGACATAAAAACTCCAAGAGTCAGAAAAGCATTCCACAACGCCATCGGCAGTGCACATGGAAGACGTCTTCAGAGCGAGAGGGAGGGAGGGTCTTGGGACCAATCTGCTCAGCACTTTTGTCCCACTCCAGGAGTGTCCTCTGCCTGGACAGGATGGCCACGTGGGAAAGTGAGCCCTGCAACTCAGTGGTGCCATCATGGAGACTGGACTGCTCATGAGCTTGACTTGACTGGGAAAGGGAACCACCGTCGGGTCTGCTCTGCCGCTGCGACTGCGTGTTGCCACAGCCAGAATGGGCTTTTAATGAATGGCCTTTTGGGGGAAATATTTGATGTAGTTCATAGAGCCAGTCATCACTGATGGGCTGTATTTTCCTGGGAAGTGACACAACATTTCTTTTTCATTTGCGCTGCCCCATCTCTCCGTGAGCATTAGCCCATCTCTACCAGAATGCCCACTGTTGTCAGGATAATCCCAAACTGGTGGACTGTGCTCTAGACCCTCATTCATCTTGACCTTTCATTTAGTTTCAAGCAGAGTGATAAGCTAGTGCATATGAAGTTTGCCCGGAGGCTACTTGTGAGTCTAGGGCTCCCAGGAGGACGGTTGATCAAAGACTGCCATGGCTCTGTCAGCCCCTCTCTTGGTCGAGAACTTCCTCTTCTGCTCACTGCAAACCCTGAAAGTGTGGCCAAAATGGGCACTGACTTTTTGGTCCTGTTTTCCAGTTCCTTGGATAAGAGGGCATTGTTTGACTGCATCCTGCCAAGGTAGCAGAAGTCAGGGACAGCTTTCAAGCTTCCAGTGCCAGCAAAGACTCGGTGGCAAGTCGGGCTTCCCTTGATCTGAATTATACATGGCCCAGGTTTGCAGGATGATTAATAACCCACAGCACTCTGCTCCTGTGGGAATGTGACTCATACAGTCTCTGGCAGAAATCTTAGGTGAGGGGAAAGGTATCCTCGGGTTAGGGGCACATCCTCATGCCAACTCTGGACCCTAGGATGGCAGAGATTGGATAGACATTTGAGGTCATTGACCTCAAATGTCTACTTTTATAGACAATGGGAAGAGACCTGGCCAAGGAGAGGTGCTTCCCGGAACCGGGGCTAGAACTAAGTCCCCTTGACTTCTGGTCTTGGATTCTTAACCTGGCACTTGCCTTCTCATTGGATCCAACACTTGGACGTTGATTGTTCTATTGCTAGAAGTGCTGTTTTCCTGGCTGAACTGTAAGCTTCATGAGGATAGAGACCTCCTCCTTTTCTTTAGAATGCTCCAGCTAGGGAAAGACAAAGCTGACACACATGAAGAGTAATTGTATGCTAACCCATGTGTCGAGTAGGATGGGAATTCAGGTGAAGGAGATACTCAAATGGAGGCAAATCACTAAAAAAGCTTCATTGTATCTGAGTTTTCTCCTAGCAAGTAGACAGAAAGAAGGATGATATTCTAGGCGAGGGCAAGCCTGCACAAAGATGGGGAGGGGAAGCGGGTCTGTTTGGTTGGAACAAGGGGAACCACAGATATCGTGGGGAATTAGGTGGGACGGTTACTGCCTCCCCCGGAAGCCAGGCTTGGGCATCTGCGCTGTCTCAGGAGCTTCTGGGCCTCCGGGCTGAGGGGATGGTGGCACCACAGCAGGAAACAGAGTCCCAGAGCTCCATGAAAGGTGACAGGATGCTAAGAAGGGGATCAGAAAAGCTCAGGAGAGTAGCTAGAGTTGCTTCCTCACATCCTGAGTAAAGCTGAGGCTTTAGAGCTTGTAGTTGGACCCACCGGGGTCCAAACGTCTTTCCATCCCTTCCTGGTGGTGTGATCTGGTGCCTGGCACATTTTGTGAGCCGGCCCTGGTTTACTCCACATGGAGGGGGAAGGACATGTAATGAGGCTCGGAGAGGCTGCCGGGCATGTGGACTGGCGCAGAGGGCAATGGAGGCTCATCAACATGAGGAGGATCCCGTCAAGCCAAGGGTGTTCCTATTGCAAATCTCCGCGGGGTTCCGTCTGCTCTCAAAGGCTGGGTCCGCTGTACCTGGTGACTTCTTGCATTTCTCTGAGACCACAGGGGGTAATGGCTCATGGGCACCTTCTTGGCTGCTAGTGGTGCCATCCTCCAGGAGAACTAGGGCTCAGCCCCACCAGAGGGGGGGGGGGCAGGCTGGGTCTAGGGCAGGGAGAATGCCAGGAGGGAGACCACCACGGATCGCATTGTTTCTCCCACGGTGACGGAGCTCCGGGTGGCGCAGAAGGAAGGAGGCGTGGCTTATGGTTTACCGGGCTGCAGTGCATTTGGCGTTTTATAGGCGCAGGGAGACTTCCCGTGGCCGTGTCCTTATGCCCTGTCAGATATGAGCAGAATAAATGGGACAAATGAGCACAGTTACACTGGGGACAAAGCACTGGTGACAATCCCCCATTATTTCCTGAGGGTTGGAGAAAATTGTCCGTGAGGGTATGAGTGTGTGAGTGTGAGGGTTTGTGTATATGCATGTGTGGGACTATATGGCAGACTGTGAGTGTGTGTGTGGATTAACATGTATTGTGTACGTGTGTGTGTGCACGTGAGTAGGTGTGTAAGTTGCATGATATGTGCATGAGTGTGTGTTTAAGTGTGCATGACTGCATGGTATATGTGTGAGCATGCACACGCATGAGTGAGTGTGTGTGCTATGAGCGTGTGTGAGCATGCTGGTGCCTGGTGTGTGCGAGGCCTGGGGGCAGGGAAGTGGATGGGGTGGCAGCGGTCAGAGGAACCAGCAAAGCCTGGCGTGGGTATGGCTGCCTCCTCCTGCATGAGCCCTGTAAGGGGCAGGTCGCTGACCCCGGGGACACGGGCAGACCTCAAACTGCAAACCGAAGAGGAAGAGAACAGAGAGCAGCCCTGCCCCCAGGCCTCCTGCCCCGGGAGTGTCTGGGTGCGCCGAGCTCTCGTGTCAGAGCACGCAAGTGGCAGGTCGAGGTAGAGTGACTCGCGGCCACCAGGCAATCTGCGGGACGGCCGCGCGTGAGTGGGAGCCGCGCCTCAGAGCGGCAGGACAGCAGCGCACAGGCCTAGAAGGGAGAGAAAGAGAACATCGTGGCATCCTGGTGCAGCACACAGGATTTGGAATCAGGGGACACTGATGATGGGGGAAACGAGAAGGGAAACACAGAGATACAAGAAACCGTGAGTGTGACATTTCCCTTGGTGCCAGTGCACAGCGAGACCTGAGGCTGTGCTCCCTCCCGGGGGGCCCTTCTGTGACTGCTGGCGGCTGGGCTCCCTGTGCGTGCTCAGAGGCGTGGGCTGCTGGAACCGGGGTGGGGGACAGTGGGAAGAGCACAGCAGATGAGAACCGAGATTATCATTTCGCTGCGGGCCAAATAAACCCCCCTCACACACAGGTGTCTAAGTGTACCCCATGTTTATTTATAGCCATCGCCGTCCTGTACGGCCGCCCACATGAAAACACACACACACAACCCCAAGCGAGGCAGGAGCACCGGGGAAGGGAGATACAAAATTCTGGCAGCTGGACCCCAGGTAACACAAGTCAAGGGTAATCTACCCTTTATTTAAAATCCAAAGGCATCTTTTTCCTGGGAGCTCTTGGCTCTATTCTTGCCATTTGGAAGCAAATAAAAGAAACGCTCTGGGATTGCGAGGTAAAATTTCACAATCGGTATGTCTTTACTTTCTTTCCCTTCAACCCAGACATCCTTTGCTGGAGTCCTTTATCTAGTGCTTTGTATACATATTTTTAATCCTATACAGAAATGATAGGATGTCAAGAAGGATCTATAATAACACCATTTTTTTATTTCACTTCAAAGACTTGGCAATTTCTGATCTGTGTGACATTCACACTCCTTCAGGGTCAAACAGCATCTTGCAGCCTTCATAAAATGATTAAATATTTTAAACAGCTCCTGCTTATACCTCCATCGCCCCTGGAGACTGATACTGTTATCGTTTTTGTCAAAGCCGGTTTCCATCCGCATTTGTCATTCCTGCTTGCATTTATGAGTTATCAATCGCCACGTCAAAATGCAAAATAACTGATGTTCTTTGGGCGGTATTGGATGGTCTATCTGGGGCTTTTAATCAATGCTGATTTTTATTTTCCATACCCATACATAAATCTTTACCATTCCGGGCCACATATAATGCGTTTGTACAAAACGCAGTGACAGAAGCAGTAGTTATATTATCAAACATTATACCTCGGGGCTAACTGAGTACCAAGGGCTTTCAAAAGGGAACACTGGGAATTACTGTGCGGGAGACAGGATCGCAGTGCACAATATAAGGAATTGGTTGTTGCCGTTTATAAATCAACATCCTGCTAGCTAATCCTTCTCACTTAAATACAGTCCAAATTCTTTCCCTGATCCTCTGCAACTTACTCATTGTTTTTTAAAAGGCAAACTTTGCATAATCTACACAAATAATAATGAGCTGTATTTTCTATTTCTTTAACTTTTCCCCGGGGGCATAAATTCAAATGGCAGCACGGAACTTTTTCAGGAATAGCTCCTTTTTAACTGATAACTGGAATTTTCCATGTAACATCCCCCGCCTCCCCACCATTGGTCTAAGAGAGAATTCGCTTTGCCCTTTCAAAGGGCACTTGCCTGGCGGAACAGTAACCGTTGTAGGAGTCACTCAAACAGGACACTTGGGCCCCGTGGAATCCTGGTGCACGCAGATACCCAAGGCCACGGGAGATCGCTCGGGTACCTCTAAAACGAAGTGAGGAGGCATAATTAAGCTCAGAGTGGAATACAACACCAGTGGGCAGCCAGCAGAGTCCAAGAACCCACAGTGTTCACGAGCTCTCTTGAAAGATTAAAGCACATTATCGCGGCTTCCAAGTCTACTTGTAGCCGTCCACCGCCTTCTCCGTGGATCCGCTGTAAACTAACTGGCCTTTGCTCCTCCTGTGGGCCCATCTTTCATCTCAGGACGCGCAACTGCCATCAGTTCGCTCCCCTGGCAGCCAAGCCAGTGACAGGGCAAGGTTTGCGGCGGAAGGGGCTCCGGCTTAATTAGTTCTCTGGGATTTGCAGCAGAAATCGAGAACCCAAACAGTTGCTGCTACAAACTTATTTTTAGAAAACTTTGCAGTTGCAGAGTTGTCCCCCAACATCTGACACAGGAAATTAAACACAAGAGTAAGTGAGTCTTGTGGAGAGGTGACCGGTGGCCAAGACTAAGGCGAGATCAACGCATTCGGAGAACGCGGGAGGGGTCCTCCGCCAGGGTGTCGTCCGAAAGGCAGTTTCAAAGGGCAACTTCTGAATAGCTAATTCAGAAGAGTACAGTTTGATGAAAATGGCTTTGCTCTACTGTGTTTCAAGAGGCAATATGTTCTGTATTGAATTCAAGTACTCACAGCTTAACAAAATCAGTGAGTAGCCAGCCTCATTTGGCAACTTGTGTGTTCAATGAGCAGCATGTGATAACGTCAACATTTATTTATCTGCACATGGGGGACCAGCTCGCTCACCAGACAAGAAGCTCTTGCCCCCCTGTGATTTCAAAGGAGGCGAGAGCCATGTGTCTTCAGAACGGCCGTACAAAACCAGTAAGGCAGGCTGGGCTGTTGACGGTGAGAACGGCCGAGCGAGCTCAGCGTGTGCCCTTGCTCTGTGCCCGGGGACATTTGGGGCCAGGCTCAACTCCCCCGACACCAGGCAAGTCTTCCCTTGTTGGGGAAGTGACTGTCCCAAACTCCTGAGTCCTGTTTCTGGAGTATTTGTTGGGTCCTGCTTACTTGGTTTGGTCTCAGGTCCTTTCATTCTTCCTCCTTGGTCCCTCTTTGGGGCACCCTCAGCATTGTCTCAGTGCCCATAAGCCGCCTGCATTGACCACAGCTGCCATATGTAGTTGGGTCAGGTCACGAGACTGTAGCCTCCTAAATACTGTCATCCTGAACAACGCTCTTCTCTTCACGCATTCTGCGTTTAATTTACTCCTTCCCTCAACAAATATTTGTAGAACATCTCTTGCATCATGGAGTTGGAAGCCCTGGGCACATAGTGGCCGGGCTTCACAATACTTATGTGCATGGCGGTGTTTCCTTGTGGCCAATATTTCTCAGTGGCCAGGCCTGCTTTTTCCACTCTTCGTGGACAGCAATGCAGCTGGAACTGAGCCGAGCCACAGAATGTTCTTAAAAACTATTTCCATGGGGCTGGCATCGGGTTGTCTTAGGACTGAAATCATTCATCCGCAAGTGGTTTGATTATTTGGGTTGTCTTGAAAGCTGTTTGGAGAAGACACCTACTCCTCAGTTACTCAGTGCAGGTGAACCTCGGGCCTCTGAGGGAGCAGGGAGAGAGCTGTTGTGGGGATGCTGGGAACTTCGGAGAAGAAACGCAAGCCTTTGTGTTTTCTGAGGGGTCAGAGGACCGTGGGTTCTGAAGGCACCTTGCAGAAGGGTACAGCCCCTAGAAGATGGCCCTGAGGTGACCAAATCCTGGGAAGAAGAAACGTTGTATTTACTGGACAATATCCCATTCCCTCATTCTTGCAAAGTCTTTACTGAGTTGCAATTTGAATGTGGTGTGATTTCAAACTCAGTATTCGCAGTCTTTTGGCTTAACAGCAGACAGACCTGGAAATGTATCTGTATCTGCTGGAATGGTTTTTAACCAGGGGCAACTTTGCCCCTTCCTCTGAGGGCATTTGGCAAGGTCTAGAGATGCTTTGGGGGCAGAGGATGGGCGGTCTACCGACATCTGGTAGGTGAGGCCACGGATGCCTGTAACTATCCTACATGGCACGGGATGACCCCCATAGCACAGAGGGATCTGGTCCCAAATATCAACAGTGCCAAAGTTGAGAAGCCTTGATGGATACCCAGCAAAATCCTCCCAAAGTATATATTTGCATGGAAGGAAAAAAAAAAGAGAGGAAGAAAGAAAGAAAAATGAAGCTGTTTGTAATATGAATTTATATATTCTAGCCAGTGCAAGATAAGAGAAGACAATATGTCTTCTATTTTCTGCTTGATAAGAATTGATAAATGTTTATTAATAATGTATTTTTAAACCTGAATTTTTTTTTATTATTGAAGTATATAGTCTAGAAACACTGTTTCTATAAAGGCACGAGGTATGGATATAGATATAGTTATGACATGTTTAAACAGCTAAATTGCATTTACATTGAGATGACTCGCTTTGGAAAAAGCAACGCTCTTCATATTTATTTTAAATTTTGGATGAATTACAGCAAATGTAGTTAAATTTAATTTCTGGATTCATGAAAAACTACGCATGATGGCTGTTTTGCCTTGTCATAACAGCATGTGTGTCAATATTTCTGGGTGAAATCAGAGACAAATTCCAAATGACGATTTTGCAAATCATTCCAAAAGAGAACACTGGGAAATTTGGCGAAGGTCCATGCTCTTTCCATCCACGACTTCGGGATCAATCTTTGTCGTTATTTGTAAAATGTGTGCCTACCTTATCTTGAGGCAAATAGTCCGGAAAAGATTGTGGGCTCTGGGCTCAGACAGGCCTTCATTTGATGCACAGCTTTGTCTGTCTAGCTGACGAAGTTATTTTAACCTGTCTGTTCCTTTGTCTTCTCTTCCGTAAAATGGGAACAATAATGGATGGTCTTAGTTTATGGGCTTGTTGTGAGGATTAGTGGAAATCAGGAACCCAGATAAGCATTCAGTTGGCATTTTAACACTGTTAATCTTACCACTATTGTTACTATAACGACAAATTACACTATATCCTTATTCCATATATATTAGTCTCCTAAGGTTGTTGTAAGAAGGCACCTCAAACTGGGTAGCTGGAAATAACAGAAATGTCTTGTCTTCCAGTGCTGGAGGATGAAAGTCCTAAATCTAGGTATCAGCAAGGCCATATTCTCTCTGAAACCTCCAGGGAGAGGCCTGGTGATGCCTTTTTCTTAGCTTCAGTGTGGCTGGCATTCTTTGGCTTGTAAAAGCACCGTGCCAATCTGTCCCCATTGTCTTGTGACACTCTCCTGTGTGTCCCTGTGTCTTCTCTCCCTTCTTCTACGGTCAGGAGTCACAGTGGATTTAGATTAGGGCCGACCTAAGGGGGTATGATGTCATCTTAACCTGATCGTTCCTGCAGAGAACCTGTTTCCAAGTAGGACCACATTCACAGTATTGTAATGTAGGAGGTGACCTATCTCTGTTGGACCACAATGTCGCCCACAGTACCACGCTTCAAAACAAGATCCTGGGTAAATGGATTTCACCGAGCTCAAGTGGAAAATGGAAGAAAAAGCCCAGCACTGTTGAGATGTCATAGCGTGACGGCTCTCATCTGGAGACTTGAAGATGCGTGGTAGATGGCCATGCCTGTGAGGCCAAGAGGCACACACATGGAAATGTAGGGTGGAACTCCTGGGTGGCACACGTAAGCAGGGAATCATAGAGAAAAATGAACTCTGGGACCTAGAGCCTGAGGCTGATCCGTAGGCGCCCCTGTGACGCTTCTGTGAAGCAAGTGTGGAGGCTGCGTATTTATGAGCCGTCATCCGTGTCACCGGGATGGGCTGCAGAAAAATCCCTAATCTTTGCCCCTTAGGAAGACAGACCCAGAGCCAGCCCACCCACGTAGGGCTAGCACGTCCCATCCCTGCCCACAAGCCTAGCTGTACCTAGACCCCCTGTAGTTGGAACTACAGCTTTTGTGACGGTCCACCTTTCATGTGGCTGGCTGGCACCTGGTCCTGATGCATGAATTTGTCCAGTGTTGGCCAGGGGTGCCAGACACCAGCTTTCATCAAATACTTCCTCTGACCAACCGGGGACATCACTTCCTGTCACATGACCCAGCACTAAACTTGATTCACGTTTCTTTTGGTCCAACCCACGAGATGCTAGAACACGGATCAGTGGGGGAAATAGCAGTCAAGTGGTGTTTGAAGGCACCAGCAAAATAACTGGTGGAGTTAGACCTACCCTGCCTTTCCATTTGCAGGTGTCTCGTTGGGCAGACACATAGCCAGAAGCAGTGCCCCAAACTCAACTTCCACATGAGGTCAAGTTTAGTTTTAAGTTTTAAGTTTAAGTTTTAAGATTGACAGAGTGATATGTGTTCAGCTGATGTCTTCTTGGGGGAAGGGGTGGCTTAAATCCCACGGAGACTCCTTGAACGCTGCCACCTCGAAGCCTCAGAGAGCCACGACGCCGGGGCCTCTCCCACCTGCCTCTTTGGTCGTCGGTTCTCCTCGGTCTCTGTTTCTACAACGACTCCCCCTCCAGCACCACCACCCCCCTTGCCTGGATCGTCTCTGCTGCTGCCGAGTGAGGCTCGCTTCTTTCCGCTTCTCCTGCTAGTTTGTCCTATACATAGCTGGCAGGATAATCTCCCAAGAACGCTATTTTCATCAAGCTACTCCCCTGCTGAAGAGCCCACAATAGCTCTGGATTATCTTTGTCCGCCCACTTCTATTCTTCTCTGACCTTGCTTCCCCAGCCCCCAGCGCTGCGTCCTCTCCAGCTGCGGCGGATCCTCTCCTGCTCCCGCGCCGTCTCGTGGGCTCCGGCGCTCGCGCCGCTGCGTAAGGAATGACCTCACCTGGATCTTCCTTCTGCCTCGTCTTCCCAGTTTGGAGCCCACCTCCAGTGGAGATTTCCGGTGTCCCCCAAGCCACCTAGCTAATCCCATGTCACGTCTGGCGTCCTCTGACTCTAAGAACTGCATTGTGCAGCCTCTGCTTGTGTCCAGGTGGGTCTTGAACGTGATTTCCTCATGAACTCCAACAGAAGAGACTCACTAAGTCTCTTCTTTACTGGTTGTAGCCTCGACAATACTACTTCAGCATATGACGGGGAGTCTGCCCTGTGGAGTCTGACAGACCCGAGCTCAGATTCTGGGTCTGCATTTCCTCCCTAAATGACCTTGAACAAGTTAGTTACTCTCTCTGCGCCTCATCTGTAAAGGTGGACGGTAGAGTTAATGACACCTGAGTTTCAGGCTGTTCCTGCAAGTGGCTTGCAGGAGCTCAATAAACTTGGCTTCCCGGCTCTTGCTGTGTGTGTGGGGCGGGCACTTGCTAACGCCGACTGGAAGAAGATGTGAGCCAGGAGACAGCAGCGAGGACGCCAGCGTCTACATTTCAGATGTCAATTTCAGGTATTAATCTGAGTCTCATGTAAATGCCTCGAAGCTGGGTTTCCTCAGGCTGTATACTGACCTTGTCATATATTCCGCTCTCTTGCCACGGACTAGTCCCATCCGAGCTCTGCGTCCTCCCCACCTTGCCCGCCTCTTCCGCGTCTCTCTATGATCTAGGCTTTCTTAGTGTTAGACCCGCCGCGTGTTTGTGAGGATGGAGGCATCTCACTCGTCTTCCCACCTCCAGTGCCAAACACCCCGCCTGGCATGCGACCCACGCAGATAGAATCAATGCTTTGAATACCTTGGGTTCACCTAGAAAGGGAACAAGCCCCTGGGGCTGGTTACCTGCGGGCCACTGAGCTCCTACCGTGAGGAATCTCTAAAGAGGCTAGCACAGGGCTACAGGAGAGGGCCACTGTAAGAGGGTTCCTACAGACACAGGGCTGGGGCTGGGGGCAAGGAGGCTGAGTGGCACCTTCCACCTGCTACCCCAGGATAGGGGGACAGCACCTTGTGCGAAGGGTTCCTATGTGCCTTGACTATAGGGCTTCAAATAGGCTGCCTTGTTTTCCTCATTTTGAGAGGGGTGTGGCTCTGTCCTGTGGGGCTATTGAGAGAGTGATGGAAACCACACCAGTGAAACAGCAGGAACTATGGCTGGCGAGTGTGGGCATGTGGGAAAGGCTTACTGAACAATAACGTAATCTGGGTCCAGCTCTCCACTAAGTGGCTGGACCTCTGTGCGTTACGGGCATCTCTGCTCAGCATTTCTGGAGGCGAGTCCATCACCCCAATGCCCACCTCAACTTATTTGTCGGGTCCATCCCTCTCCTCCGTCTCCTTGGCCGTGCGGGCTCTAGGTAAGCTCCCCTGTTCTACAGGTGCAGGAGGTTCCCTGCTTCCCCGCCTCTCCCCGGGCGCTGTCAGAGGCACCGTTTCCTATGGGCCCGGGCCACAGGAGCGGTCGACAGTTTCCGTTTTCATCTGAGGTGGGAGACTGCTCCTGCTAATTGGGGTTTGCCTTTTGCCTCTTTCCTTGGTTTTATAGATGACGTACATGCCGGCTCGTGTGCCGGAAACACGTCCTTTCCTCCCTGCACACTGACAAGAGCACCTCAGGGAGGCCCACTGTGTATCAGTTAGCTGTGGTGCATAACAAACTGTCCCTAAAGTCATGACTTCAAACAACAACATGTTATTTAGCCTATGATTCTGCCAGTCAGCAGAGCAAGCTGGGCTCAGCTGGCTGCTTTCTCGTCTCTGTGGTGGCCAGCGGCTGCCAGCATGGGGAGACTGCCGGCCAGTCTGGGATGACCTTGGCCGGCACAGCCTGTGTCCCCTCCGTGGGCTAGCCCTGGCTTGTTCCTGTGGTGGTGGGTAGGGTTCCACGAGAGTGACAGGGTGCCTGGTCTCGAGTCCAGGCTCAGAGCTGGGACGCTGCCCCTTCTGCCACATTCTCTGGGTCAAAGCAAGTCACCTGGGCAGCCCAGATTCTAGAGTGGGGGTAGGGAAGACTTGACCTCTTGATGAGAGGAGCTTTGAAGCCCCACTAGGAAGGGATACGGACACAGGGAGGACAATGGCTGCTGTCTTTGCAAACAACCTACCACACCCTTTGTCATGTCCCCCTCTTGAGGGGAAGCTCCACATGGGATCCCTCAAGGGGACGGTTTCTGGTATGAAAAGGGATGTCAGTCTCCTACAGAGGGGACCAGTCGCTTGTGGTGAGATACCCATTTGGGGTCTGCATTTCTGTTTACCCGAGTTCATTTATGTCAGGGGTTGGCAAACTTTCTCCTCGAAGAGCCGGATGGAAGATAACGCAGGCAGGCTCGTGGCCGTGCTCAGCCTGGCCGCTGCCGCGGGAAGCCGCCACCCCCAGGTCCCCAGGCTTCCCGAGCACATGCACAGCATCGGCCTGTGGGCTCACTGGCTGGTTCCTGACCCGCACTCGGATCTGCCTCTGTTTGTCTGCTTTCATTCTGGAGGGTCCCTATGCTGGGGCTTCTTGTGACAAGACCCACGAGGTGTCAGGTAGTCCTTTTCTTATTACTGAGGAGACACTTTCCTGGTTTTTCTCAGCTTTCTGTCCCGTCTCGGAGGAGCGGCGCCCCTGCCCTGAGCCCACGGGCCCTCGGAGGCCTGGCGGCACCACCCACCGTCTGCCTTGTCACGCCGCCTTCCAAACACTGACACGGCATCTCCCCGAAAATTAGCCCCGGGCCGCATCCAGTTCCCTGAAATATCATCACAAAGAATATTACAAATAAAAGAATTTGGTAGCATCATTAAATCGTATCATCTTCGCGCTCTAAAGCGAGGCCGCCTTTTCTGGGCTCCGGGCTGGAAGTAACAGCGGAGTATTGAAAAGCCGGCTCTGACAAGTGAATAAAAAGCAAGACTGCACGCGAAGTGTGCTATTTAATGTAGTGTGTGCGGCGTTTACCCAGGTCTACGTCTGTCACGCACGGCTCTTTTCTGAGAGTGGCACAGACGGGTCTGCATTTGGTTTCCAGAATCGGCAAATTACATTGGCAGAACAAAGCTGTCAGATTTGGTGGTATTTTGTTACGGCAATTATTTCACTTAAGTTTAGACATGTCTTTGCAAAATCGGATCCTACTTTAAAAAATTGCCGTGTTTTGCAACATGAAACAAAATGACAAGCTGGAAAAAAAGTTGATTAGTAAGCAATGTGTTGAGGAAAACTCGTTCAGGTTCAGAAATGAGCACTTAAGTCAACAACTGCAGTCACCCTTCTGATCAGCAAGGATGTGATTCGTAACGCAGTGCAAGTATTTCCAGTGAAGTTGTGCTCATTGAAAGCAGAGAGCCGCTCCCTTGGCCAAGGGGGTCGGGCACAGGCTCGGTCGAGCAGGGGGGCTGTCATCACCCACAAGTCCTGCTCCTCCCAGTGCCCGCCAGCCCGGCGGGCCCCTCACTGGCCTGGTCTGATGGACGAGGTCCCTGCAGAGGGGAGAAGGTGTCTCCCTTGCCTTCCTCTCTTTGGCTCCTATAGACACAACCTGCATCTCAGACCAGCTTCTGACAAAGGCACGTTAGCACACTCGCAGCCCAAATCTTTCTTCTCCTCCTCTCTACTCGGAGGGATGAAGCATTGGGGCGAGGGGGGGTGGATCACACTTCACAAATAAACGTGCAATTCTGCCGTAAAATCGCCAGAATGACCACAGCCTGGAGTGGGACCTGTCTGGCTCCCGAGCCTCCCCGGGCTGCGAGGGCGCGTGTGCTGTTGTTCCCAGTCCTCTCCAGCCAGATACCTGCGCGATTCTCCGACTGTTCTATTTTTTGGATTCCGCTCCTCCCCTACTTTCTCCTTCCAAGCTGGAAGTCACCACGGGGATGGAATTTCAAATGTGCTTCAAGAAGGGCAGAGGCTCATTAATAATATTATTCATTCTGGAGGGAAGAGATGCCTTTAGAACCACCACTGAAGCAGGGGTCAGCGAGCTTGTTCACTAAAGGGCCAGCGAGCATCTTTTTTAGGATTCTTGGGCCGTAGAGTCTCTGGCCAGTTAGTTACTCAACTCCGATGCTGTAGCTGCCACAGGCAACATGCAAATGAGGAACGTCTGTGGTGTCCCAGTAAAACTTTATTTGCAAAATCAGGCAACACAGGACTTGGCTTGCGGGTGAGTATGTGGAACCTTGATTTAAAGGGTAGGAGGGGAAAAGGAAGGGGTCTTCAAGGAGAGGTGTTTGTGGGTAGTGCAGAGGAGGAGCCTTGGATGGGAGGGTAACGGTCGTCCGGCAGATGTGGATGGGAGACCATTGCACTTAATTTACATTCAGATGACAAGGCCACAGAAATCCCCGGAGGGAGTAGAACGGCCCAAGGATGGCGGCGTCAAAGCGTTCCGTGTTTTCTTCTCTGACGACACCCAGTACGCTGGGCTGGACTGTGTGCTCCTCGGGGGGGACCAAAGAAAACCACCCCACGCGCGCTTCGTGTTGGAATCCGTGCCCCTCGTGGGATGCACGCTGCTGACCCATTTCACATAAGAGGAAACGAAGGCTCAGGGGGCGGACTAGGCTGTCCACCGCCGCTTTCTTAATGCTCTTTCCACGGCGAGCTCATCTCGAACTCTTCACGGCACCTAGCAGAGGTGTCTGCTTGCACTGAGAGGCTCGTGACTGCTCGTGGGAGCTCGATCTTTCCCCCTCCGCCGCGGACGCCTTCTGAAGGGCAGCCCCTGGGACCGCGTCATGTTCTCCCCTGCGGTGCCGCGTGTCTGCAGGCTGCACTTCCTGGGCTTAGGTGCGGCCCCTGGGCGGCCAGGAGGGAGCTGGAAGGGCAGAAGGAAGGGAGGGAGAGGCCTGGGCATGTCCCCCGTCTCTGTCCTGAGGTAGGTCTCCCCAGAAGGACCGCAGCTTGGAGTGGGACCTGCCTGGCCTCCGAGTCTCCTCGGGCTGCCGAGGGGTCAGGTGCTACAGTTCTCCAGGGAGACGCCTCCGTGGTCACCTCGCCTGGGGCTGGGGAGACACTGGTCTTCCCCTCGCCCTCCAGCCTCCCGAGGGAGTGGCTTTCTGCTCCTGCAGATTTCTAGGCTGCCTCGATGTCCGCTCTTTGGCTTCTGTGTAGCTCTGGTACTTACTGACCCTGGCTGGACTCTGATACAGGGTCTGTCATTTTCAGGCTCCGTTTATTTGTAAATATATCACCTCTTTCAGATAAAATTTGCATTTTCAGTCTAAACCTTCACCCAAAGGAGTAAATTTAATAAGACCACGTCTGGCTTGTTTTCAGATAAGGCTGAGGAGAAGACGTATGCCAGCAGACACACTTCCCAAGCCTGGTCCGTGGGACACCCAGCTTGTGTACCCATAAACCACACTGCACCTCCGAATATCCAGGGCCCACCCCATGACAGCTCACGTTAATTGTCTACAGTCTTCTTAGTTAATTAAAACTAAAAAAAAAAAAAAAATCCCCTACTTCTTGCTAAGAAATAAAAATTGAAAGGCTCTTGTTAAAACACAAACTACGGAAATAAAGCTATTCTGAGGGTTCATTATGCTGCTTCTGATTTCACTCATTTTACTTCTTATCTGCGTGTGGGGGTGCTTTTTTAGGGATGTTATTAAAACAAAACGGGGTCTAAAACCTTTTCCTGTTTTTACTTCTTAATTTCTGTGAATTGAAAACGAAAACTCCAACATAGGGACAACGTGACCTAAAACTTCTTGGCCTTGTGACACGGTCCATTCCTCCCCTTCTGTCGTTTTCCTTACGACTTCGAACCCAGAGAGAAGCAGAGACATCATGGGCCCGTAATTATAGAGCCCGGGGACAGCCTGTCCTTCTTGCGTTGGGAGTGTGCTTTAGCTGCGATACAACAGACAATGCGTGTCGTGCTGGCCAACCCTCTCATTTTAATGAAAGCCGCACTTCTGGTATCCAGCGAAGAAGCCGGCCTCCATGGTTCCTGGGATCAGCGTGGTTTTTCTGGAAGGCCCTTCCGTGGCTGTGTCCTGCCGAAGTGTCTGGTGCTTCTGTGCCCGTGCGCTTGGGTGTGCGTGTGATCTTGTGCGCAGACGTGTGTGTGCACGTGTGTGCGTGCATGTGCGTGTGTTTGCTCCTCACTGAGCGGACGGATGTCTCCAGTGGGCTGTTGCTGCCCGACAAGAAGAAGTCCAGGAAAGGCCCGATAAACTTGAGATTTTTGGTGCTTATGAAACGCAGAGTTAAGGAGAATGAGAGAGGGAAGGCAGGAGTCGGAGGAGGAACAGGCGTGGTGGTGGGAGAAGGACGGCTTTTTTTTTTCTTGCGATAGTGAATAATGTCATCGTTGATTTAATTAGCAAATTCTAGATGTGCTGACAAAGGAGATTTTCTTGGGAGATGCACTGGGTTGTGTCAATGCTCTAAATGAATAGGCCGAGCCGAGTTCCTGGTAATAACAGATGAACAACACGACTCGCCAAACCTCAAACAGTGCATAAATCAATTTGCTGGGAATTAACCACTCGCTTCAAAATTAGGGGTTACTTGACAGGGTTTCAGTGATTAGGTTGTCAGGGACCCGTATTTCTAGCTGGGATTTATCTATCATTGATATAAGTCGTCTTCTCCCGGGCTGCAGACTGACTCCCGTCGCCGCTCGCCAGCCGAGCCCTGGGGAGGAGGAGCTGTGGCCTGGAAAGATGCCCAGTTTCCTTCTCCAGGGGACAAAGGCAGGTGGCCCAGGGGAGAGCCCCCGTGGGACAAGGATGACCCGATGGCTATTCCAACTCTTCCCGATGTTAGCAGGACACCTGCGAATGAGGGGGTGGGTTTTAGAATCTGTCCCACATCACGTGACCCCTTGGAAGGAAAAAGAGCTCCAGGATTTGTTGAAGAAGAGGCTGAAATGTGTGCAATTGCCCAGAGAAATGAATGGAAAGCAAGGAGGCATTCCAAAGTCACTCAGCTCAAGTGGTTGAAGGCCTTGGGAAGTTAGGGTACGGGGAGTGGGCCTCCGGCACGGCTGGGGCCTCCCCTGGGGGGACAGGAGGGGAAGGGGCAGTGGTGGGCCAGTCCTCGGGCCAGCACAGTGCCATGCGGGGAGCATTTGTGCCCTGGGGGCAGACTCTTTATGCCACAGACCCTAGTTCAAGACTTTCCTGCCACTTAGAAACCTGCACCCCACCCCCCGACATCTCCCTGCCCTGTAAGAGCATTCTATGAGGTTCAACCTGTTATACTCCGTTCCTCATCCAGCTGGGCCCAGCACCCCCACGGCCGCACACCAGGGAAAGGCCGAGTCCAGTCCCTGAGGTTGCAGCGACCTGGGGCCCAGCCCTAGCACTTCTTTCATTCTTTCCTGCGTCTCCAAAGCTCTGCGTGGCCTGCCTCTTCCCGACGGGCGAGGGGAAGGGGGGGGGGGCTCTAAGAGCAGTTCGGCATGTCTGGTCTGTCCTCCCCAGACAGGTGGCCCTCCTGGAGGCCCAGCTGCCCCCCCCCCCCGTTCACCCGAGCCCTAGTGCCTCCCTGCCACAGTGCTGGAAGGTCTCTCAGACCGGCTCCCCTGGTTCCTTGGATGCCCAGCCTGCCGGGGTCAATGTCACCCAAAGGGGGATGATGCTTTCCGGGGTGGAGTAAAATGTTCCTCTCTCAACGAGGACATTTCACCGTCTTCACGGTTGCAGACTCAGGATTTCCTTTCTAGGAACAGTCCTCATGCTCATCATGCTTCGTTCTCATGTCTCTTTCCTGCTCCTCTGTTGTCCATTAATTAATCACTGAAGCATCCTCAACCCCCGCCGGGACCCGGCTTGTTTATTCTGACGTCGTCACAAGGCACAGATTTAGGAGTTCTTCTTCCTCGTCCCTTAAAAAACAAACTGATTGACCAGTTTCTGTGGCTCGTCCCCCGGCCTCCTCAAAGTCCTCCTCACGTTGGCCACATCCAAGGTCTACTGGGAAAAACACTGCCCAGTCTCTAAACTACATTTAAACCACAGATTTATTAAGGTATGATTTATATTTTATGATATTCACCTGTTCCCAGTATACGACCCGATGGGTTTTTGCAGATTTACAGATTTGCACAACCGTCACCGTAATCCAACCTCAGCGCGTTTCCATCGTCCCCACCCCCTCCCCTGCAAGAAGCCACGCCCAGGACTCCCCGGTTCCTCCCCCCACTCTCCAGGAGTGCGAGGCAACCATCTCTGTACTTTTTTCTTTACAGATTGGCCTGTCCTGCACATTAATTATAGACCAGATGATCCGTGTGCTCTTGCGTGCCGCCTTCCCTTCGTGGAAGGTTTCTGTGTTTCCTCCGTGTTTTAGCCTGTGTCACGCTGCACCATTTTTCAGAGCCGACCAGTACTCCCCTGTGCACATTTCCTGCATTTTGTTGTCCTGCTCACCTGTTAACAGGCATTTGGGTTTTCCGATCTAAGCTGCAGTTTTGCACCTGGGCCCGACTATCCAAACAGGTCCACACTACGGAGCCTTCTTTCTCCGTTGGAGGCTATGAAGTTTGTCCATTTCTAAGCAGCCCAGGGGTCCTTAAACACATATTTATACAATACATCTTTCCTGATCCAAATATCTTTACGTCACCCTCTTCCTGTCTTCAGGTTGGGACCTGTAATTAATTTAGTCAGCCCATTGATGTATTTTACAGAAAAAAAAGCAAGCAAATAAAAATTGTTTGCTTGATTTGAATTTGGCCGAAGAAATGAACAGAAACGGTTGCTGCAACCATAAGCTCGCTCTTGCTTTCTTTCTTTTTTTTTTTTTTAAAGGTTTTATTTGTTTATTTGACAGAGAGAGAGACCACAGGTAGGCAGAGAGGCAGGCAGAGAGAGAGTGGGTGAAGCAGGCTCCCTGCTCAGCAGAGAGCCCGATGCAGGGCTCGATCCCAGGACCCTGGGATCATGACCTGAGCCGAAGGCAGAGGCTTAAACCACTGAGCCACCCAGGCACCCCCCTTGCTCTTGCTTTCTTACTCGAACTCCCTTGCCACGGGCCAGGTGGGCCTTCTGAGATTCTGACTGCAAACACGTCTGTAGTTTGGCAAGCTCCTCAGAGGTCAAGACAGTGCTTCTCTTCCTACTTTGTTGCTACTTTGTTGCTTTGTTGCTACTGTGCTGTTGGGGCCTGTTCTGCCCCGTCTTCAGACATGCAGCCCTCCACTCAGTTTTTAAGAAGATGGCCCTATTTGCTGTCATCTAGTTTGGGTTTTTTAGGATCTGAGTATTTTTCTGATAAAAGGGAACAGCATATTTGGGGAGTAACGCTGTATATTTGGGGAGTTGGATGTGTGAGGGACGTCTGCGTGGGGTCTTCTCACGTCTAACAAGAAAGTTGGTGTTGGAATGAATGACTTTAACCTGTTGCTTCAGGAGATGCAGTCCTGTCGAAGTTCCTGCCGCGGAGCCTCCAACCCTCTGTCTAATGGCCTGCTTTCTGCGGCATACTTCCTCTTCTGGATCACCTACCGTTCGCTCCCTTCTGGAAATCCTCTGGGGCCAATCTAGAACATTCTCTGCCCACAGGAGGGCACAATGCAAGCAACAGAAACTGAAGATGGGATTTTGCTTCTCTTCTGTTTCCCTCAATCACATCAAGGTCAGAAAAGATCACAACAGGAAACTCCTCACCGGAAGGGCAGCGCTCCCCGCCTGCCTTGCCGGGAGAGACGCTCATGAGGACTCGCTGTGTGGAGACCGGCGTCTGAGGTGGTGTCTTTTCTTTCCCACTGAGGAATCTCTTCTCTCATGCTGAAAATGGCCACAGGAACAAAAATGGTTCAAAATGAAGCCATTCTCATGATAAAGACTGTAATGAGGACAAAAAATGGCACAAAATCAATTTATTCTCATGACAACCTTAAGATTGTAATGAGGACAAGAAAAACAGTCTGAAATTTATCAATTCTTGTGACAATCTTTAGACAGTAATGAAAGCAGCAAATGGTATGAAATTGGCCTTCTCTCCTGACAGACAGTGAAACAAAACCGGAAAATAGCACCATGTTTATCTACCTCCTTGACAATCCAGGCACTAGGACAAGAACAGAAAAGGTGACAAGATTAACCCGTTCCTGTCAAAAATAATCTCGAAAGGGTGGCCTCCACATGTCCTTTAAAAATGGCCCCCCTCCCCCCCACTGAAGTGAGTTCCCTGTGTGAGTATCCCAGCTCGCGTGGGATGGCATTCTTTCCGGCTTCACCTCCCCGTTGATGGCCACGCTTCCCTATGACGGAAGGGAAACGAGTGCATGTTGACCTTATAGACGAGGCAATCATTCTCCATCATTCTCCATCAGCTTCTGTCTGGTGGTCTCAGAGTGCTCTGACAATGCGGACTTAGTAAAAAACAATGTGGAAGGGGCATACACATTGAAATGGTGGTACCAATGCTCATTCTAGAAGCTTCCATGAGGGCTTCAAGGGATGAGGGGACTGGAGGATGCAGGCATCCGCTAGGACTCAATGAAACACACTGCAGGAGCATATTTCTTAGAAGAATGGAGTGTGTTGGCTTGTGATCACGGAAACGGTCTCCGGGCATTCTCCGTCTGCACGTGAGCTCCCCGATGCCCTTGGCGGTGCTCCCGGCAGTGCTTCCGGATGCTGGTTAATAATCCAGAGATCTGTTCGGTAGGTCTGGAAGTGGGGGCCGGAGATATGCATTTCAACAAGTGACTGTCATTCCCAAACACACCGAAGTTTGAGAAACACTGATTTACTGTGTGCAGAGGCGGTGGTTTGAAGCACCTGGATTTATGGTTCCAAATCAAAGGCCCCACTCACTAATTCCTTCCTGCTAGAACTGCCCTGTCCCATCCTTGACATCACTGATGAATGAGCAGTGGAGGGCCAAGTTTCGATGTCCATTCAGGTGCCAGTCAGCTCTCACTGGGCTTCAGATAATTACTGATGACTGATGAATGACAATGACTGGGAATGATGGTTTGCTCTGCTTGGCCGGCAACTCTGCGGTAATAAAGAGAGGGAAGTCGCTTCCACTGTGACCAGTGGCCTCATCATGAGGCGTGTGAGGCGGCCCGACCTTCCTCTTTGTCTCTCTGACGTTGGCGGATCCAGTTGACGTGGTGGGTACCGAGTGATCGGGAAGGAGAGGATTTTTTTATTTGCTTATTGCAAGTAGGTCAATTTCTTCATTACCGCATTTCTTAAACGATTGGTGGCTGAACTGAATTCTTGCATTTCTAGTATAGCAGAGTTTCTCCATTTTCTCCCATCTCTTTTGTGGATGGCAGGCTTCTTGTACTTTTTGCAGAGCTCAGAGGGTTGGATCTAAATTATACTGTCTCGTCCAACACTCTGAGTTCAGCCTCTTTCCTCCTCACCTTGTTTTAGAATGAGTTGGTCACGTAATGGCTATGTTAGCATTTCACACGATTTCCTCACATCCCCTCTCTGGATTTCTCTCTCCCTATCAGAGGCCTTAATAGTCTGAATATTTTCAGTGAGGTTCAAGTCAGGCCGGTGCTGAAGGGGCCACTCCGGGAGTGGGCGAGGAGGAACATGCAAGGAGTGCTTTTAGGTTAACGTAAATTTTGCCATCTGACAACTTTGTATGATTCTGTTTTTCATTCTAGAAATTCCAGGTGGCCCAGGAGCCTCAGAATTGGATACAAGGTTGCGGATTTTCAGATCAATGTCAGCAGACACGCAAGAGGTTGAAGGGAGTTTAAGGAGGTAGAGAAGGCAACTTTGCAGCCGGTAACCTGGATTCAGGGTCCAGCAGAGTCATGAGGCTAATAGTTTGGTTGAGTTGGGAGGGGTTGAGTGATAGGTAAGGACGTGTCTCTTGTTCGCTAGGGCAGGGAGAGGGGGACAGTGCGTGTCAGCAAGCAGGAGAGTGTGAGAGAAAGAGAAAGAGACTGTTAGAAACACCGTTATAAATTTAAGACAACAATTAAGTCGCTCCTTGGTGTTCTCTCTCTCTCTCTCTCTCTTTTTTTTTGGTCTAAATTATCTTGAATGTCTTCTAGCTTTTGTTTAAGGAACCCAGCTTCTTCTTAATCATTTTTCTCATGCTTTTCTGCATGCTCTCCAGGTTTCCTGTAAGTTCAGAAGTGTTACCTCATTTCTTTTCACGGCTTACCCACGAGGTAACGAAAGGTCATGGTTAGCTCAGATTTACAGATTGGGTGAACGGGAGACACACGGGGTGGGGCGATTTACTCAAGGTCAAACTCTAAGGAGGCGTCAGGGGCCAGACTCCTCAGACTCCAGCCCCGCCTGCTCACACCCCGTTTCAGAACTCCTTTTAAAGGACTTCTGGGTTGTTTCATTAACAATTGTATTTGCAAAAAGTTACGTGAAGATGTAGAAAGCCCTGTCACGGGGATGCTCACCGCCTTTGCTTCTTCGAGTGCTTACTTAGGCCATGGTTGCCTTGCTTGCGGACACGCGCCTTGTAATAGAGGTCAGACAAATGGCTACGTTTCCCATTTCTCAGTAGCAAATGATTCCTAATGAATTTTGATGGCCCTGTGGTTCCTTTCACACTGGTCTGTGGGTAGGTTGTTCAGGAAGAGTCTGAGAAAAGAGACCAGGTCTGACACGCCGGGGACCATGTCCAATTTCAGATCTGCACTCGATCCAGGAGAGGGGGAAGGTCCAGTTCATTTGCCTGTTGGACGTACCCTTGTTCCTAAATTTGTCCTTAATGATTTCCAGTCCAAGAGTCGTGTCAGTATAGAGAATAACCAGAAAATTGTCCAGATTTTTCCCTGTCCTGAAACGTTGCTGTCTTGGAAACGCCGTGACATGTAGAAAGTTGTCAGCCCTGCATCCTGTGGGGTTTACGGTGGTGATGTGCTGTCAAAATGGGCTTTGCTACAGCTAAGTGCCCATGTCCGGTATAATCACTCGTACGTAGGTGATACTCAATGAACTGTTAAGAAATAGTTAGCCCATGTTCATCTATTATTTCCAAATGGGCAGAAGCCACACCCTTCTTTGGGTGTTTGATTGATTCTTTGTTTAATGTATCTTTCCCTGATTATCTAATGAACCCCATCGGGGAAGGGAGTTTTTCTGTTTTGCCAATCACCGTGTCGCTGTGCTGAGCATGGAGCTCTGCACGTAGTAGGTTCTCAATAAATATTTGTTCGATGGATTAATTTATAACGAAAGAACAAGTAAAAGAGGCTACCTGCCCTCTTCTCCAGATCTGGGGGCAGGGAGGCCAATCTGATCTTGTTGCAGACTCACAGTCTTCCAGTGTTCCTTGTAGCGTTAGGATAAATTTCCTTCATTCGCTCGGTCATGAAAAATTTATTAGCTACCACTCAGTCGTGGTGTACACCATGCTAAACTAAAAAGAAGAAGAAAAGGGAGGAGAGACAGAAGGAGGGGAAGGACTGCTGCCCTGCCATCGGTCACGGTCTGCCAGATGGGACCAATGCGGCTGAGTGACATCTAGGTAAGGACACGATGCTACTACATTTAGGCGACAAATGAGGCCAAGTCAGTTCAAAGGGCTCACAATGGGTGCTGTTACATCAGGATGTGGGGGGAGTCCCGGAAGCTGATGGGGCCGAGATGAGTGGGGTGTGTGTGGGGGTGGGGCATGGAGGAAGCAAACATTTCAGGCAGGAGGACAGACAGCAAAGAGGAGGCAGCGGGAACGCTCTTGCAAGCGCTCTCCAAGCCACGTCTCTGTGCGCACCACCCCTGCTGCTGGGAGCCCTCTGGCCCTTCCCGGCTCTGCCTTGGCTGAAGCTCTCCCTACCTGGGTGGTGCTCTGGTTCAGCCAAACCAAAACACTGTCCTCTAGTTGTCCCCGAGCCCCGCGAGCGTGTGCCCTCCTCTTTCCCACACACGTCTCCTCCCACATGGAGGCCCTTCCTGCCTCTTGCCGCTTCTTGCTGAGTTTTTCAGACCGGTGTGTGGGCTCCTCCGAGACAACCACTCTAACTCCTATCACATTTATACCCCCTTTCTCCTCCTGCAGGGCTTTGTGCACACCTCTTGGAAGTTGTGCTTATTTTTGGTTGACTTGGTGTTCTAACCAATTCATTTTGTGTTGAATAAATAAATGCGGCATCTAGTGTGGGTGGGAAGGTGAACGGTCCTCCAACTGTGTGCTCAGACCACAGGTAAGTTCATGGACATTCATCTTCTCAAGGTGGGGGCACCATCAGAGTGGGAATCATGGCAGCTTCTGGAGCATGAAGGCTGTATCTTTCTCACTATTAGATTTTCCTCTGCCTTGGATGTAAGTGATGGACTGGTAAGGCCACAACAGAACCTATAGCCCAAATAAAGGTTGTTCTTTCCCTAGTAATCAGCTTGATAGGTATGAAGATTTCAATGACTTTGCATTGCCGGAAGAGTCCCAACCCCAGCTCTGCCGCCGATGAACGGGGGGACTGTGGGCAGGCTCTGTTTTCTCATCTTCATGGAAGAATTTCTCTGCTTGGCAGATTTTCAATATAATGCTGAATCAGAGCTGAAATCGTCTTTATCCTTTTAGAGAAACTGCCTTCAGAATCTGTGACAAGTCCCTTTGGATGTCCCAAGGAGGATGGATCCTTTTGACTTTCGACGAAGTCAAGCTTCATCTATGGCTAATTCTTAAACAAGGTGAAGGACTAAGCTATTACCACATTTTCTTCTTCTGTTCCTCACCCTCTTTTGTTTTCTCCCACAAAGGATGGGTTCTCACAAATGCGAGCAGGACCAGCCATGGGCAGTAGCTACACACCGCCCAATCGGGATGTGGGAGACCTGAGATTCCGGTTGAAGCCCTGCAGCTGATTCCCTCTGTGCCTTGCCCGTCACATGACCTTGATGCCAACCGTCCGCTTCGTCAGCACTGACCTGAAATGACATGGCTGGGTGAAGGGTTTGGCAGCTTTGCCTCTCAGCAAACGTGTGAGTGTGATTACGGTGGCCACGGTGGCTGTGGTTTATTCTCCTCTCTTTACCGTTCTAAGTTTTTCTCTGATTTTATGCATGCCTTCCACATTGGTATATCCAAAGTGCTACATTGCGTGAAGCAGGGGCCTAGGAGACTGACGAGTTTTTTTAATAAAACATTTCTTCGGAAAGATCGATAATATCAGTAAGACACAAGAAAAACATCTAACTCCTCTACTGGCTTAAAAGAGCCTAATTCAGTGCATAGCACAAAAATGTGTATATTTATTGGTGGTACTCTTTTTCTCTTTTCCTTCGAAATGTCCCAATCTTGAAAATTAAAAAACAAACAAACAAACAAACAAAAACCCAACACTGATCACAGGGGTTAAAGTCAGCGGCTGTCAGATGAACTGGTTGGACGTCACCATCACTGGTCAAAAGGCGGCTCAATTTAGAGTCTCTTGAGAACCTCGCCTGTGCGTGAGAAAGTCCCTTCCTTTCTCGCCCCAGCAGGGGAGGCGGTCTGGCCATCTTCCCTTTCTAGACTGGGAGTGTGGCCCCCAAAGAACAACGGGCAGAGTGAGGGGCCAGGTTTCTGCGGCCCGGCCGGCCGGCAGTCTCCCGTGATTGGTCAAGAGCTCCTGCCAACTGCCCCTGCCCTAGACCTGGGGAGTTGGGGCCAGTGTCACTCTTGCTGTTGGCCAGTGCTGACCTTGACCCAGCTCTTAGCAACCTCCAACTCTGTCCTCTCCAGGTTTAGAGGACTCCATTGAAGAGACCATTTTCCACTGTACAGTCCTACACATCTTTGATTTTCTCACATGGGCAGTTCCAAAATAGGAATTCCAATTATATTTTGAGCAAAGACAACAGCACTGATCCATGCCAGTGTGCCTCCTTGGAAGGAAGCAATAGTCACTTAGCGGTGTTCTCCTGGGATCTGGCGGTCACTGTATCTTCAAAATAATTTGTGACTTTATTTTTTAGGAATGGAATTAGGGAACATTACCAATTCCAGCTCGTAAATAATGAATAGACAAAGACCCCAAAGTTACATTTCAGTGGCCCACACTTTCTGAACACCCTGATAAATTTTCATAACCCTCCCTAATAAACAATGGCATTTGCTCACCAGGGACTGAATGTTAAGTTGTCCCTTTCGCTTCATGACAAATGTGATTTCTGAGTGTGTGTGTGTGTGTGTGTGGCCGTGTTGTGTTTCCCCAAGTGAAATACAGGAAGGATGAGCAAGATAAGAAAATCATTTTAAAGTCTCCCGTTATTGAAGTCAGCATTTCCCAGTGTGAACGAGCTAGCCTTTGAAAAGTGCTCGTGCTTAACCTCGGTGCAGCACGTTCACGGGGGAGACCCGGGCAGGCTCACAAAGGGCCAAGGGGGTCAGAGTGACAGCCGGGGTGGCAGGGGGGCTCCTGCGTGTGCTTCTCCAGACTTCCCAGCACCTCGCCGGTGGCCTTTCCTGAACTCCACACTCTCCTTCTGTCTCTCTAGGAAAGAATGATGGTAGAGCCTTGATTATTCTTTTACCTAAAACTCTCCCAAGAGGTAGAAGTTAATGAAATTAAGGTCTAAAACTGAGATGCTGGGATAGAATGATGGGCATGTTTTGAACTAACCAAATAGTTCCTGGGTCAGTGGGTCAAGATAAGGGACTCATGCACTTGCTTCCGGTTACAAGATTAAAAATAGGATTTATTAATTCCCTTCCTAACTTGAAAGGGACGCTACACACAAGAGTAATTAGGAGAGACTTAAATCTGCATTGAGATCCATGGGATGGGATGCAAATGTGTGCAATTTTTCTTTTCTTTTTTTCTTTGGATTTCAGCTGCATTTTTTTCCTTAAGAAAAAAAAAAAAAACCAAACAAACAAAAAGCCCAACCCATTGTTACAATCACCAGGGCCCGCTATGCCTCCCGCTAATGTGCTTCTAGAGGAGCAGTTTTTAAATGAGAAGTTACGGGTGCTGTTCTGATTGAAACAAACTAGTGTTGATTGCTGATCAGCCATCTGGAAAGGAGGCCACCTCAGGAAGGATATGAGCTAATGAAAAAATGGGCCTGATTTGGGAGTGTGATGGGCTTCATGCCACCGGCCAGTGTGAGTGGCATGAGATGATAGCAGTGCGAGGAGAGGTAGATTGAGAATAAGTAACTTCTGTCTTAAAGATTAAACGGCGAATTTGCTATTAAATGTGAAAGACATAAAATGGAATTATTGCTCTGCGGATGTTAGCCGTGGCCATCCACATCCAGCCGGCAGCACGGGGTCCTGGGCTCCCACCATCCACCACTCATCTTCCCGTAGCAGCTCAATTAATACTGATCCCCAGCTGCCAATTAAAGGGGCCGGGAACGGAGTGGTGACCCTTCATATGAGCCCGCGCGGCACCCTCCGGGCCGGGACGCTTCCCACGGCTTTCCTTTCTCCGGTGACCTTCGGAACTGGTAAACGTTATTGATGAAGTCATTAGGTGTCCCAGAAAGCCAATTGATAATTCTCAGGGACGTCGATGCTTTGCGGGGTGGGGTGGGAGGGGCCGCCGGGCGGGCTTCTGACTGACGCTGGCGGGAGACCCGGGCACCGAGCCCAAACTCTCTCGCTTACAACCAACGCGGGAGGCAAGAGCCAGGGCCCTGGGGCCTTGACCCGGGGACCTGTGGGCTCTCCCCGTGCATTGGAAGGAAGCAGCATTCAGTGCTGCACCTGAGGACCCGGCTGTCAGACCCCGCAAAAACCCTTGAAGGAGCAAAATCAAAGGACCTCCGCACCCAGAGTTAGACGTAGAGCTTGCGCTGGCCCCCGGCCGGCTCTTGCCTCCACGTCCTTGGAGGGCTGGGTCTGCGTGTCTACACCAGGTGTAGGCACACTGGTCTTCGTCCCACACCCTGCACATGAATCTGTGGGGGTTCGTCTGGAACGCTAGTCTCACTCCTCTTGTCCCCCTGATAGCTGGAAAATTTGCCATGAAGTCTGAAAACATAAAGGAGTGAATTCTCACTTTTCGGCTTCTGCTTTCCAGTTCAACCCATGCCCAAATCCCTGTCATGGAGTCATGCCATGTGTCACGGTGCTGTGAGCCAAAGACCCCGCCGATGATGGCGGCGATGTGCCTCAGGGTCCCTCGGGGCTTGTCAGAGAGCCCCGATGGCTGTTTGGGGCCAGACTTGGAGTCCCTCGGAAGGGGCCTATGTGCTGCCCATCACCTGTGGGGTCCAACACTTCTCTGTCTTCTTGTGGGCTCACCTCCCTGGTCACTCGGAGTCGCTTCAGACCGTGGTCTATTTGCACTGACCGGAGCCCATGGCTTGGCGTCCTGGAGTTCTGCTGAGTTCCCAGGGCAGCCTTGGCACGGGCGATGGATGAGGGAATGTATGAATGAGAGAACCTGTAGTGGTTCCTTCTGACCTGTCTGAGTCCAGCCCTAAGCCCCCAGCCCTGCTCTGCGCCCTGAATTCTGCTCTCAGGAGGCCGGTGCCTGACCGCAGTGATGGGAAACGGCGCCTGGGCTTTCAATCACGCCCTGCGCTTGTGGGAGCACGCAAGCCAGCTTGGAGGGGACAGGCTGCGCCGCCGAGGCCCTTTATTGTTTAAAGTCTCATGTTCTGCTATATTGCATCATTTTATATGCTTATGTGACTTAAGATTATAGGGCACAATCAATGAAATGAAACACAAGTGGTGAAATAAAGTGGATAACACTATCTTCTAGATTGGATATGCATCATTAATCCCCCCCCCTTAAAATCAGCCCATATGAATTTACTGCACAAAAAATCAAAGGGCTAAAGCCACTGGCCTGCGTCATTTCTGTAATGTGGAGACTGTGTCTGGAATCTTCCCTGCCTGCCACAGTGTGGCCTGTGTCTGCCACCACGCCCTGTGGCATTGGGTCTGAGGCTCTTCTGACACAGCCCGGTGGCTATGCCAAATAATATGATAGTTTTGTGATGACGACAGTGTCAACAGGGATCATAGTGAGAGAACCAAGCTCATTTTCACTTTTGACCCAAGAAGGACTCGTTCCCAGATTTTCAGATGTGAAGAGCTCACGCACTAATTAGCACTGTCCCTTGCCCTCAGCATCAATTTTGAAAGTCACCAGTTCAAACTGAATATCCCAGAACTTGGCAATATAATCCAGAGGATATCCAAACAGATTCCAAATTAATCAGCTTATGCATCTAATTTGCTAGCTATAATAAGACTTTATATTTACATGACACTGTTTTCCTATTACTGTGCTCACAGCTAATAATGCTGGAATAAATATTGATTAAATATAGTTCTGCGCATAACAAAGGCATGACTCCCACCTTCGAGATGGAAATGTTTCAGGCCGGCTATCTCATTAATTCTCAAACGTCTCTATTAAGAAGCCACTGTGTGTGCTCTGGATTTCTCTACCAACGGGTGCTCCTTGTTCAACAGGAAAAACGTCTTGCCTTCAAAGACTGCATTTGCTCACCTGCCCCATTGTTCTCCCTTTGGTCCTGGTTTCTGCACTGCTCCTGCTCTGCGTATCTTATTCTCTGTTCCCCTTTTGTCTTTGTTGCGCATCGTATTGGGTGCTGTCGTATGTTTAGTCTTCCCCCCCAACCCTGTGCTCTCCTGACACGTCCTCACCCCCGTGCTTCCTGGCCTGTTTTGACTTTGTCTTGGATCCTGGGTTCTGTCTTCCTTTTGTGCTGCTGTTTCACTGGTGTCCTGCTTTGGGACTCCTCTGGGACCTGTAGTGCATGTTCTAAGACTTTGGATGAGGTACTCACCCATGGCCCTGTGGAAGCTTTTAGAATTCATTCAACCTTCTGTCTTCATCCCTGCCTCAGAGAGGGAGGGCATCAGACAACTGGCTGGACCAACCCTCCTGTTGATAACAGAAATGTTCTTGTAGTTCTACTTCTTACAAAGCCGTTTATGGTGCTCTGTGAGAGACAATTCCGTTTTCTGCATCCTGAAATGCTTTGGACACAGGACTGTCACCTGATAAACAGTTGCTGAATGAAAACATGGGATTTCCAATAACTTGGGGACAAAGGATACATGCTAAATACTTTGAGTAAGAGTTCATTTCTTCATTCAATATAAGTTTGTTGAGTAATTCCATATATCCTGAACACTGTTCTGGGCAAAGATCCCTGCTCTCAAGGAGGCGGTATTCGGGGTAGGCGGATGAGAAAGAGGCCCACTAGACGGCATACAAGACTACGAGACATGTGCACTGAGCCCAGAGTGAGCAGGGTCAGCTGGCTCCTGGGTGTGGGGAGGGGCAGGACAGGCTGTCGTCTGGAGGAGCGTGGGAGACCCGTCTACACGGGAAGAGGGCGCTGGATTAGCACAGAGAGGAGGAGAGGGAGTCTGCCCTGCAGAGCCCTGAGGAGGGCAGCCCAGACGGGTGGCTGGAGCAGAGTGCTTGGAAGGATTGGGCTGTGCCCTTGGAAGGGAGCAGGAGGCGAGGTCGGGAGGAAAAGGGGCACCTCCTGGCTGGGGAAGCACCTGTGAGCCACCTGGCCTTCTTCCTCGGTGGGTCAGGGGTCTCTGGAGCTTCTGAGCAGGGCAGTGGTGTGACTTGACTGGGAGCATGCAGGCAGGCGTGGGGAGATGTGGTGAGGGTAGCTGCAATGATGCAGGGGCGGGGTGAGATGGCAGGTGGGGCTGGTGGCCATGGTTAAAGGCTCTGAGAAGATCCGCAGTGAAGAGCTCTGTCTGAGCAAGTTCTGAAAATAGCAGGCAAAACGGTTGTTTTTTGCACAGCATCCCCTGAGACCCCACGGCCCTGGTATTCCACAGGACACAGTTTGGGAAGCGCTGACCTAGCGAATGAATGTGCCAGGTACTGGTGTGGGGGCGCCGATGTCCTCCTCTCTTCCGGAAATAGGAATCTAAGTCATTCAAACGTGGAGCCTTCATGAGTTCGCCAAGTCTGGATGGTGGGGAATCTCTCTGCACAGACGGGGAGACTGAGTTCTCAGAGGCAGACCACCTGCCCTGGGCAGGCCGCAGGACCCCGCGGGGTGCCGCCCACGCTCTGCGCCCCGCTCCTCCTTCCATGTCCTGCCGCGGCCGCTCCCCGCTCCCGACGGGTGCCGGCACCCTCCTGTTCCCGGCCAGCCCCGCTCCTGGCTCGGTGGCTCCTGCCGTCCAGCCCGGGGTGACCCACGCCTGTCGAGCAGTGCCCACCTCCCGCCGCAGCCACACTGTGTCCAGAGCTGTTCGGCGTTCCGGGGCTCTCCCGGCCTCCTGGCAGGAGCCTCCGGTGTCGCCCCGGGGTTGGAAGCGCCAGGCGGGGAAGACCCTTAGAAGAGAGCACCATTCACAGAGACGTCGGGAAGGGACGCGCCATCCCAGAGGAGCGGCGCTTCCCTGCGGCCCGGGCTGCAAAGCAGCGTCCGAGGCTTTTGAGGGTCGGGGGCTTCTTCCTTCCCCGTGGCCCCAGCACCCGCCTGAGGAACTCGGGAGGAAGGACTGCCGTGTGTCCAGCTTCCCCGGCGGGCGCTGGCTCACGGCTGACCCCGGGCTCCTGGGAGACCTCCGTGACCTTGTGCAGCAAGGCCCCCCGGAGCCAGAAGGATACACCCCCTGGGCGAAGCCAGCGCGGGAGCCACTGAGAAGCTGCGACCCACAGAGACGGGTTTGACCGTGCTGAGGAGACTCTCCGTTCTGCCATAGAGACTCGGGCCGACGGCCCACGGACAGCCCCGGGCCAGGTACCCCCGAGCACGTAGGACCCAGCCTGGGCGCCTCTCCCAGCTCCCCGGTGAGCGTGCTGAGCCTGCGGCCCAGAGAGGCCTGGCCCGGGCCTCCCGCCCTCCCCCAGGCCTCCGCCGGGGCCTGCAGCGATCCCGGCAGCTGTGCCCGAGCCTGCGTGGCTGCCAGCGTCCCTCTGCGGGGGCCGCACCGCACTCTGCCTTCAGAGCGCGGGACTCGGAATGCTCTCAAAACTTCACTGTACGTAGCCGGCCCTCAGAGATGGCAGACGCTCACGAGACTTGCTCTGCGTCCGTTCTCAGTGCACGTACAGCTTTTAGGATGAGGACTTGCAGAGCCGTTACAAACCATCCGGTTAGAGCAAGGCCCTGCCCCGGCAGTGAGGGGCTTGCCCTCCCCGGGGGTGTGGGCCGGGGCTTGGTACAGCCCCGCTCTGGCCCTGTCCAGGCTCCAGCATAGCCTTAGGCCTGGAGATCTCTGCCTCGGCCCTGGATTGCTCAGCTAACTGGGGATGAGACCTTGCTTCCCACACCCTGTGGTCCTTCTGTCCCGGCCTTGGAGACAGTCCCCTGCCTTGCTGGCGGGCGCCAGGGTAGGGCCCAGCCTGCTGTCAGTGCCTCTGCCCTGAGGCTCTGTGACCCCCCCGCCCCGCCCACCTCTGAGAAGTGCTGTCTTGGGACGGTATTGGCTTTGGCCCTGGATCCAGACAGGCCTGGGTTTGAGTCTTTGGCAAGTAGTTCTGGATGCCCAAGACCCAACCCCAGGTCTCTGATGAGGACGGTAAGAATAATGGTGCGAAGGCCACTCGGATGATTGTTGAGTGTGTGTTTGGAACACTTTGCACACATCTGCCGTGTGCGAAGCTCGGTGCACGCTCTCCTGGTTCACGACATTATTTCTGAGCTGTCCTGCCTGCTTGCATCCCAGAACTCGGCTTTCTGCGGGATTCCCTCTAAGGAATCCCTTTCCTGTAAGGAACGTGTCCCGCTCACGTTTTCTGGCGCTCTGCTATGTGCCAGCTCTGCATCTGAGAAGAGCTGCCCCTTCCTCAGCCCGGTTGGGGGCCGTGCACTCAGCCACGGTCCCCAACTCTGCAAACAGAGCGGACTCCCAGCTCCCACAGCTGAGCTGCTCCCGGAAAACCTGCTCCAGGCTCCTGGGAGGGAGCTCAGTTCCGGGCCAGCTGCCTCGCACCATCCTCTTACCTGGGCCAGGCTCAGCCAGGTTCCGAAACAGGATGGAACTAACCTCGTGTGTCAACGAAATCAAGTTTGACTTACAAGTGACCTTGCCTCCCAGACTGCAGACTCCAAGCTGCTTCTCTTTTCTGCAGGATGTGCAAGTCGGGTCCTTTTTCTTCTCCTGTGAACTGTGGGGACTTAGCAGTACACAGGGTTCTGGTTTTCACTGAGGTTATTAATGGACCTGAGTATTTTCCCAAGCACATAATTCAAGGTGCCTTGAACGCACAGTGGACTTCCTGGATATCACTGTGGTCCCTTAACCGCGATGACAACCTTCCTTTGGAGAAATGGGCACGGATGAAGCCACAGGGCCCCTGCCTGGGGCGCGGGCGTGCCGTGGGCTGGCGCAGAGGGCGGAAAAGAACCCACAGAAGGAGATTGGTCCTGCGCGGCTCTGTGGTTGATGGAGTCGCCTCGTTGTGGTGGGGTCTGTTCGGAGGAGCTCTGAGAGCGAGGCTCTTTAATCGTGACTTGTGTACACCTCTGGGGTAGGGTGTTTCATTTGTGCGTTCAGCCGTTTGCCGTCTGGGACTCTACTCATTATTCCATAAAACCCATTGTCAGTCAACAGCCATCAATCATGCAAAATTCACGAGTACCACAGATCTGTCAGGAATCAAAAGACTGTTAGCGTTGTTGTGATTACCCATTCATGAGCCATTTTGACTGGAAACTTCGCAGACCTGCCCTCTTGCTGCAAAGAGGGGGAAAGTTAAAATCAATCACTTCAACAATTTGTCAGCGAGGTCTAGTTTTTGCCGGGAGGAAACCACCTCTCCCGTCACCGATGCCTGGCTTGGGCTTCGCCAATGCACTCGGCCTCTTCTGCGGACGAGCCGCCTGGCTTGCCACCCGACACGGGAGGTCATGGGGACACCTGAAGGCCAGGGGCCTGGGAGCCGGACCGCACTCCGGGCTGGCTCCGCTCGTCCTGCTTGCACCCAGGACCTGCAGGCCACCGGAGAGGACATGGGGAGGGAGGGAGGCATCCTGGGATGATGCGCTTTCCCTGGGAGAGTCCCTGCCTCTCGGGGTCAGGCTGGTCTGCGGCAGGCGCGCTCCGCCGGCAGAGGTGTGACGGGAGCCAGCGTGACCCGGAGGGACACCGAGGAGCCCCTTCCTCAGCCCCAGCCGGCCCCCGGCCACTCTCACGGTGCCCTGCCCTCTCCCGAGCGGCCTTGCTCAGCGATGTCTGCCTTTCTGAGAATCGCCGTGCGCATCGCTTTCCCTTGTTTCTCTTTGCATCAGGCAGACTCACAGAAATTCTGGAAAAGGAACAGCTTTGGCCAGTGATCCTGGAACTGCCCAGTGGAGGCCTTCTGGCCCTCGGGTTGACCAATGTGAGAGGATGGCAGGGGCTGGCCGGCAGCGCGGGGCCCCCGGTGTCATCCAAGGGCGTGAGGGCCTGGCAGCCGTGTGCCCAGAAGGAGCAGTGCGGTGTCAAAACCCCGAAAACCATTTCTCAGCGGCAATTCGTCCAAGACCACGGTCGCGGTCGTCTCCTCACAGAGGAGAGGCAGGTAGCAAGACAGAACGTTAAGCGAATGCAAAGCCATCCTGCCGACCGGCCGGCGAATGGGAACAACCCTCAAGCACCCAGGAGGAAACCCTGGGATTAGAAAAAAATATTGTCAGATGAAATGAGCTCAGAAACAACTAATGATTCTGATTACACGAGAGAATCAGGAACTTTCTCTGGGAGGCCCCTGGGTTGGCCACGGGCATCTAATAGCCCCAAATGATGTCAAACTCCCCGTATCACCTGGAGGAGCGTTCTCCCCTGTGCAGCTGTGTTTTATCAGCGCTTGGCCCTTAATGACTACACGGGTATTGATGATAATGGAGTGTGTTGCAAACAGGTGTGCGGCATTCTGTCTCTGCCGCCCCTGGACAGCTGCCGCCGCTACCTGATATCTCAACCAGGGTGTCAGGTGGAGGCGGGAGTCCTTCCCTGGGGTGACAACCACACCCTCCAGGCCCCTGCCCTCCCCAGCAACGCAGTCCTCGGTCCCCGGCGGACCTGCCCTGATGACTGTAGCCGACCTGGGCGAGCCTCGCGCACACCTGCTGCTCAGGGACAGCCGGGGGCCAACGGAGGGCTCCAGCCCGGTCGGCAACAGATCTTAGAGCGAGGGGCACCGAGGGCCCTGCTAACAACTCCATGCCCTTGATGCCTCTCGACCTGCCTGAAAGGCTGGTCTGGTCTGCCGGCTCCCGGACGCGACCCCTGGATACTCGTGTGTATTTTAAATTCGGTGGAAAACACAAACAAACAAGAAGCTGGTGGGAAAAAAAAAAAAAAACACACAATTTCTGAAAACCGTGTCTTACATAGTAAGTGCAGCCAGACTTGGAGGGAAGACGAGATCTCAGCAAAGGGCCTTCTGTAGCCCATCTGACCATTTCTGTGCCCAAACTGTGGCTGATTCTTTCAAGGAGGGCCAGGAGCAGCCCTGCAAGGTGGAGAGTTTGGGGTATGCTTTGCCCCGGATTCAGTATCTTCACCGATCACCAGAGGCTTTGGAGAAGCGACCCCCTCTCAAGTCAGATGGGAAGAAATTTTAAAAAATAAATTAATAAAATAGAGGGGAGGCAGGTGGGGGGATGGGGTAACTGGGGGACGGGCATCAAGGAGGGCACCTGATGGGATGAGCACTGGGTGTCGTATGCAACTGATGACGTCTACCCCTGAACGTAATAATACACTCTGTGTTAATGAAATCGAATTTAAAGAAAAAAAAATAAAAAACAACAAAAAAATAAAAATAAAATAAAATAAACTCAAAAGGCGCAGCAGCTAAATATGGGGGAAATCCAGCCCTGGCTGGAGCTGGAGATCTATAATCATGAGATACGGCTTGAGACTTCTCCAGGACTGTAAGTATAGACACTGGTGAAAATAAAGTCCTTCCCCAGGTCCACGATGTTCCTAAACTCTTACCTCTGGAAACTGCAGGAACGCCCAATGCGGCCAGCCACCCTGACAAGCCTCAAGGTCGTGGAGAGCTGATGTCGGGAGCCTGTTTTACACATTCACACGACACCGGGGACGTTCTCTTTACTCTGGGCCCGTTTGGGCTGGAGACAGTCTGGAAGCTCGTGCTACTAAGCCTGGAGCCCACATCGCAGTGTAACAACGGGGTGGGAGGCAGGGTCGGGCTGCCCCACCTGGTGCTCCGTTTAGGTCCAATTGTGGACACGCCAGGTTTACCCGTGGTAAAGAAATAGACGTGTCACCAGTAGTGTTCAAAGCCGTCTGCCCCTGTGGTTCCTAGCAGGGGAGGACACAGACCTCTCGGAGCCTCGGGGACCCGTGTCCTGCTTATTCCTCCTTCTCCTCTGTCTTTCTGAGTGTGCTTCTCTGGTGAATTAATTCATCAGCCACCATTTTGGGGCTGTTTGTATTGAAAAGCTCGTTATTTCAGAGGAAGGGCTCTGTGAATAAAGTAACAGTTATAATTAGATCTCTGGGATGGGAGAGGGCCTCTTTGTGTTGTAATTTTTTGCAACACTTGTAGGAAGGAAAGAGAAACTCTCTCCTTCCCTGCGTAACGATCTGGAGATGCTGCTTGAGGAATGAGGCTGAAGCCTCACGTGCGGGAGCAGTCGGGAACAAAGCTGGTGGTGCCTCAAGGATGAAGACCGAGCTTTTATTTTTTATGTATTTATTTTTTATTTTTTAAAAAGATTTTATTTATTTATTCGACAGAGACACAGTGAGAGGGAACACAAGCAGGGGCAGAGAGGGGAAGCAGGCTCCCTGCTGAGCAAGGAGCCCAATGTGGGGCTCGATTCCAGGACCTGAGCGGAAGGCAGACATGTGACCCCCACCCGCTCCCGGCGCCCCAGGAAGACCATACTTTTAGATACTAGGTGCTGCTAGGTGACCAGTGTGATTTTTGTCTTACTGGCTCTGTGTCGAAATTCCCGCAGGATGTCGACCGCTGAGGGAAGCCGGATTGGGGTGCCCTGCGAATTGCTGCCCCCTGGTCAGGGCTGCCAGCCTGACAGGGCCGCCCACACTGTGCTAGCTGGGCTCCAGGCGGGACACGGGCAGAGGAGCCGAGGTGAGCTGGGAGCTGGACGCTCTCTAATCAGTCCCCAACTCTCTGCGAACGGAACAGTGAGATCTGCTCTCCCGTGTGTTCAGTGGTCCCGAGAAGAACGCTGCAAATCCTACATGAACCACACACTTTTCTTACTTAAAAACGAACCGGACCTCATGCAGAGTAGAGCCGCGTTTCTCCAACTTCCTCGTGTTCAGGAAACACCCAGTTCACTCCTCACTTACCCCGGAGTGGGTCCTGGGGCTCCCGCGGCGCAGGCGGTGCAGGCGCTGCTGGTCGGCGGAGCACCCCCGCCGCGGCAAGGTCGGGGAGAGAACACGGCTCTGGTCCTTGGAGCTGCACGCTGGGATGTGCGGACCAGCGAGGCTCTCCCTGGCATCGCTGGGATGCGACCAGTGCGGGCTTTCCTTACAATTCGATTTCGGAACATGGCGTGTGAAGACTCTGTGTTTCTGAATGCTTGGAGGTCTTTTTTTTTTTTTTTTTTTTTCCCTCCTCCCTTTAACATAAATACTATTTAGGCTACTCATTGGCACAGAAAACCCATTTGACATAGATAATGCTGATATAAATTCTATCTTAACCTCAAACAAATCCTTTAAAAATTCTTTAAATTTTTTTTTTTTTTAATTTTAGTGCCATTCATTAAAGGGTGGGGTTAGGTGCCAACAGCATGTGTTTTGTGTCCCGGTTGATGACATTTAGGTCCTGAAAGGGCAAATCCGGGCAGTCCAGGCAGGCACCCTGAGGAGAAGCCTTTTACAACCTGTGAGACTCCTCTTCTCATGCAGCCAGGAATATGGGCAGTAGGGATGTAGTCCGTTTGCACAGAAAAAAAAAAATGCGTTTGTGCCTGTATGAGTGGGTTCTGTATTTCTAGGGTGGTTTTACCTGAAATAGCTCAAAGTATTGTATTGTTTTCAAATACAAAAAGGGGAAAACCCCCAAATATTTTGTGTTGCTTTATCCCTCTATCAGCAACTGAAATATTTGTAGACACACTTTGAGTGAGTTATTTTGAGCATTCCACCTTCAACGCGCTAAAGAACCCATTTTATGGTGACATGACTGGCACATAAAGATGGACACATTTGATGTGTAAGTTAGGAAGTAACAATACACGTGTGAAACCACCACCACCATCATCAATGTCATCAACCTGTCTATCACGTCCAAAAATTTTCCTTTGCCCCTATTTTAATTTTTTTTAATGAAAAGAACTTTTAACATAAGATATACCCTCTTAGCACATTTTAAGTACACATCACGGTACAGTTACCCATAGACATTATTCTGTATAGCCCATGCATCTTGTATAACTGAAATTTTGTAACCTTAGACAAACACCTCCCTATTTCCCATCCCCCCCAGGCCCTAGCAAATGGGGTTCTGCTCTGCTTCGGAGTTGGAGTCCTCATGTAAGTGAGGTCATGCTCTAGTTTAAATACTGACTTACTGAACTAAAGCCAAACAGGATGTCTTAGTGAGGTCAGGAGGGGTCTGGGCATCCAGATGCCATGTTCACCCTTCCTGGCTCTCTCTTATCTTCCTAATAATAAGCTTGGAAAGTACACAGAAATAACTACATTTGAGTATATGGAAATGAACAATTTCTCTAGTATTTTGTGCCCTGTAAACACTGAAACAAGTGATGACCGTTATTAATCATTTGACATTCTATTGGTCTACTCAAGGGAAAAGTTCACCTATGGCTACAAACTATAGGATTTGATGCTGTGACAATCTTCGGAGGCAAAACTAAACAGATAGTAGTGATAGGGTCAGTGGTGGCCTGGGCTTGGGGGCAGGGAAGATGAACAGGTGGCACACAGAGGATCTTTAGGGCGGGGAAACGACTCAGTGTGACACCATCATGATGGTTGCACGTCATTATACCTTTGTCCAAACCCGTAGGCTGTACGCCACCAAGAGTGAGTCCTAAGGTAAATTGTGGGCTTTGGGAGAGAATGTGTGCATGTAGGTTCATCAGCTGTAACACACGGACCACTCTGGTGGAGATGTTGGTAGTGGGGAGGCCGTGTAAGTGTGAGGGCAGGGAGCCTATGGGAAATCTCTGTTCCTTCCTCCCAATTTTGCTGTGAACCTAAAGTTGCCTAAAAAAATAAACTCTTTAATAATAATAATAATAAAATTTCATTGATGTAGTTTGTGTGGCTCTCATCCAATGTGAGTGTGTATGTGTGTGTGTGTTAAAAAGAAATCTCCCTGTTTCAGGTGTCCACAATTCCTTGAGTGTTTGACCCAGGTTCTTTTATACGGAAGCTCTTAGATATGGAAAGATAGAATGAGTAGGAATTGATTACTGTGTTTTGAAAACTGTAATGAGTGTGTCTCAGGATATAGTAGATTCTCAATAAATTTCTACTGAATGTTTTTGCTTATCTAGTAGCTTCCCTTTGCAAGGAACTTGGCTCATGGAATCGTTTACTAAAGAAATCTTTCAGTGGCCTATACTGTGGTATGTGAACAGACCAGAAGGCAGCTAGCCACGTGAGCAGACGGACCCAACTAAATGCTGTAATGGAAAAGCAAGCACCGGGCTGGGAATGCAGAGGAGAGAGTAATCGTGGCCAGCTGAAGGGGAGGGGAGGCACGAGAGTGGAGAAGCCCCGAAGGCACTACGTAGGCAGAATTTATATGAACACCGCATGGCAGGGGGGAAATGTGTGACTGAGTGGCTCCAGCAGGAGTACAACTTGTGATGAAAGGTCAGGAGTCAGGTAACTGCCTCAAATTCTGGGTAGACAGTTGGGACTGTATGCTGTAGGCAAATGGGAGCCATTGATGTTTGTTGAGAAGGAGAGTGCTTTGTCTTACACCCAGTAATGAATGAGAAGTCACGAGCAAAGCAAAAATCATGTGGTTACTGCTGGGCTCGAGCTGCTAGGTATCTCAGGTCCCTTTTGTTAGTGAACGGGAAGAACCGTCAATCTAGAAATCAGTTCACCAACTCGGAGTACCCTCCCTAATATCTTATTTTTCAACAGAATATTTCTGTGGAATCATTAGAGCAGACCCGAGCTTACTGGGCATGGGAGCAAATGCAGGGAGAATTCTTGCTGCACCAGTCAGCCTCTTCGTAGGCTGCTCAGCCGTGCACCGATGGCTCCGGGACCCTTCTGAACGTCAACAACAGCCCCAACAGTGCCCAGTACAGGCTCACAGCTTGCACCCAGACATGTGTCTCTCTAGGGTCCTACGGTAGGCAAGAGTTTCTTTGGCTTTCACGACCTCGAGACTTTCGAAGATTATTGGCTGGTTACTTTTGTAGGTCACCCCTCGCTTTGGATTTGTCTGATGTTTCCTTACAGTGAGACCCAGGCCATGCACGTTGGGCTAGAGTGTCACAGAAGTGCTGTCTGTGTTCTCCCTGCGCCTGACCTGGTTGCATGGGGTGCAAACCCTTCCTGCTGCCGCTGACTCACCCACGCCACACTCCCCAGCTAAAATGTCACTTGTGCCTTCCATTGTAGTTACCAAGTATTTCTGGAGAGATACTCTGAGGGCATGTGAAGTCTTTCCTGAGCCCCATTCCTGTCCTTGCTTTAGGACCCGATGATGGTCCTCACCTGAATTGATGATTACTGTGATGATTGCCAAATGGTGGTTTCTGATCACATCTTAGGGATACCACATGTATTGGTCGGCTTTTTATTATTAGGAGGGGGTGTTTTCTCACCATTTATTCATTTATTCATCCATATGGTCACTTAGATTACTATTTTATCCAATGGGGTGTCATTCGTTTACTATCAACTCTGTCTCTCCCACGGCTCTGGTTTGGGTCGGTGGTGACACTCTGAAGCTCACTCCTATCTCCGTTTGACGTATTCTGATCATTATTTGGGCAAATTCTTTCCTTCTGGCACAATAATAAATTCCAAGCTCATCTCATTCTCTTCCTGCTCAGCCATTTCTCCAAAGAAACTTCAGTCTTTTAGGGGAGAATCTTATTTAAAAACCAAGAACTAGATGGTTAGCATAATCATTGCTAGGGCGGAATGTTGCCTCTAGGTACCCAAAGCTAGAATATATATATATATATATATATATATATATATATGTCCATCAGTATGTAAGTATGTGTGTAAAATACAGGCTTATACATACCCACATTTCTACTTCTTGCTGTGTCCAGGTGTCTACATACCTACCTGCCCATCCGTGATCTCCGAGCGGGGGTGTGTGCAGTCGACCCATCCCCCATCTGTCAGGCTATGTGTCTGATGGGTGCCCATCACTCTAATTTGAATCCAACCCTGTGGGGTTCATGATCGCGTCCTCCTTTTCCATATCTGCACGTCTTGTCCAACAAACCAAGCACCGGCTCCTGTTATATTGACATAAGTGACGCGGCACTGACAGAGGTGCTCACTCCCCATGTGGGTTGGTCTCCCCGTCCTGCTGCTGGTTTCCGCCGCCGGCCCACCTCCCGGATGGCGTCCGCTGCTGCTGGCCCATGTCCTCACGTACCTCCTGAAGCCACGTAATAGCCTTTCATCTGAAAATGAAAGGAGGAGAGGCAGAAGGAAGGAAGGGCACGAAGTCAGAGGGAAAGAAGGAAGGAGGGAAGGAAGGAAGGGAGGGAGGGCGGGTTCGCACAATGTTGGAAGGAAGCAGAAGGGAAAAAGGCAGGTAGGTCGGTATCTCCAGAAACATCCATCAGAATGCCCCACTTTCCAAGTTAGTGATCAAGGCAGGTGAACAGAGCTGCCTTCATGTGCTGCCGTTGCCGTGCCCCGGGGGAGAATCCCGTCTTCAGACCAACTTCCGTTCTGAACAGAAAGGGACCCAGTGCGAAGCAAGGTCGGCTTATTTGTGTGTCTGTGTCAGGGAGGGCCCGTGTGTGTCCTGACAGACGGAAGCAGTGGGTGTGGACACCACAGCATGACTCTCCCTAGAACACGCTTCTTTAAGTCCAGATTAAATATACAATTTAAAGGCTGACCTTTCCTAATAATTAAAGATTTCTACTTTATGGTTTTTATAGACTGGTACGGTCGTCGAGGCAAGAAGAGCGTCCCTGATGATTAAGGCGGATGGAGTGTGGAGTTGTTTTTTTGCTGGATGGAATTTAAAGGGACAAACGCTGGGCAGAAGGCAGGCACGTGGCTGTGGCGGTTTTGGGGCCCGCGGTCCGGGTGGAAAGGGAGCTTCAGCTCACGGGAGGAGAGATCAGAGGGGACCCCGGGCCGTTGCCGGGTTATGGAGTAGGAGGTGAGACAAGTGGGTCATGGCTGACGTGGTCCGAGCCTGTGATGCATGGCCAGGAGCTGGGGGGCCGGGCTATGCGACGAGTGGCCGCCAGTAAGCCCTCCCAGTAGGCACGCTGCAGACCTGAGACCTTGCCAAAGTCCACCCCCATTGTCTCCTCCCTTAGCGCCTGACTGGGCACCACAGCCCACCTTACTCTTCCCACCTGAAGGATCCGGACGAAGGTCGGTGGAGCATCTAGCCGGGGCGAGGGGACGCACGCAGAATGCGGCCTCCAGGGCCACACGAGAGCCCGCACTGCACGCACGCTGCCCCCCGTGTTTCTTTCTCCCTGGGTGCCTCGGGCTCCACGTCGGCGAGAGGGAATGTGTGGGTTCACAAGGCCATCTTGGGGCCCGTGCAGCTCTGACGGTCCAGGATTTTCTGTGCTGGTGTGCATTAGAGTTCAGGGGATCCCGTCTGTGGGGAGGCCTTCGGTAAAGAGGAGAGAGGCAGGTTTGCTGCTGGGTGGAGACGGGATTGGAGAAAGTGTGTCCTGGGATCGCCCGGGGCACCAACAGCCCAGACTCCTCCAGCTCAGTGCGGTTGCCTGTATCGGACCCTGGCGCACTCTCCGCGCTGTGTCTGTGCTTCCGCGCAGAAACCCTGTGTGCTGCCGGCGCCGCGCCCCTCCTTCCGCAGCAGTTTTCCGGGAAGAGCCAGCCTGGCACCTTCTGCCCCCACCGCAGTCCTGACATTCGTCCCCCAGGAAGGCGGTGATGACGGACCCGGACCGGAGCAGCCGTGTTCGGAGGGTCTCCCCCCTGCAGCTCCCTCGCTGTTGCCCTGCTGGGGGCTGTTCCCTCCCTTCCCTGTAGTGCCCCATGTTTCTCCACCGGCCGCACCCCAAACAACTTTTTCTCAGCCCAGAAACCAGTGCGTTGCCCAGTCCTATCGGTCGGGACTGTGTGTTACCGCTGCTCTGCCTTTCATACCCGAGTGTTGAGTGGAAGGCGGGCTCGTTATTTAAAGAGCTCGTCTCATTGCCTTGTAGGCTTACGAGGTGTCATCATGCAGGCAGAAGTGCTGTTTTATGGGCGATGGCCCTCCTGGTTTCTGCAGGGAACACAGGGATGCCTTCCCTCTGCAGAAGTACACGGCCAGAGGAGGCTCCGGGGGCAAGACCCACGAGAACAAGGCCGAGGTCTCGAACCGGGGCTGCGTGCTTCTAGAACTCCTTCAGCTGGGCTTTTCCTCCTCCTGCTGGGTCTCTCTTCATGAAAGGGGATGTCACAGCGAGAAGAGGTGTCATGTCAGGCACCAGAGCCGGAGGGAGGAGTGGATAATGAAACGGGAACCCCGTCTCTGCGATGGTTGGCATCAGTAACAACAAGGGCCACCTCGGTGAGGAAGCCCTCCCGGTTCCGGAGGAAACAAGCTCTACCTTCACTAGCAGGTCACAGGCGTGCACTCAGCCCAATAAAACTGGAAGTTTGGACCATGTCTCCATCGTGCATTTTGCAATGGCCCCATCCGGAGCTATGGCTCACCTACCCGCCTTTAACAAACTACCGTCACTTCTCTGACTCGAACATGAACTGCATTTTATCTCGACGTTTTGCTCAAATGTTTTCCAGAACAATCCAATCAAATGTTTTCCAGAACAATCCTTTATGAAATTCCGATTCACCCTCCAACAGAAAGATACAGATCATAAATGAGGCAAATAAGTGAGAGAGAATCTAGGACATGGTCGACGTGCATGTAAGCCAAAAGAAAAACACTGGATCAAATGCCAGGTCACAGTTTCCTCCTTAAATTCAGATCAAGTCTTCTCAAGACTCAAGCTCCAGTGTGAGCTAAGGGGTCTGTTCAGGGCACACTGCGTCTTAAACATCATTCTGCCATCTTAGAAACTTCTCCCGGCGGAGGGGACTGCTCCCTGCGTCTCATGCCTGAGTACGTTGATCCCTTTGCTGTCAATGACCCTATTTGGTAGCACATTATTTTAAACATCCATTACTATTAACATTAACTAATGGTTAATTACAACAGAATTCCTATCGAAGTGCATAAGAGAGTCATATGCATGCCAAATGAGTACATTAATGATTGGTGTTATCACAATGAATACGAAATGATTTCATAATGACTGGGGAGGTAATATATAATAAAAAAGGATTGCTCCCACTTTTATACACTTATCACAGATTTAAAACCCATTCTTGGCCTCCATTCAGAAACCATGAGTTACCTGAGAGCCTTTCCCCGAAGATTTCTAGGAACCTCCACGTCTTCAATCAAAATCTAAACACTGTTACTCACCCTGGTGTTCGACTTTGAGGATAAATGTCATCGTGTTTCTCCCTACAAAGAGCTTCAGAAATGCTACCTGCTTGTTGTAAGTAAATTCCGTTCCTTCCTGTATTCATACAATTAGCCTGTAAACATTCACAAACACATATGACACTCTTGGCGTTGTGCTAGGAGCAAGGGCTGCAAAGAGGAGAAGAGAGAATTCTCATCGTTGACCAGCCCAAATGGGAGAGGATGCACGAGAATATAACCACGGTGATGTGTTTTGTGTGTTGTAACAGAGAGAGAGCGAGCAGACGGCTGGGAGTGGAGAAGGAGCCATCGCCAGGGCTTTTGTAGGAAAGTGTCATAGATAAGGAGACGGCTGAACTGGGCTGTAGCGAGACAGTAGCAGAGGAGTATGTTGATGAAGGGTTGGGAGAAAGGTCGTTTCCAGTAGAAATCATCCCAGCAGTGGCAGCAGAGTGCGAAGATCTCATGCATCACACCTCAAGAAGCGAATGCAGGAGACCAGAGATAGGATGGTTGGAAGCAAAGCCCAGATAGAGAATGAAGCCTAAAATATTGGTCATGGCTTTCTAAAAACTGCAGTAATCCTTGTGACTCAGATTTGGTGAAAAAGCATCGATTTTCAGATCCAAGAAACTCAGCCAACCTCAAGGTAGGTTACTGAAGAAAATTGAGCCTAGCCGCATCAAGGCCAAACTTCCCAAACACAAAGATAAAGGTGAAATGTCAAAGTGGCCCGAGGAAATGAGGCATTACACGCTGGAGAACAGCGATCCAGGGGACAGCTGAGTGTCATTAAAGGCAACAAGGCCAGAAGGCGACAGAAGGACTTATTTGTAGTGCGAGAAGGGAACACTGCTAGCCAGCATTCTATAGCTAGCAAAACTATCCCTCCAAGTGAAGATGAAGTGAAGACATTTCAGAGAGCTGGCGTTGGAGAATTTGCTACCAGCAGATCTGTATGACAGGGAAGGTTGCACTTTGGGCCAAAGGAAATGGTATCAGACCAAAGCTGGATATTCAGGATAGAAGGAAGAGCTCCAGAAGTGGTAAATGTGGATAAAAATATACATGCCATGATGAGTACATGTGTGTGTACGCATACATGCATGCAAATGCACATACAGGTATGTATGCATACCCTATGTCATTTCTTAATTCTGTGAGATACAGGATATCTAAAGCCAGTTATAACATCATGTTGTGGGACTGAGAACACATATAGATGGATGTTTGTGGCAATAAGAACACAGAAGGCAGGACGCTGCGGCACTCGATGGAATCCTACTGCTATGACCTCAGCATTTTTTGTGCATTTCCAAGCAATATTACCTCTGATTAGACTGTCGTATATTCAAGGTGCATATGAATTTCTTAGAACTACTCCTAAAAATTCTGTAAAAAGTATAGCTGAAATGCCTATAGGAAACTCGAGATGCACTCCTTAAAATTTGAATTAACCCAACACAGGACAGGAAAGGAAGAGCAGAGGGACCAAAAGAGATACACAATAGCCAGTTAAACACAAAACAATACCAAACGATAAGACAGTAGACCTAAGCCCCATCACGTGGCTAGGATGGTGGTGGATTCCTGCCTTTGCTACCTCCGGGTTGCTTTACTTCCCAGTTCTTAACTCGCCTTTGTAACCAAGTCCTCGTGTCAGATCTCCTCTGTTTTAAATAGTTAGAGCGGTCTTGATTTTGTGTTTCGATCCTCACTGTTCGATACCCAGTGCAAAGGGGCTGCTGGACTGAATAACGTGCTGATTGTAAAGTGTATCAAGCAGCAAGTAAGCGCGATGTGGGCATCATGGCAGCAGAATCGCTCACGGAACGCTGGGCTCTTGGACAGTAATTTCTAATACGCACCCACATGTTAACAGTCGTTAATTCTGGATGTGAAGATTACAAGGGATATTTATTCTCATCTTTGGATTTTCTTTGTGTTCAAAAATTTTTTTCCTGTTGAAATGAATTACACTTGTAGTTAGAAAAGTGAAGTCAAGAGAGGAACTTGGTGAAGACTTTGATCAGAGATGAGGGCGGGGGGCGTAAAGGAGACTTCTGGGGCAGAGCTGAGGCATCTCGTGCGTGAGCTTAAGGACATGAAGGAGGGACAGTGAGGCATTCAGGGGCGGTGTCTACCTGGGAAACAGGATGACAGCGTCGGCAGAGGGGAGGGTCCGGGTGTCGGGGAAGCAGCAGAAAGAGTAGAGGGTCATGCAAGCTCCCTGCTCTGTGCGGATTTCCAGGAGGCAGTGGGACAGGGTTCTGGGATTACGGACAGAGGTCAGAACCAGAGATCCAAAACTTGAAGTTATTAGCATCTTGAAATAGTTAAGTAAAGCCAGAGGAGTGAACATACTGTCTCAGGGAAAGAATGTAGGACGGAACAAGACCAAAAACTCCCCCCTTTATTTCCTGGCAAAACACCAACGCTTGAGGAGTGGGTGAAGGAGGAGAATCCGCCCAAGAGACAAAAGCAGAAGATTCAGAACAACAGCAGAAAGGGTAGAATGTTCCAAAGCATCTTCCAACGCTCGTGTTTGACAACTTTCCAGGACCCCTATGTTGTGTCTCATGCTGTGTATTCGATAGGATTTGGGAAAACTGGAAAGGAATCTCACAAAATGATGTCTGTCTTGGGTGTGGGAGCACCGGAGAATTTCAGCTTTCTCGTGCTCTTTATTATTGCACAAATACTCTACAATGTACATATATTGCCCTGGCAAATAGAAGAACAATAGTCCAATACGGTTTTTGAAAGTGATTTGTTTGGGGGAAATCAACATGATTTAAAGCAGTACTTCACCACGGGTAAGTTTCGTTAAAGCAGGTTGCTAGGATCATGAAGCCGTCGGAACCCAGAACGACCCCCACAGGGGAAGGCAGGGAAAAGCCTCCATGAGTGTGGAAGACTGGGTGGCCCCGGGGCCAAGTCTGGTGGGTAGCAGAAGGTGGAGAGAGACATGGGTGAGGTGACCAGAGGAGCTCGAGGGGACATCTGAGGGACTAAACTCACGGGTGGCTGGTCGGCCATCAGTCTATGTGTGTCAGGTGTTGGGGGCCTTCCTAAGTCATGTTCTGTTTTCCGTAACCATTACACTTGCACGTGGCCTGAGCAGAGCTGAATTCTCAGCCTGGGGATGGGGGTGATTCCGTCAGACTCTGTGTGACTGCGAGGGTCCCGGACATGCCGCCTGGAGCTTCCTTCTGAAGTTCCCTGTTTCAGAGTAACTGGTGGCTGGAATGCCAGCCTGCCTCAAAGACAATCAGGTCAAGGGACTATTTGTTTCTCTGTGAAGGTTTGCCATCCTGGTTAAACTTAAACTTAAAAGCTTTAAATACTCATCAACATTTAGATGTGATCAGGAAGGCACTGACGACGTGTATATAAGGCTGCTCCAGAAAACAAGAACTCACCACTTGCTGGACCTCTCCCGGGTACCCGACTCGGTGGAAATGACCCAGCTGGAGGCGGAAAGAAACTTCTCTTCCTGTCAAGGTCGAGGACGGCACAGGCATTTTGCAGAGGGCCATTCTGGAGTTAAAAATGCTCCGAAGGAGGAAGGAAACTGGAGAGATTCTGGACACCGGGAGAGGTGCGCATGGGCTGTTCTAGACCCTCCAGGGGAGATGAAGGGGATGGTTCCGGAACATCCCCTCCCCTCCCCGATCCAGCGTCAGAACGAGGACCTGAGATCTGCCCAGGCGAGGAGGCGTGCCAGGCCCCTGCGAGTGAGGGGAGGTGAGCGGGAGGCATCTCCCATTCTGGGCCCTTTCCCATGAAGGCATCACTCGCAATCCTGGCAGAGCCCCAGAAGGGTGGGCAAGGTAGAAAGAGCCGGAAACCTGGCCCTTACTGTCGAGGGCCCGTGACCACGGCCCCGCCACTGGTGTAGTTAATAAAGAACCTCTTTTTCAGGACAGAGCCAACAGGCTGCTTTTAATGGCTGAGACTTTTTATTTTTTTTTCCGAAAAACATTCCTGCAGCGTTCCCTGGAGTGAGACTCGGGACAATATTAAATCCAATGAATCACCCAGCCTTCAGGAGGGCAGGGCTGCTGCCGCACAGCCGGCTGGAATGATGGCCCGGCCCGGCGTCCCTGGTGGCCGCGGCAACCGGGCTACACGCCCGGCTCTTGTTTGTGAGGGGGCCACCGTGCCAAATCGCCTTTCTCATTTTTGGGGTGTCATGTAATTCTTTCTGGCAGCTCGGGAAGGATCGGCTGGACACCACCATCCGCTTATTAGGCAAAGTGTTCAAACGATTGCCAAGCTCTCGTCATGGTCGACACCTGACTTCATGATGTGAAGATGACCTTCCGCGACCGTACCCGCTTCCGCGTCAGGCTCCACCGCCACGGGAGGAGAGGGGCAGCCGGGGAAGGACGCAGGGGCCCGTGTGGTTTGCTGTCGCCCTGCCGTGTTTGCCCAGGTGCGACCAGATCCTGCCCTTCCTCTCCGGGGTCGTCTGCTCTGCTCCTCAGCACCTGCCGGCCCGCCGTGTGAGGGCTCTGCAGGCCACTGTTCTCAAAGTGGGTCTCAGTCCCGGGCAGGCCGAGGGTCCCGGTGCTCCAGATCCTTTCTGGAGGAACTGGACTCCATCCACCTCCTTTGGGCCGGCACCTAGCTCCTAGGACTCAATACGATCGCACCCACTGGATTTACTTAGTATGTCCGCCCTACTGATGAGGCCCAGGGAGAAGGGACCCAAGTTTTAATGTCTTGCTGCCGAGGGCGGCCCACAGGCCGGCAGCCAGGAGTACACCTGGGACTTGTCACACGCATACACTCTCCGGCCCCGCCCAGACCTGTGAATCAGAGCATCCATTTACCCAAGCGCTTCGTGTGCATGTCCCCGCTTGAGAAGCGCTGCCTTCCGCCACTTGTCCAGGGTCTGGTGGGGATTGGAATCGCCCTGTGCCTGATTCACGGTGTGTGGCCACCGCTGGGGGCTTTCTTGTTTTCCACAGAGTGCACACCACCCGCGGAAACCGCTTCTCAAATGCCCAGTTGTGCAGACCCTTTTCCAGCTGTGACTCATCTGCAGGCCAGGCTTCCAGGGATGAGTCACTGCGTATCCCGCAGGAAGGGTCATCGGAGTCTGATGATGCTTCATGCGGTGCTGATGGGGCTGATTCACGGGCGATGCGGAGAGAGCGGTCCCGCTCATTGCGATGTGAGCTGCGTGTGAGCCGGCGCCGCCGAGCTCCGTGTTGGCAGAGCCGAGGCTCCCGCTCCAAGCTGCCTGCGGTCCGTGCAGGTGACAGAGAGATGCGGCGTCAGCACGTCCCCTGAGTGTGAGCAGTCCTGCTGGGGGAGCAAGGATGCAGACCTGCGGCCCGGATGCCGGGCCGCGTCCCTGACCGTGGGGCTCCGCGGCCCAGGAGCTCATCTCCTGGCCATCTCTCTGTGTGTAAGACGGAGGGCATTACAGGGGCAAACAAGCTAAAAAATGGCTCCCAAGAGTTTAATTAAAAAAAAAAAATGGCACCGAGGGACGCCTGGGTGGCTCTGTCAGTTAAGTGTCTGACTCTCGGTTTGGGCTCAGGTCCTGATCTCGGGGTCATGGGATCCAGCTGTGGGGCAGGGTGGGGGGTCTCCACACTCAGAGGGCGTCTGCTTGAGAGTCCCTCTCCCTTCTCCCTCCCTCACTGCCTCTCTAAAATAAATAAATAGATCTGTGTTTTTTTATATACACTGCGTGCCTTTTCCCGAGCCGGCGGCTCCCCTCTGTGGTTGTGGACAGTGGTCTCATGGGCCGGCGGCATTGGAACTCGACTCCAGGGAGTGAAGGCACAGCAAACCGCTTCCTCAGAGGCGAGAACTTAGTGCGTGTTTCATCAGCGTCGGCGTGGTGATCTTTGTCTCTGGGACTCAGGCTTTCGGGCTGTGGAATCGGTGCGCGCCCGTCTCTCTGCCTTGTCCCATCGGCGCTGGCTGGGGCACAGGGCACCTGCCGTGGTGTCCGCGGCACCCTGGGTTCCTGACGCCGCTCGCCCCACAGGCTGGCTCTTCAGGGCGTGGCTGGCATGGCCAAGCCGGACGGGCCACCACGGCGGCCGCGGGGGCCGGGCGATGGACTTCGCACCGCCTTAACTTTGAGTGTCCTTGCCTCTGTCAGGAGGTGTCACAACCTTAGACGCCGCTCGCGCGGGTGTTAATTATTTCCTTTTCGTTTCCAGCTGGCGCAGAGCGTTAGCACCTTAAGTGGCTCAATTTGATCCCTGCTCTCGGGAACAAGGTAATTAAGTCAGCCGCGACTTAAGGAGCCGGCCCCGCCTCGACGTGTCGCCCGTCTTCAGACAGCCCCCTTCCTAAATCATTTGATAATGTAAGAGCCTTGCGCAGTTCTCTACTTGACTGAGGGTGAGTTCATTAGGTCACAAATCAGTAATTGATTCTCAGTGTGTCTCTGCTGGTTTTATTACAGTAATGAGGGCTATCTTTTTTTCTCATCTCCTCTAATATGTTACCCAAACCACCAGCTTCTCAGTTTGGTGTCAGGATGACTTTGACAGGTTGTTAGCAACTATATGAAGTACAGAACATCACAGAAATGTCTCAAACTGTGTTGCTGTGTACTGTGCGGAGCCTTAGGTGGTCCCGAAATCAGCGAAAGCGCTTGTGAGGAAGCAAGTTACAGCAGCGATTGAAAATACGACGACGGGCTTGATGTCCTAATGAAGTTCTCTGCGCCGTCGGATACGTTCCACTCACAGGGCAGATCTCGCAGGGCTGGGTGGCTTCGGCAAGTCTCCTCCGGAATGTTCTCGAGCAGAAACGCGGGAAAGTGAAACCCAAGAGCAAAGCAGACGTTCTTGCTGCCAAAGTTACAGGCTCGTCTTTCTCTCCCGGGGGCTCTTTTTAAAAAGCAAGCCACCATTTTTTGCTAATCTCTACGCAGTCTGATCTCTTTGCACCGTAGAAATGGAAAATCCGTCGTATAACGTTCAGTGGGAGAGAAATGCGACGCTATTTATTGTAATTCCCCTGCAGTCCTAGGTGACTTCCAACTTAGAAAGTCACACAGACAGAAGGGAGAAAAAGACATTTCCTTTTGTGTGTGGTTTAACCAAAATGTTAGAAGAAAATTTAATGTTTATTTTTATGCAACGAGCATGTTTTTGAATTTAAACTTTCCAGAACTTCCTTCCTTCCTTCCTTCCTTCCTTCTTTGTATTTATTTCTGAGGTTAAGGATTTTGCTCATGAGAGTTAATACAGCTCAATGATATCAGGAATTTCCAGCTCAGGATAGCTAGGAGTCTTGGAATCATTCTCTGACAAGGCCAGACCCTGAGACCAAAGGCACAAAAATAATGATGTTTAATGGGCTGGTTCTTGCAGCCCTTACCCGTCCTGTGGCGTCACGGCACACCAAAGCTGACATTTATGCACCACCGCAAAGAATCAGCACCAAAAAATAGACCAATCAATGTTCCCTTAAGATCTGAGCTCGTGAGACCCCTGGGTAAGGAACAAACCGGGCAGGAGTGTGGCTGTTTGGCCTCAAGGGTGGTTTTTGTTACACAGCTAAACATCTCGCTGCTTAAGTCACAAATACGGATTCTGGGGAGTTGACCCTGTGAGATGCGTCCAAACTGGAGATTCTCGTGCACTGAAGACAAACCTTTCTCCCACTCCAGGCTTGACATGGTGGGACTGAGGGCCTGGTGACCGGCGGGGCCTCGCTGATGTCAAGGGTGACATTGTGAGCTGGTCCCGGCTTGTTGGAACCCCCCTCCAGAACTGTCCGTTTATCCTGTTTTTGCAGCCTGAGATCATGAAAAGCTTTTATCAACACTAAAAATAATATTTAGCGAGGCTCATCAATCCTTCTTTAAATAAAGCACCTATTTTAGGTGAAGTTAGCAATTTTATTCGTAGGATTAATTTCATCTCACAAACTGCTGTGCAATGTCTGACCAAAGATCTTTCTATAAATTCAACACTGGAAAATAAGTCATAATCCCAATGACTCCCTTCATTTCTCTCCACTCTGGAGAAGAAATCCAGCAACACAAGGTGTCCTGCAGACAGAGACAGGTGGAACCGGTATTAATAAATCACCAGCAAATATAGAGATGAAGGTGACAGGGCTGTAAGAAATCGAATCATTACACTTGTCCTGCTGCTCACGGCTGAGGGACCGGTGTTTGGCACAGAGCTCGGACACCGAGCATCCGTGTTTCCGGATGACCCCCGTCCCCGAGGCCTCCTAAGGTTTCAGTTTCAGCACTGCTCTGTCTCTCTGGCCTCCCAGACAGGAAGCCCAAGTCCCCCAAGAGAGGGAAGCGCATCTGAACACAAGCAGAGCTTAGAAGGATTCTCAGTGTCCTTATTCTGAGCCTCTGCAGTAGCTGAGTGCAGGCCACCTTGCTATAGAAAGGCAGGCAGGAAGGAAGAGCACTGGCAAATTACAAGTAAACCCTTAAATAAATAGCAAATTGCTATGTAAAACCCACATCGAGCAAGATTTCTGTTTGCCAGCCTGTAACTGGGCTTGAAGGAAAGGGAATCCCCACAGCACATACTAAGAATATTTTGCTGCCTGCTGCTGCCTTTTCTGGCAAGATCTTCCTGGTTTGTGGGAAGACTGCAGGTCTGAGATTGGACCCTGCTGGGAACCGGGTGGCAGTTTTACGCTGGTGACCATCATCGGAGAGGATGTCAGGGTTTGGAAGCGTCCCTCCCCGGGCACTGGGACATACAGTTGCTCACGTTGCTCTAACATTAAATGGCAACACATCGTCCTGGCCCCCGGGGGCCACAAAGTTGGTCCCCAGTGACAGCCACCGGTGCTGCACGCGCTGAGGGCAGCGTCTCAGGACACTTGTCATGGACTTACAGGAGCCTCAACCCGGAAATACTTCACCCGACACACTTGACCGATTCCTCGTGATCCCTGTTCTCTGATCAGAAATCCGTTTTCCTCCTGGTTCAGTGCTGTGCTTTCTATCCAGAAGGTCCCCTGGCTTCTACTTTTATTCAAATCCCAACGACTTTTCAAATACAGTGCAGTCTGACTGTCTGAGTTGGCTGGGGTTGCTCTAACGAAACACCACAGACTGGGACGCTTACACAACAGACATTTATTTCTCACAGTTCTGGAGGCTGGAAGCCCAAAGTCGAAGTGCTGGCAGATTCAGTTCCTGGTGACACCCGATTCTTGGCTCGGAGACGACTCCCTTCTTGTGTCCTCACGTGGCAGAGGCAGGGAGGGGGAGGGGAGAGAGAGCGGGGTGCGGTGAGGGAGAGAGCGAGGGACACGGAGAGAGGGGAGAGAGCAAGTAAGCACTGCCCCTTGTAAGCGCCACTAACCTCATCGTGGGGCCCACCTTCAAGACTTCATCTAAATCCAATCACCTCCGAAAGGCCCCATCTTTGGACTCCATCACGCGGGGGCTGGGGTTCAACATATGAATTTGGGAGGACGCGTATTCAGTGGGTATCACTCACCACGTCCATGAAGCTTTCGGTTCTGATCCAGCACAGATCGTCTGTGCTCCTGCTTCTGGGCTCCCTCTTCTCCGGACTCTGGGCCGCAGGAGAACCGGTAACTGGTGAGGTCTGGGCTCCAGACCTTCATAGCTGACCTACGTGGCTGCCCCACCCAGCGAAATGTTCCTCGGGCACCTTAAGTTCAGGAAGTATGTGACGGAATCCGACCGTCCTTTCCTCTGAGGTGCTCCCTCTACACCAACCTTTGCTTCTGAAATCCCAGCCAGTGCCAGACACTTGTTTGTCCCCACTTCTCTCTGCACCAAACTCAGTCCACCCCCGGCCCCACCGCGGCAAACTGCAGATTGCTTCAACTCCACCTGCTCTTATCTCCACCGACAGTCCCCTCTGAAACCACCCTGTTCTCACGGATGGTCTCTGAGCTGTGAGTTAGGGAAGACGCCCGGCTATCACCTGCCTCTGATCTTGCCCCACCGATGATCCCGGGAGCTGGTCCTGAAACTTTCTAGAGCAGACATCCACTGTGACTCAGGTACTGAAAACCCTTCAATATCTCCCCAGTGCTCTCGGGATGAGGCCAGACCTGTAGACGGTTTCTGGTGTGGTGTGATGTGTTGGCCCTTCCCAACTCATTCCTCAGCCTCTCTTGCCTCCTTCCTCCACGGACCTCCCCGCCCCCCACGTTGCCATCTACATTCCAACCAGACTGAACACAGCACACTCCACAGTTTCTAGAACATCCCAGGCTCCCTCTGGCTTCAGGATCTTTGTATAAAGTCATTTCTTAATGTAGGAGCCCTCCTTTCCCTTGGCCCTATCCTCAAACACTTGCCTACTGCATTACAGTATCCTCATTATCTAGAACAGGGATGAGGAAATTGTAGATGCTCGAAATACATTTAACAAGTTAATGAAATGAACTCAACACATAGATATTCAGACAAGTGCTGGACTCTTCCTACTCTTCCCTTTAGGAAACACACAAAAAAATTTTATTTTGCAAAGAGTCAAATTCCTGGCTTATACCTGCTTAGGATGATAACTTCTAAGAGTCTCTCTCTCTCTCTCTCTCACACACACACACACACACTCAATGAGATTCTCTATCATGGTTATCTGCATTTATTCCCTGATGGGTTCAAAGTATTGATTAGAGAAATAAAATTTATTAGCAAAGAATGAAAAATTTTTTTTAGCACTGAGGAAAGACACATAATGTGCCTTGGTCTCAAAAAGTATGTTTATTCATGTTAAGAGTTATTTTTCTATTTATTGAATAAGGCTTTATTGACGGGGTATTTGCTGCATGCCAAATGCAGTGGTGGGCAGGGTCCTCAGGCTGCAAGGAAGAATGAGGCAGAACGTTTGTCCTTGGGTTTTTTCCTGACAACATGCTTTCATGTGTATGTGTTGTTATTCCTTGATTAGAGGAGGAAGGGAGAAGGAGGGGGCAGGGGTCAAGAGAAGAGAACCCAGGTCACCACTGAGCCTGTGTGGGGGGGTAAAGTTTTGGGGAACAGAAACAGGTGATGAGAACTTCTCGGGTTACCTTGCAGGTCTGGGGATGGAGAACCTCCAACTCGCCAGACTCAAGGACAAACCCCTTTGTGCCACAACGGGCAAGCGCTCCTCTCTGTCCTTTGGTTTCTGGTATCGAAGGCAGTTAGAATAGGAAGATGAGGAGACCATGGTGTTTGATGTATACAAATGTGGCAGCTTGAGGTTTTAAAAACCTGATCCAACTTCCACGCATAATCATCAGCGTGAGGGTGATGCCACATTTACGTAACCATGCCCCCCATGGATGGAAACGTGGCTGTTTCCAGATTTTAATGGGAATATGACATTCCATTTTATTAATCTTTCATAATTTATTAAGCCATTCTCTTACAGATAGCTATTTAGGGTGTGGGCAATGTTTCTTATTCCAAACAATACTCCATCAGCATTCCTGTCCATGCATCTTTGTGTTTTTAGTTTTTGATGGAATCATAAAAGTGAGATTCGGTGGTCAAAGGCATGCAAATGTCCTATTTTATCAGATAATGCCAAATGGACCCTCAAAAGTTTGTAACACTTAGTTGTTCCTGTACGAAAGTAGGACAACGCCTATTTCATCCTGTCCTCAGCAGCAGTAGGTGCTGGTAATATATTTACAACTGTACAACCTGATTTGGGAAAAGGGTATTTTATTGTCACTTCCACATCCCTTCATCAGAAGTGTGGTTGAGCATCTTCTTGTAGACTTTCACCGCTCATACGACTTCAAACCTACAGGAAGTAGGCTTTTGCCTTTGAGAGACTGGTCATTTTCCTCTGCTCTGCTGGATTTATTTGAATATGAGCTATTTGTACTTAGATGTAAATGTTCAGTCTGCCACTTGTCTTTTAATTTCCTTTGCTCTGGTTTTTGTTGGAAAAAAGTTTATAATATTTTGTAACCAAATAGGTCATTTTGTCCATTGTTTCATTTTGTTTCCTCTCACTGTGGGATAACACAAAAATTCTTCTCTATTTTCTTTCAATGCTCCTTTGGTCCTGACCTTTTAAGCGTTTAGGTCTTTGATTTAACAAGAATATATTTTTGTTTGTGGTATAAAATAGGGATCTTTATTGTTTCCAAATGGGTAGTCAATGGTTCCCATTGTAAGTATTTTTACAAAATTCTTTCTGCCCTAATTTGAAGTGCCACTTTGTCATAGATTATAGATGGAAATATACTTGAATTGATTTCTGAGTTATCTTTCTGTCCTACTGGTGGATTTGTGTAGTTCTGGACCCGTGTATTTCCAGGATCCTTCTTGGAGGCCGGGAGGCTTGTTAACCCCAACCCCTTTCTGTTCCCCTGAACAGAAGTAGAGCTCACTGCTATGCTTTTGTTAGGAGAGAATTCAGTTTCTTACATATTCTGGGGGAAATTATTACACTAATTAAGTGAAGCTCCAGGTTACCAAATCACTTCCAATGGGGCAGAAAGGTCTCTCAGAATTTAAGTTCTTCGTGGACCTCATTTGCATTTCTGTGCAGAGATCATCCTCTTTGGCGAGGGGAAGAAGACAGTCTTGGAAGGGCTTCATTTACTGTTCTGGTGTCTGCTTCCAGATTAGGGAGTGCCTGTTCCTGTGAAATCATCATATCTTCCAGGGCAGTGGGGAACTTCACATTCCCGCAGCAGGAGAGCAGAAACTAGAGTGTGGGTGTAAATCTCAGGCAGCTGATTGTTGGAACCCACAAGCTCTACCTTGTAAATAATTCACTTCGGTGCAGGAAATCTGCATATGAGGATGAAATGTCATTTATAACTCATAGGATATCGGCTTGGCTGGGAACGACTTCTCCATCCCTTCGACTCATTAAGCACTGTAAGAAAGAGGGAACACAGATGATGTAGGATAAAGTCCCCACAGTAAGCCCGTCACTGGTACGGACTAGTTAGCAAGACTCAACCTGAAAATAAAACCTGAGGATATGCCCCATACTCATTCAGTTCTCCATAAACCCCGTGCTCCTGGGGTAAGCTTGGCTGTCCCTCCTTTCCCACGGTGCCCCTGGCCTGGCCTTCGCGGAAATCCCAGCGCAGCCCAGGAGAATGTCGGGCTGAGGTGCATAATCCAGCAGTGGTGTTTGCTCACTGGCTGCAAAGAGAATATATAATGTTCCAATTAAGAACTCAGCTCCCTGAAATCCTGGAATCTCACATTGATGACTTATGGAGAAACAAGAGGGTCTTGGTAATGAGATCCTTTTCTCTCTTTATTAAATATTGATTGAATATGGAAGAAATTCAATTTTCAATGGAGTTGAAATCTTATTTCTAGGGTGTTGGTAATAAGACTTTTATTTTTTCATTTGTTTGTTTCAGTTTTGATGCAAAGACTATGACCGTCTCCAGAGTAGAAGAAATATGGAAGAGCTGTGCTCTGTCTTGTTGCTGGTAGCAGAAATGTGGGCTTCCCTGCGATTGAGTGTTGTTGTGTTTTTTCTTTGCTTGTTTGTTTTTGAGTGAGGCTAGGTGTATTGAAAAACAGGAAAAGCTTACAGTGGGAGGAGGGAGAGGGAGGAATTTTTATCTGAGGAAGAAAAAATAAAATTAATTTTGCCCCCCCTCCCCCAGTTTGACTCCAAGCTTCTGAAAACATTTCCTGCGAACTGTGAACCTATCTGATACACAGAGACCTTAATTACGCGCGACAGTAATCACTCTAGAAATAAACTCAGAGAAGGGCTGAGGTTTCTTGGCCTTCTTCCCGAGAGACTTATTTACTAAAGGACCAGGAGGGACTCATTATGAAATGGTTTACCTATTAGAAGGTCCCATGTCACTGGCTCTGAGAGGCAATTAGAGCTCCAGAGGCCCTAGCTGAGGATGCGCCAGCCGTCTCGAGGACAGCTCCAGGGGGAAGAGGCCACTGCAGGCTCTAGGGTCCGTTCTGCTCACCCATGCGGTCCCATGCTCCATCGGGGAGCAATATTAACTTTTTCTGGCCCAATTTCATTCCTACAAAATAACTTGGGAGCTCAATACCCCTACTCTCCTAGGCAGTTGCAAATAGATTGCTTGATGAATGTTCTAGAATTATTTTTTGAAATTGCTAAGACTATCTTTTACCCTCTTTTAAAAGGTGTGCAGATGCTCCATTTATCCTTTTCTGATCTCCAGAGACTGCTGGTGTTCTCTCACTCCTTAGCAGCAACAATCACATGGAAAAGAACCAAGAAAGTGAAGCAACACGAATGGGCTCATTTTCGAAACTTGTAAAAGGAGATAATTACAGTTGCTGGGCACGTCTGGCTTTAAAGCTTCATGGTACGAACAACTCTTTGTTAAAATAAATAATAAGTTTATATATTTAAGGTCATGCTTCAGGGGAAAAAAAAGTAAAAAGTAGGACCCCTTTTTATCAAGTCATCAAATTGGTTGAGGAAAAGGTAATGCATCTAAGAGAGCTGAGACCTGATGTGCTGGGTTTTAAGTATCAGTGTCAATAAAGTCATGTTCACAGAACGTTCTATGGAACAGAACTCCTTATGAAGTTGATGGCACCGTGTTGGATGAAGTTGATGGCACCATGTTGGATGAAGTTGGTGGCACTGTGTTGGATGAAGTTGGTGGCACCGTGTTGGATTGTTTCTCAGATTCCTTAGACCTTTGCAGTACAGTCGGTCAAGGCCTCAGTGACTTATCAGAGAGCTGTGATTGGTCTGACTTTTGTATTCCTACAGGATTTTAGTATATAGGTCACTGACTAATTTTTTTTTTTTTTTTTTTTTTTAGTTTTCAAAAATATACTTGACGATGAGCTGGGAAAACTATCCCAGATCATGCCACGTGTCATTGGTTTAGGAGAAGTTACAACTCACCTATAAGTTTTGAGCATTTTACCCTGAATTTCAGTCTCCTAAGAAGCCACATTGACTGATAATTGGCTGGAAGACTCTGGACGAAAGCCTTTCATTGGTGGATATTGATCTAGTTGGGGAGATGGCCATTGGAGTGTCAGGAGCCGGGGAGCGAAGTTTCGTTGAGTAGAAGGAGAAAACGAAACAAACAGCAAGTTCAGCATATGGCCTTGGAGCAACTTGCCTCAACTCTTCTCCGGCTGAAGAGTTTCTGATACTTTTTAAAGCAGTGGGAAAATGAGGGGCGCCTGGGTGGCTCAGTGGGTTAAGCCTCTGACTTCAGCTCAGGTCATGATCTCAGGGTCCTGGGATCAAGCCCCACATTAAGCTCTCTGCTCCCCGCCCCCAAATCCGCCTGAATCTCTGCCTACTTGTGATCTCTGTCTGTCAAATAAATAAATAAAAATCTTTAAAAAAAAGTGGGAAAATGAAAGAAAGCGACTTTCTTAAAAGGCACTGATGAATGAGAAAATAGTTAAGATGGGGTTTATTCTTCCTATGGCTGATGGCCCTTTCTTGCAGAGAATTATATGCAGAAGGAGGGACATCACTTCTTTGATGTTACTGGGGGCACCGAGCTATGGTGAGAAGAACTCACTATTACCTGAGCTTAACTAGGCGGAGCCAATGTATCAGTCATTTGGGAGAACCCCCTGCCCTCCAGTGTCCATCTGCATGGGAAAACAGGGCTGGACAGCCCTGACTAATTCATAGTGTAGCTTCTCATAAGCAGAAAGCACTCGTGCTTAGAACCCGAACTCGACCGACAACGGGCCATCTGTATGGTATGTCCTCAGCCATCTTGTCTCAGAAATGGATCTACCTGGGTCGACTTCCATTTTCATTTTAGTAGTCTACCTGCTGCTAACAGGTCTCCAGCCTTGAGATAGTGAGGCAAAAGGAAAATGATGAGATCTCTTCACTCTGCTGACATTTTTTACTCTAGTTATAAGAAGGTGGGATGGGTGATTTAATTATTGGCGAAATATATGTCGTTGAGTCCATCCAGAGACACTTGTACTCATTGTGTCCCCAATGACTACCTGCAAACACAAGATACTAAACATCGAGTAAATAAAACCTTCCAGAAGCGTAGAATTGCACGGGAAATTACATGTGAAGTTCTCATCAGAAACCTGGTCCTTGAACCAGTGAGCATGGATCAAAAGAGAAAAAAAAAAAAAAAAAAGAAGAAGTCCTGTTCTACTGCCTGGAATGTTCTAGGACAGAATTCATATTAGTTTCAGGCCCAGGATTGGGTCTGTGCTGCATGATCCATGAAGTAATGGGGATTGTGCATGCCCCAAACACCTTCCCACTGGCTGCCGAGCTTCACTGCCGTGTGATTTATTATTAAGTGTTGTTTTCCTTGCCAGCATTTCGTGGTTTAACAGCCCACCTGAGTGTGAATTAGTTTATCAACTGGCTTTCTTATGAAAAGACAGATGAGGCTACACGAAAATGCTTAGCACACGGGTAGGAAGCAGCTGATGAGAACACAAGAAAGGCCCATGCGATGAACTCCGTTGCCTCTGAAGCTTTGCCCAGGCCTGATCGTTCAGTTCACTCAATAGGTTCCTGATATAAGCCAGTCTCTTCACCTGCAGGGTAAGCTCAGACTTGAAAAATGATGGAAGAAATGAGGAGTGTGGTAAGGAGGGACATACGGAAGGCGTGTGCCTGAAAGTCCACGAATGAGGGGTGCGGCCTCCTTCATCTGGGGATCCTCACGCCTCCAGTGGCACCTGGCAGACAGGTGCATCGCAGTGTGTGAGGCGAGATACTCCTCGAACACTTCCCCAGCATGGACCCTTCCCCACCTTCTGCCGGCCAGGACGCTAAACCCATGAATGCCAAGGGTTACTTGTGACCCGTCAGTTGACCCAGGCTCCCACTTCCTCAGATGCTGACGAAATGTGTGGGTGACAATGGGGACTTCCATTCCCTTTCTGACTTTATTGCCGACGAGATGCACACACCTTTTAGACCTCATGAGGACCAGCGATACTTCGCTTAGGACAGAGCGTTTTAGGCCTTGACCTTTATGATGTGAGAAGGAAAAGGAATGCAGAGCAAGACAGAGGAAGGAGATAATGCTGCTGGCGACCTTCAGATCTTTTCCTGCTCAGAAACTGCACCAAGCCTTCATGCCTCAAGGGTGTAGGGCAGGAATCTGGGTATCCAGCAGTGACTCGGGTAGAGGGGATTCTCTGCAGAAATTTTTGTCTCCAGACTTCAAACTTAATTGATAAGTCCTTGGTCATAAGCTTCCGTTCCAGAAACTGTTGGTTCCCCTCCTCACCTCTGCCAACAGATTGCCCATAGGATGGAGTCTGGACAAGCACAGAGGCTGTTCATCAATGAATGTAGGTTAGTAGACGTAAAAATCTGTTGCAACTTTTCCTCTGCCCTGAAATGAAGAAGAAGAAACTTTCTTTAAAGAATGAAGCTTGAGTTTTTCTGAGGAGGTTGAACCTGTGGATGTGACAGGGGCCCCTGATGGCATCTCAGCTGGGCTTTGCAGAGTTGGACATGTGGGAGGGGCTCTCAGGAGGCAGGGGCCCAGGAGGGCTCTGTAGGTTTGGAGAGAGGCAGGCAGGCGTCTGTGTCATGAGCCAATGCCAATGTCCAGACACTAAATGTGGTTTACCTCCATGGATGCTTCCTTCATGTTTATTTCCCTTTGGCTATCCACTCCCTCCTGCAGAGTCATGTTCAAATGCCCCAGCTGCTCTGAGCTGCTCTGTGGAGGGTCGGGAGCTGTGTGGCCTTGCTGGTCTGGGCAGTGGCCACAGCAGTGACCAGTGGGTGAATTTCCTGTTCTGACTGTGAGGATACAAGAGCTGGTGTCATGTCATCGTCTCTGGCATCCCATCTCTGTGATATTTTCCTCTTTTTGCTAGCCTCAGAGGATCGAGGTATCATTATATGAAGGTGATGAGTCTTCTTGTCTTAATGCCTTTGGGTTGCCATAACAGAGAACCTTGGCCTGCTGGGTTTCTGGTCAAAGCCTTCTTCTTTGACTTCTCAAGGTGTCCTCACAAGGTGGAAGGGTTGAGAGATCTCTTGGAGTCTTTTTTATAAGCCAGGAATGCCTTTTGTGAGGGGATCCCTTATGACTTAATGGTCTCCTAAAGGCCCCATCTCCTGATATGGTCACATCTATCATTGGGATTTAACATAGGACTTTTAGGAGGACATGAACATTCAGACATAGCACTTCTCAGACACATGGAGTTCTGGGGTTTATTGACTTGTTCTCTGACCCAACGATGCCACATGAGAATGTGTAACCATGTCTCTATAACACGAACTTTGGGTCCAATGGCAAGATGTTTTTGTGAACTTCTTCCCAAATAAAAATAAATATTACAATATATACTTTAAAGAAAACAAGCAATCTGGAATTCTTTTTTGGTCCCAGGCAATACATAAACTTCCTTCCGCATCATACTTTTGAGTAAGTTCTCCCTAGCTTAATGAAACACTCCATAGGAGTCCAACGTTTTGTTCACGAGTTTCAAATGTAGGCTTCCTGTGTTGGTCACATAACTGTTAAACTGAGAGAGGTTCTGATGGGAGAAGAACCACATGGAGCTGTGTGGTGCAAGGCTGAATGAGCAAGGTTGCTTTAGACCCATCTTAGGAGAAAGTCTACACGCCAACACTCAGGGAAGGAATGATACCATTAGACATACACAGGGGCCTCTTACAGTTCTCGTTAAACCCCATGTGAATCTTCATGTCAATTTCATGGAAAATGGGACTTAATGTGTGCACCAAATGCTTGCTACATCATCTCTATGGTAAATATATATATTTATACATTTCTTCAAGGTGCCTGCCAAAGTCAGGCCACAGTCCTGGCCTGTAAAAGCTTATGATGGACATAAGCAGTGTTGGGTGTTGAGCAAAAGTGCCCATAACAGTGCTTACTATGCTAGACATGCAGCAGTCGCCTAAGAAAGTATTTGTCATTTAACAGTGAACATGTATATTAAATAAAAATCAATAGCTCAATAGCTCAATAGCTCAGGTGTGGGCTAAGGCACAGAAGAGAGCAGCATGGTCTTGCCCTCAGCATGTTTCCTCATGTAAATGGAAGACAAGTCTCATTCCCCAGAGAGAAGAGTGAACCATGGTAATCGATGCCACAGACAAGCAAAGAGGAAGGGCAGGTGGCGGGTGGTGCCATGAGAAAGAGTGCTGTAGATCCTAAGTTGTGACCATGGTTAGTAGCCATAGATGCAGGGTAACATCTAGAATTCTCAACTTTTTCTTTCCAGAGTTGGTGATTTAGAGAAAACAAAAAACTAACTAAAACTTAACCCTTAATTTCCCATAGGTCCTCAAAATGTCAGATGCTAAAAGATGATGGTGGTCATGTTGGTAGGAGGGCCTAGACCCAATTTGGTGAAGCAGATGGTCCCATCTATGACAACTGGGATCAGTGCTGAGAAAAGATGACGTTGCTCTCTGCTGAGTAAGCTTAGAGGAAGGAAAGCCTAAATCACGTTTTCATGAAGATCATATGCAAATCAGATCATTGATATAAAAACACAGTAGTCCTTTTATTTGTGGGTAGAACATCAGGAAGTTAAAAGTCATGACCAACAGAAAGGCTAAAATCAACATGTCAGAAAACAACTGTTGGTGGGAATGCAGGCTGGTGCAACCACTCTGGAAAACAGTATGGAGATTCCTCAGAAAGTTGAAAATAGAGCTACCCTATGGCCCAGCAATTGCACTATTGGGTATTTACCCCAAAGATACAAATGTATAGATCCAAAGGGGCACCTGCACCCCAGTGTTTATAACAGCAAAGTCCACAATAACCAAACTATGGAGAGAGCCCATATGTCCATTGACAGATGAATGGATAAAGAAGATGTGGTATAAAAAGATAATGGAATATTACTCAGCCATCAAAAATTAAATATTGCCATTTGCAACGATGTAGATGGAACTAGAAGATATTATGCCAAGTGAGATATGTCAGTCAGAGAAAGACAATTATCACATGATCTCACTCATACATGGAATTTAAGAAACAAAAGAGAGGATCATAGGGGAAGAGGTAAAAAATGAAACAGGACAAAGCTAGAGAGAGAGGCAAACCATAAGGGACTCTTAATTGTAGGAAACAAACTGAGAGCTGCTGAAAGGGAAGGGGTTCAAGGGAGGGGATAACTGGGTAATGGACATGAAGGGGGGCACGTAATGTAATGAGCACTGGGAATTATATAAGACTGATGAATCACTGAACTCTACCTCTGAAACTAATAATACACTATGTGTTACTTCATTACATTGAAATAAAAATGTGTTACTTCATTACATTAAAAAAATTAAAAAAATAAAGCCACCCTCCATCAATGAGATGAAATAGTATGTGCTCTTCAATCAGTTTGCCCTTGTGTTCCTTCGTGGGTGCCCATTAGTACTGTTTCTCCTTCGAATGGCAGTTTGTTTGACTTACTTCACTGGAATTCTTTTGGGGATGGTAGAATAATAAAATGAGAATAGTTTTTTAAAAAGTCATAACCAAGAGAAAAAAAAGGGGATATAATTTTCCAGTTTTCTAAAGAGCTTGGAGTTTATGCCAAGGCACGTCTGGGCTCTGGTACAGCTTTGCTATCTCTTTGTATACTTCTGCAGTCCTGAGAAAGAATGTGCAATGACCCCGAGTCAGAGTGAAGGTGGTGTAAGTTCTGGCTCCACCATCGAGCAGCTCCCCTAACCTTGCCTGGGCCGCTGGCCTACCCTCTCTGGGCCCAACTTTCCATTCCTACCAATTGGGCAGGATTGCCAGGAGGCCAAAGTGCAACGATGAGAGGTGAATTTGCATTGTAAGAAAATAAATAGGATTCACCGGAAAAGATTTGTGTTTCTTGAAGCATTCTTGAGCATGGTTCTTTAAGGGTTAACAGTGGAAAACTGGATTTGAATTCCATACAGCTTCATGAATCAAATGGAGTCCAAGACCAAAGCAAAGGGACCCAGGTCAGCAGATGTTAAGTAGTTCATTTCAAACAACTGGACAGCGTGCTGAAATATTTGCTCGACGATGTCTAGCACGTCTTCCGAAAATTATTTTTGAAAATTTAAACCACACGATGTGTGCAGCCAGGCCTGTCCTGTGCCGTTGCAAAGTCGGCTGCTGAGGCCAGACCCAGTGTCAGATGGGGGCACGCAAGCTATGCTCAGTGATGGTCCTCAGCATGTTTGAGTTCTCCAAGCATCCCTTCCCCTTCTCCCTCCCTGTTGGTGTTCCTGAGGTGGATGTTTGTGGTCCTCATGCTGTCACAGTTCCGGGTTCTACACTGAAGCCTCTGTGATGGGACAGGGCTGGAAAAGTTAGGAGAAAGTCCTTTCCACACACCACAAGCGAACATGAAAACGATCACTCCTCTGGTGTTGGTTGTGCTTAGGAGAGCACCATAACCATATGTAGGTGTTTAAAAATGCCACTTGGTGAATTTTATTATGTCGTGCTACAATCTTCCTATGTCATTTGGGCTCCTCCCACGCCTATTATGAGGCATGGGAATGAAAGATCCCACAATTTATGAGCCGAGGAGCAGTGGAGATAATAATCAGGGGCCTTTTATTAAAGCCTTAGTTAGATTAACCCCTGTTTTCTCCCTGGGTCTTCTCTGTGGAGAGGATCTGTTCTTTTGAAGAAAGTCCAGGTTTTTCTGTTAACCTGCTTGATTGAAAAATATTGTTGCTGTATTTAGAGATTACTGATACTGCAAAGACTTTTGCTTTAAAACTCCCTCTTCTCATTTTTTTATCCTTTAAAAATAAAGAATATACTGGGACATCTGGGTGGCCCTGTCAGTTAAGAGTCTGCCTTCAGCTCAGGTCATGATCCTGGAGTCCTGGAATTGAGCCCTGAGATGAGATTCCGGCTCAGTGGGGAGCCTGCTTCACCTTCTCCCTCTACCCCTCCCCTTTGCTCAGGAGGAGACTTTTCAAGCACAGGGGTGTTCAGTCAGCTTGGCTTGTGAGAGAGCTTGCTGTGGGCAGCATCCTTCCACCGATGAGTCAGCGATGTACCATGCAGTACAGAGAAATGCAAACCACCACTTTGATTTTTCTGAAGGGACAATGGCATGGCCCCTGGAAAGGTAGATCATCGTTTGATGGAGATTATTCCTAAACTTTGAGGGTGCGTGTGTCAGAAACCAATGGTGGTCTTTGAAAGATTGAGCTTAGGAGGGCAGGAAGATTAGTAGGACAGCTGACCCCCCCTTTCCGGACAGAGTCTGCTGTGTGTACTTTCACTCTGCATCCCTCTCTGGCTTTCCGACTGTTTTCAGGTAGGTTTAATCATGACTCTCTACTCTCGGTTTTTCTTTCTAGACTCTCACTGCACTTTGATTGTCTGGTCTTTCTCCTGACCTCCCGTCAGACTCCGTTTTCTGAGTGTGCCTGTTCCATTCCAGCTGTAGGCCCCCAAATCCCCATGTAGATCCCGCATCCACACACAGATGTCTTGACTGCTGGGGATGACTTGTCCCCTGGCTTCCTTCAGCCGCTGTGAGGTCTCCCAGAACCCCACCCACTGCAGCAGTGTCCTGCACTCCAAAATGCCTTCACCTGACACCTCTCTCTCTAGATCATGACCATGATTATGGGCCCTTACTTGGTTATTTCACTTTGGGCTTTCTTATCTTACTCTTGAACACCCCAGTCTAGGTAGACCCCAGAGCTGTGCTTCACCGCCCACTTCCCCCTGCATGCTCCTTCACTTCCATCGGACACGTGACAATTTCTCTGCAGACCACATGCAAAGCTCTTCCTGCTGAGCCACAGAGCCACTGAGCTCCACACCCCGGCACCCAGGACATGCCATTTGCGTGGTCACCTCCACTCCCACCTTTCTGTGGTTTCTCTGTTTCTATTAATGGCGCCTCCAGCCTTCCAGTAGGTTGGTCATTGTTACTCACCTACCTTCTTCCCCTCTACTCCTGCTGTGTTAACTTCACAGTGTTCTCTATATCCCTTCTTCCCAACACTTGCAATTCCGGTCTTCTGCCCTACTTGAGACCCTCCATACTGCTTGATGGATGCATGACTCCAATGCCTACTCAACAGTCTCTCCATCAAACCAACTACTTCTCCAGCATTCCCCATACCTGTTTTTAAATCATGTTTCATTTATGCTCAGACAGCCCTCAGATCTTCAGGGACTGTTCACTGGTGACAAAGATAAGCCTAAATATCTTTTTTTTTTTTAAAGATTTTATTTATTTGACAGAAGAGATCACAAGTAGGCAGAGAGGCAGGCAGAGAGAGGAGGAAGCAGGCTCCCTGCTGAGCAGAGAGCCCAGTACGGGACTCCATCCCAGGACCCCGGGATCATGACCTGAGCTGAAGGCAGAGGCTTTAACCCATTGAGCCACCCAGGCACCCAAGCTTAATATCTTAAAAAGGGCCATATCCTAAATATCTGGTCCACATCGACTTTACAGCCATGTCAAACATCAATCACCTTCGTACAACTTCCCTCTGGTTCCTAGGTGTTGTCTTCCAGGGTTTCTCCTATTATGTTATTTGCTCCCATGAGTATTTCTGCCTGGAACAACCGACTCTTCTACCTGAATCCCAGCTCAAACACAATTTCCTCTGAGAAGTCATTCTTGTTCTCTGTAGAGACTCTTCATCTGGGCTTCCCAAGCCCACTGCTGAGTCGTACATCCCAGAGACACTCACCATGGTGTCTATGTTCCCTGAAGCTACTGGTTTCCTTAGATGCCTCATTCTCTTCTCAACTCAAATCCCCAGCATCAAGGGCTTCATCATATATGTATCTTTCATTTTCTGTATCAACTTCCTTCTCCATGGTGAGCTCTGAAGAATGGTTTGTTTCATTCTCTTGGAAGAAAGATCAGAAGCATTTCTAGACATTGCCTGGCTTCCCTGAGGGGCATTTTATGCACCCATTACTCTGTGAAAATCCTTGTAAGAACTTTCTCCTCATATAGGTAAGACTCCAGTCTATGGACTAGAGATAGGGGTGTCACATGAAAGATTGGCAAAGCATAAGTCTTCTTTGGGTATAATTTTTGAGTGATTAAAAACTTTCCATGTCCACTTCTTTTGGTGTTTTCAAACTTGAACTGGGTTAAACCTTTGGCCCTTTCTTTAAGGAGAAAAGAAAATTACATAAACTTGAGAATTTATGGTGGCTAAAATTCTTCTAATATGTAAGCTAACAGAATTAGTTCAAGAGCAATTATAAAAACCTTAAGTATTCAGTAGTTAAGTATAATTTGCATAATCCCAGAATGGAATATGGTTGAGCTTTCGGGAAAAAAAAAAATCTAAAAAGATCAACATTTATTGTTTTACTTTTTGATTGCTTCTGAAAAATTGTATGGTATTGCTTTGTATGAATAGGTCTCCATGAGTAAATTATGATCAAAATTCAAAGCCATCATAAATTAAACGTGTTTTTTTCTTGCTTTGGTATACAAGACTTTCCATTAAGCTAGCCCCATATAATATACCTTGGATGTGTTCAAGAAAGCCCTGTAAATTATAGTAAGTATTTAAAATGGTAAGTAGACATTGGAAAAGGCCACATTAGGATTAATGAATGAAGGGGTTGATACTGAAAATGCACTTGTAAATAAATAACATGAAAAGTAAAGATGACACATTGTTAGGTTAGAGTTACAAGTAGGGATGACTATAAATTGTAGGGTGGCAAAGAGTGTTCATGGAACTTCAGTTTCTGTGGAGAAGCATGTCTAATTTCTTTCTACCAACAGCTTCCCAGTTTCTTCTGGTCTGTGTTCAACAGACCTTAACAGTTGAGGTTTTCCTGTCCTTTCTTTTCAGATTTGGGAAGTATCTGAGATTCCTCTGTTAATCAGTCTACTCCCTTTCCACCAGAATTTGGTGAATTACTCGCTCACTAGTTGAAGACAAGTAGGAGAGGTGTTGGCTTTGTGTAGGAGGTCACATTCTTTCAACACCAGGAGCCAGAAGTGATGGGGAAGAAGCAGACCCAGGATGCACGTTACTCCTGACAAAAAAAAAAGAACACTGAGGACACCCAGGCAGGGTATGCTTTAAACACATGTGCTTGTTTGTCTCAAGGAAGGTTTGGGGCAGTGAACAGCACTTTGAGGAGAAAGTTAAATAGGATGGTGTGTATTTGGACTGTTATTTTTTAAAATTTGTGTGGCTTTGACAGAATAGAGTAGAAACACTTGGAAAAGTATCTTGGAGATATTTAAAGTTATGGCACTATCTGTAACAGTCTCCTTAGATGTATGACCTTGCAGTTTATCTGAACTCTAGTTTCCTAAATTACCCATACACACACATGAATATGCATCTATAATGAAAAGAGAGAGATTTCCTTCTGAGATGTTCATTTGCTCCAGCACCCAAGTTTGCATAGCTCCAATTATGTGATTTGCATACCTTTTAGATTTCTCATTTGCTAAAGAAGGTAACTTTAACTTGAACCAATAGAAATACTCTTTAATAATTTTTGCCCAGGTGCTTCACTCATGAAAGTCATAAGAATAAGTAGAAGAGTGAAGGTTGGATTCTATATCAGAGAAAGAATAATAAATGTAGATGGAAAGTGTACAGTGTCATGAAAAGAATAGATAGGAAGCCTAAAGTTCTCAGAGACCATGGGAATTTCTGGATTCAAAATGATGATTAGAGAAATTCCATTTCTGACAATGATGGTGCATCCCATACCAGAATAACTCTTTCACGATAGCAAAATATAAAAACTCTTTCAAGGCACTGGATAATAATGGAAAGCAGGCGGAAACTGGTGGAGAGTCAATTCAGGAATGGGAGGAATTCACCGGACACTATTTGCTTTCTTTCTTTCTTTCTTTCTTTCTTTCTTTCTTTCTTTCTTTCTTTCTTTCTTTATTGGCTGAGGGTACTCTCAAATCTGCACAGGGAAACATGGTTAGAACTTGGGGAAAAATTCATACCCTAATTAGCTTAAGAAGTCATCAGGTATAGTTTGGATCTGGAAGCTGCTGGAAAGTGAAGGGAGAATTCTAGGAATCAGGAAACTACAGAAGATATAATCTCCAAATCTATGTATAAGTTCTTTAATCCTAGTTGATCGATGAGTTGAACATGCCTAGGAGAGACTGCAAGATTTTCAGCAAAAGGCAACAGATGCAAGACTGGAAAGACTGAGAAGGGTCCATTGCATCCCACTTAGAGGAAAACAGAATTTGGAGTTTGAGTTCAGGCAGGTTGATTGCTCATTAGAACAATAATCAGTGTGCTTTTGAGGGACATAACATAATCCCAGATCTCTAGATTAGGCATCCACAATGTCTAGTGTAATTAAAAAAAATTACTTGACATTCACAGAAACCAGAAAATTTGGCTCGGACCGAAAAGATTTTAATACAAATAAGATCTAGATGTTGGATTTAGCAATCCAGGACCTTAAAACATTTATAAATGTGTTTAAGGATGTAAAGGAAAATATGGTTTTAATAAGTGAACAGATCAGGAATCTCAGCAAAGAAATAAAACCTGTGAAATACATGGAAATTCTAGAATGGAAACATGTAATTCCTGAAAATTAAAAAAAAAAAAAACAAAACAAAAAACAAGTTGCTGAGTAGGTGAAAGCAGTGATGGAATTAGGAATCCACAATAGATGTTACAGCTAGGGAGTGAAAGTTAGATGAGGAACAAATGTTTATATAGTCTCAAAATATCCCCACAAATTACTAATTAATTACAAATGGAGGTACAGTTCAGAAACCTAGTGAATTCTATTTCAATGTAATCAAAGACAACATCACTAATATTGGAATAGAGGGATATCATGTGACTTCTCATATAGTGTGATGAGGACACAGCCCTTCTGTGGAATTTCTGCCAAAAAGGCATAAAATGAATAGAATTACGAGGAAACACCCATACACCCAAATTCAGGGACATCTATGAAGTAAGTGGCCCCTACACTTCTAAATATTAAGATAAAGAACGACAAAGGCCCAGCAACAGTTTGTGAGGAAGGAAACCTAAGTAGACATGAAAACAAAATGCATTATGAGATTCTGGAATGGTTTCTGGACCGGGGTGGGATATGTAGAGAACAACGTCAGGATAATTGACACAACTCACCTATAGACTGTGGTTTAGATAATAGAACTGTTTCAAGTTAAATTTTCTGTTTTTGATAATTGTTCTATAGTCATGTAAGAGGAAGTCTTTGTTCTAAGTAAATGCAGATTCAAGTATGAGAGGTAAAGGAGCCCAATGTTGCCAAATTATTCTCAAATGGTTCTGAAAAAAAAAATGTGCAGAAGATGAGAGCGGAGAGGTAGTGAGTGCAGAGGTGAGCTCATGTAGTTTATGGGTGACTTACTGGTCACAGAAGGCATTTGGTTGTTACTTTTGATGAAACAGAAAGCCATTGGAATGTCTAAGCTGAGGAATTACATGATTTCATAAACTGGAAAGTCCATGAGAGAGGTCCATGATTGGAAGTGACTGCAATGACCCAGGCCAAGATGTTGGTTGGTTGGAGCAGGTGGGAGCAATGGAAGTGGCAAGAAGGGGCTAGGTTCTGGGCATATTTGGAAGGAAGAGCAGACAAAATTTGCTGAGTTACCCATGTACATTGGAAGCAAAGGAGGCCCCCAGGGTGGGGACAGGAGGTTTGATCTGAGTAAGCAGAAGAATGGTGACAGGGGAAACATAAGAGAGGATATGAGGAGTTCAATTTGGGGCACGTTAAGTTTGAGATGGCTATTAAATATACAAATGGACATGTCATGGCGAGGGTGAGAGTTTTAAATGTGGCATTCAGGGCAGGGGCTCAGGCTGAAAGTACAAATTTGGGCAGCATAAGCATGTAGTTGTTCTTGAAAAACAGGAGACTCTAGGAGGTACCAGCAGACTAAGTCTAAGTGGAAAGAAGAAGACAGTTCAAGACTGAGCCCTGGGCAGTCAAACTGAAGTCATGATTCCCACTTAGCAGCAGCGTCCGCGATGCTAGTCAGGGGACAGTTGGGGGAAGAGGCAGGAGACTTGACTCATTGGCTTTTACTGAGACTGGCTCCGTCCTACTGAAGGCACCCAGAAAGAATTTACAAGATTTCTTCTACCTCAAAGAGCCCCTCTACAAATATTGGAGTCAAAAATATTAAGCTAATCTCCATGCACCGACTTTTACATTTCTAGATAAATGTCTGTTGGGCTGGTAGAACCATTAGAGGCAGGAGATGACTTCTGAGTTGTCAACAAGAAATCCCTAATTTTCTACAGTTCCTAAGCAGGGCCTTCCTGGGGGTCAGAGAGGCAAACGCTAATTTCTGGAGGCCGTCACTTTGGTCATTTGAGCTGCCCCCTGCAGGACTCCCCGGGGACTTGGAGAGTACCTCTAGAGTTCACCAGCTTCCCCACACTGCTTCTTGGGAGTCTGGGTGCTGGCTCACAATTTTGGCACTCAGATATCTACCTGCAGATGTTCACCTGTCTCCCTCGCCCTTCAAAATGAAGCAAATATACACAGATACAAGATGCAATAAGAGGTATTGAGCAAATTAAGTTAAAAAATGCTTCCCAACACCCTGGAGGCCCAGACGCTACACATATTTTTCCATTTAAGCAGGTTTTTGTGCTGAGTTATTAGGAAAAATGCACTAAACATTTACTTCACCTTCAGCGTCACCTTCATTCTGTCCCCATTGAACTAGGCTAGTATTTATCTCATCAGGGAACCGGATAAAATAAGTAACTAGGCAAGGAGGGGGAGACGAAATTCAGGGTTGAGCACCGTCGGCTTATTGATGGCATCGTGTCCCCAAGTGTCCCATTATCCCTTGGAGCAGCCTCGCTCACATGCTAAATAGGAGAAGTGGTTATCCTGGGGGGTAATGTATGATCCCCTGGGGTTTTCTCCACAAGAAAATTGACCTTATATGGGCATCTACTGGCTCTCTAGAGGCACTGTATTTTATTCATTTTCCTCCATCATAAGACTGGGCACAAATGAGAATGCAGCCACCCAACCCAGAATGAAAACCCCTTTGTCACTTCAGCTGATGATGCATGGGTTTTGCTTTTTGGGAGCCTTCCCTTGAATGATGACCTTGATCAGTTTAGGTGCAGGTGAGCTTTGTTGGGTCTCGCTGATGAGGCTAATCTTTTCCATTCAAATCCCGGGCCAGTTAGCTTTGGTCTGTTCTATGGGCAAGATCCTCAGCCCGTACAAACACCTTGGAACCTGTGGGTCACTGGACACAGGAAGGCCGGGAGAGAAATGGTGACAGTGGTCTTTTATCCCTCTCTATGTGTAGGAAAATGCCTTACTTTGGAGGCGAGGGAGAGCAGCAACCCTCCATGGCAAGCAGCCCGTTTATCCTGATGAAAGCTCTACCAGAATGCCTTGGAAACCACTCTGTGTGGGAACTGATGGGGATGGGGACACCAGAGCTTTTTTAAAGGAGGTGACTCACTCTTTCTGATAGGTTATTGCTGATTTGTCTGTTGGTTAAACCTTTCTACCCATCACTCCCTTTTATCCTGAAGATTTCCCCCTCTGAGAGGCAAATCCTTCCACAGGTCTGTACCTTTTTAACTAATTCAAAAAGCAGCCTTGGCAAGAGATTGAGTTTGAAATCACCATTCCCCCAAACCTTGAGGAATCTGAAGGTAGGATGAGCCAATGAATGACAGACCTGATTAGGTGGGAACCGAACTTGTAGGGCTCATTAGACATGTGGGGCTGATGTGACCAGGAAGGAGACTGGAGGGGCGGGTCCCTCACAACTCTGGAGGCTCCTCTCCCTTCCAGCAGCCCTCCTCCTCGTTCATTCCGGTCTAATCTCAGGACATTTGCTTGTTTCTGGCCTCTTCATAACCACTGCTCCAGATTCCTTCAAATAGCAATCTTTCCTCTTTCTTTGGTGTTCAAAAGTGTGAAGCAGCTAGTTCTAAAGAAACTCAAGTCACTACCATAAATCTTAAGTGATTTTAGAAAGATATATAAGACTCCTGAATGATGACATATTTCCAGAAGATCGGTAAAACATTTCTGAGTGATATACAGCTGGGCAGTTGTATCTGCGCTGTGAACCTGAGGGAGAACATCCAGGGAGAACACTATTTTATGAGTATTATTGGTCGTATCTTTTGTTTTTAATCTGCCAAAATTACAACCAAAGAGGCTGGCCACACAGAAAGTAGGCCTCCTTGATGCCAGGCACGGTTGGGAAAGCTCTGGGGTTTTCGATTTGCCACTAGGACAAAAGGTGGGTGGGGGACTTGGTGTGTTTTGGGTGAGTGGGAAGAGGAATAAGTCCCAGGTCTGAGAAGTGGCTGGCAGTGTCTCCAGCATTTAGAAGTAATTCTGGGGTAAGGGGTGGGGGCTGAATTTACTCACAAAGCCTGTTCTTTACATTAATTAAATTTGTGATTTTAATCACCGATAGAAAAGAAAACAATACATACACATGTACACACATACAGGACTGCAAAACACTCAGCGTGGCACACCTTTTCCATCAATGCCTGGAGACCATCTCCGAGGGCTGGCGTGGGAAGGAGGGACACAGGTTGGACGCAGTTGACCAAAGTCTGTGGCATGGAAACACCATTGTGATAGGTGAGCTGGTTAAAATTATGCCTCCGGGGCTAAGTATACAAAGGAGAGGCTAGGAGGGAGGTCCTCCTGGTCACGCTGATGGAGATGAAAGGAGAGAATGTTTTCTCCCCTCCACTGGGAGCTAATGGGGCGTGCGTGGCTCCTTGCAGCCTCTCCTGAGGCTGCACTGTGCATAGCGTGTCTGGAAAAGCTACTGTGAAGCATGTTGGACCACTAGAGCCTCATGTGCATAAGGGCGGGTGTAGCTAGCACGCACGTCGTCGCAAGGCTCTGATATGTTCGTTGCAAGGCCTCCAGAATGAAGGATCCCGGGTATAAAACCTCAGCTGGGGGAGGGGCTCCATTCCTCTTGCAGGGAGGGACTATTTTCGCCATCTGGTCAGCACGCTTCCATGGCCACGGTGACCCCTGCACAAAAAAAATCCTACAAAAAAAAAAAAAATCAAGAACAAACCCAAGAGGAAAGTTGTTGGGCGTAGATTCTGTGATGCCCACCGTGGAAAAATGAGCCTCCTGGAAACCCACAGTGGGAAAGCGTCACGAGTCCTAATAGTCTACCAGGATATATCCTGAATTCAGCTACGGGTGGGATGCAGTTATGTTCGCTCTGCGCCACTTCACTACACACCTATCTGATGCACTTTACCAGAGTGGATTTCCATGGGGGAAACTGAGTCATCGTAACAACCTACTTCCCCAGAGCATGAAATGACACAGAAGTCACATTCTAAGCCTCTGAAGCAGGACCAGAGATACACCGGCCTGTGTCCAAGTGTGTGGTGGGGGAGTCGATCCGGGAGCCCAGAGGAGGGGCTCTGAGGATATGCATCTAAAATGTCTCAAGAGTCTCAGATCAATATTGTTCAATGGCAAATGACTTATTACAAATCTTTTGTGTAAATTTAGACTTCTCAGCCCCTGAGACTCTTGGACCAGCTCCCTCCCGTGACTGGTCTCCCGCACTCTTCAGTGTCGGTCTCCATTCATCACTGGTCACCTTGAGACCCAGAGACTGTGGCACAGAACCTACGGTGTCCATTTTTGATCAGTCCACACTTTCCCCAAGTTAATTTGCTCCAACCAGAGAATAATGACAGTGGTGATAATTGAATGAGTCCATCCCTCCTACAGAAACCGAGGGAGCGGAGTGAAGGGTGACAGTGTCCACTGCCTGAGGCCGTGGGCTGGTTTGTGGTCCCACGTGAATTGCGTATCTACTTCCTACTTCAAAGGCGCGGGGAGAGGGAAGGCCAGCCTACCGTCTAGTGAAACACAGGGTTAGGTCTTACGGTAAAGGTGGATAATTGTGGAATCACACGTAGTTTGGTTTTCCCAAACCAAACCCCTACACACATCAAAGGTTCAGAGACATTTTTCTGCAATTTAGCTGCATAACACACAGGTTTTCTGAAACTCCATTCAGCTGTTTCAAATGCTGCTTTAAAGGGTCCCCTGAGTCCCATAGCACACCCGTGATTATAAAAATATTTAAAGCCACAGAAAGAATATATAGCTGTGGAGACACATGTGTTGATTTAGTGTGTACTGGGGTTTGACACCACACTGGAAGGCAAAAGGTTTCAGGCTGACAAAAGCATCAGAGTAGCAGGCTTCCATCCATATATTACGGTACCAGCCCCAGAAAGGAAGCAGGTCGAAAACAAGGCTATAATATAGGGTTTCTGAAAACTCCTCTCCATAAGCAGGAGACAACATAAAAAGTTACATGACTATTTATGTGACAACGGAGTCGTATTCGTAGTGATATGATCACATAAATAGTATTGTGAATTTTTGGAATATGGAAATTAAAGACAAATATTTCAAACCTAAAACATATATTATGAAAAATAACAAATCTTCCCAAATGCTGTCAAAGAAAAAGAGATGAGGTAAGAGAAGGGATAAAGTTCTAGAAATAGTTATGAGTTTTCTTTCTTGATGAAACTTATTAAAAAAAAACACCTCAAGATTTTATATACAGTAAATGTGTTATGAAAGATTAGCTTGGTTCTTTTTTTTTTTTTTTTTTGTAATGTCTTCCACAACTTAGTGATAATGTGGAAATCTTACAAAGTATGTGAGTTTGTTTCTTAGTGTAGATGTGCCGAGCTTACCTGCAGGTTCCTGTGTGGAGGGTTGGTCTAGGGAGCCCTCCGTGGACCCCGAGGCCCATTCTTCATTGTCCCTCGTGCCCTGTCTTTGTTCACTAATGCCCCCCTCCCCACCACCCCGGGGCTTCTTGCTGTCTCTGACACTTGCCAAGCCCGACTGGTTGAAGCCTCTGTACTTCCTGCCTCTTAGTCTGGAATGTTCTGAGCTCCAAGCTGTGTAGCCCCCCAACCTTTCCCTATATCTCCCTGGATTCTCCTCTTTCTAAGAAGCAACCAGTAGGCTCATTCTTCCACGTGACTCCAAGATAACCCAGCTGCCTTTTTCAAGTAAGTTTCCTCCCCAGAGGAAGATGCTGTGACACCTGAGGACAGAGACAGGGAACCAAGAGGATGACCCGAGAGGCCCTGTGATGTTTGAATTATTTTAGCAAGAACAGTGCTGCACACATAGAAGATATACGGTGCATGTGTGGGTTATGAGTTAACAAATTAATGAAGTTATAAAATAAATGAATGAACATGTTCTGCTGATATGGAATACAAGGACTGCATTATGGAGAGTCTCTAGTACACTGTTCTCATTAAAATCAATCATGAATAGCCAAAATAGAGTATGTGCTGAACAGAAAATAAACGCCTATTTTATGAGATATAACTGTATCTTTAATGTTCCTATCACCATATTTAAAACCTTCAGAAAGCTTGAATTTGTAAACAGTGATCACAAATTGATATTATATGTATTTATGAGCGGTGTTCAGAAAGTGTAGCAGGTTAATTACTGATACATTACACACAGTTCGATATTTTCATTAGTAGTATAATATCTGGTTGGGAGTAAGTGAGTAGCACAAAATCAATCCATTGTTAACTATTTGTGAACTAGTACACTTAAAGATGTGAATGTCTGATGATTCTATACAAAGCCTGAGAAGTGATTCTGGAACATTAAAAAAAAAAGTTTCCATCCTTAAAATCTATCGACAGATTGTTAAAGTTTGCAGAGATGAGCTTATGAATGGCCAAGTATATCGAAAACATTTTCTGCCAGTTTTTTTCTTCTTACAAATTGATGACTTAATAAAATATCACGTGAACCAAGTAAAGTAATTGTTTCTATGGAAAGTTGGCTGATTTTTTTTTAAAGACTCAGTGAAGTCAAGTAGATATGAAATTGCTTCTGACTGATATGTGGATGAACAAACTACTCATTTTTGAAAAAAAAATTCTTTAAAGTCTAAGATTCTGCACCGAGATTGCTTTTTCAAGTTGTCTTCTTCTCTTTCAATTTTAAAGAAATGTATAGAAGGAAACACAGTGGTTGAACCAAGGGTGTGGTTGATGCCAACAAACAACAACAACAAAAATGTAACAAAAACAAACAGTGATTAATCTAACTTGAACAACAAATCTTGGCCCTCAACAGTGAGTGAATGCAGGTTGATAAGTTTTGGTTAGAATTAAAAAAAAAAATAAGCGAGATGACATTTTTAATGATTTTCCTCATTACGGTACCTACGCGGCCTTCAGCTGTGCTGGCACAGAGTAATAGATGATGAAAACTATTTGAGCCTGTCTTCCCACAAATAAATTCAGGAAGGTCTTCTGGTCATAGAACAGGAAAGACAATTTTCCAGGTCTTGTATGTTTATCCCATTCAGTTGTTACGGCAAATAATTTGCTCAAATTGTTGTACTTTGATAAAGCTGCCAATGGTAAAGGGTGAGAAAACGATGACTCAGAATAAGTTTCTTGAAAAAAAAAAACTCAGATTGACATCAGATTACCTTATTAGTGTGACTAGATGCTAAGTGGCAATGTCAATAGATCTTCAAAATCCTGAGGGAAGAAAATTTCAGACCAGTAAGAAAGGGATTAAGTGCATGAATAAAAAACACTTCTCAGTTATTTATTTATTTTTAAAACACTTCTCAGTTATAAAAGACTCATTTTACTTTTTCTAGAAGAGCCGCTCTGGGAAAGGTGCCCCCAGATTGGAGGTGGAGGAGTTACGTTCACTTCCTTGTCTTTCATCACGGGGAGTAACTAGATAATCTCTAAACTCTACAAATCAGCACAAATCAGCATTGTATACGCTTTTGTAATTTTTGGTATTATAATCCTGTTTAGGCGTTATTTGTATAATAATATTTAATTTTAAAAAATGTTTTAAAGTATAGTGACATCCGTAAGTCATATGGTGATTTATGGCTTACAGAGAAATTACCCCTGTGATGTACAAGTTACTTCTAGCTTTTCCTAATCTATCATTCCAAAAGCTGAATAAAGCAGAAGAGAGAATAAGATTGCTTGTATGAGAACTACAAACATTAGAATCCTATTTTAAAATGTCTACTTGTAGAAAGGTTTTTGGAAAATGTGTGTAATAAGACACTTAAAATTCCTTAACTTCATATTTCAGCTTACTAACAATTTCAAAGCCGACTCTAAGAAAAAAGAACACAAAATTATGAAAGCTTAATTAAGCACCAAAGTCAATATTTAGGAGAAGGAAAGAAGTCACAAAAGAGACAAAGCTATAAAAACTTGCAAATATCACAGACTCCAGAAAATGCATTACAATTGCATAATATTTCATTAATCAAGTGTCTGATGTGGTTTTTGAATTGGAATTAGAGGTGTCAGTATGAACTTGTGAGATATATATATATATACACTATAGTGTATATATATATATATATATATACACCTAGATAGATATAAAATGAAATACAGATGTGTACATGTGTTAGTACACATACATAGATGTATTTCCCAGGTCTGTCTGCTGAGGGTCCTGAGGAGAAATTGTAACGCATAACAATGAGCACACAAAACCCAGATCTTGCCTTCTAAATACCATCTCCAATCAAAGGTGCCATGGCTTTTGGGAAAATAGTTGGTTCCAGAAGTAGGGCACAGAAAATACCACATGCATCTGAAAAACAAGGGGTAGCTTGAAAAATGGTAGTGTTATGTCAAAAGAACAGAGGAACAAACATGAAGAAATTCCCAATGGCTAGAGTTGGAATGATTTGAGCAACAAAATTAAAAAAAAAAAGATGTATTAGATTATAATCCATAGAATAAAATTAACATTCATGAGTCTACACGGATATAAAAAAATGAATAAATGAATAAACAGGAGAGAAGTGACAAAGTTTCCCTACAGAATAATTCAAATTAGTAAATGCAAAAGAAATGAGGGAAATACAAAATCACCCATAGGCAAAGCTCACAGCAGTAATCAATGCAGGGAAGGTCCACTGATGGCCACCAAACTCCATGGGCAGCACTTGTGAAAGAAACAGAAATTATATGCATGTACCCAAAGCCTCTTCCCCAAGGTACTTATGAACTACAAAGGAGAAATTACAATTTTACAGTGGAGAAATATGGTAGACAACACCTTAACCAAGTAAGATTAACACCTCAAGTAAGAAGGGATTTGGGGATCATATCCCCTTGATAGGATGCTTTGAAGAGAGCACTGCATCACTTCTATGGTATTCTTGCCCTGAATCATAACCTCAATCTAATCCTAAGCAAACATCAGACAAGCCGAATCAAGACACATTCCACAAATGAGCTGAGCAGGTCTCATCAAATGAATCAAGGTCATGAAAGACAAGGAAAGTGAAGAGCCATCACCGAGTGGAGTTGTTTAGGGAGATATGACAAATACATACAACGTGCATTCTTGGACTAGATCCTGGAACAGAAAATGGACATTAGGGAAATTTGTATTGAGATTTGTATTTTAGTTAATGCCCTGATACCACTGTTAACGTCCTGGTTTTGATAGCTGTATAATGCTTATATGAGTCGCTAGTGTTGAAGCAGTCCTTTCAGCCAAGGGCTCTCTTGCTCCCTGTGATGGCTCGTGATGTCAGCAGACATTGTGATTCTCAGCACCGGGGGAGGGCTGCACTGGCCTCTAGTGGGTGGAGGCCATGGATACTGGTGTGGGGGGGAAGCTGAGGGATGGGGTGTGTGAACTCTCACACCATTTTTGCAAATTTTCTGTGAATCTCAGTTTTTTCCAATTTTAAAGTTAATATTCAAAAAAACGTTTTCAGTAAATGCCTTGAGGGGAAATCTTCCAGATACTGGGTATTTTACTCTGAACCTTCTCTCCCAAAAGTATCTTAACTCACTAAGTTTTCATTGTCTTAGAAGTTCCAAAGTCCCATTTTCCCTCCCCAGAATTGTGAGATTTCCAAAAGGTCAGCTAAACTTAGAGGTCCCATTTCTATCTTATTTAACAGAGTTATCCTTACATACCATAAAATTCATTTAAGAATACAGTTCAGTAACTTTGTATATTTACTAAATTGTGCAACCATCATCACCCTGATCCAGTTTTAGAATGAATTTTTCTTCACACCAACAAGTTTTTTCATACCCTTCTACAGTTAACCTCTATTTCCACATCTGGCCCAGACAACCATTAATTTATATTCAATCTCTATAGATTTGCCTTTTGGGGACTTTTCCTGTAAATGCAATCATGCGCTACGTGGTCCTTTGTTTCTGTGTTCTTCCACCTACGTAGTGTTTCTGAGGCTCATCCTTGTTGTGGCGTGTATCAGTACTTTGTTTCTTTTTATTGCCAAATCATGTCTTTTTGTATAGATACACAAGATTCTGTTTATCCATTCATCAATTGATAGACACTTGGCTTGTTTCCACTGCTGGTTATGAATAACAACTCTGTGAACATTTGTGTACAAGTCTTTGTGTGAACATGTGTTTTCATTTTCCTTGGGTAGATACCTAGGAACAGAGTTACTGGGTCTTAAGATACATTTTTGTCTAACTTGTTCAGAGACCACTGCACTATTTTCCAGAGTGCCTCTGCCATTTAACATTCTCACCAGCAATGTATAGAGGGACTATTTTTCTACATCCTCACCGAAACTTGGTATTGTCTGAAGTTTTGATTAAAGTAGTCCTACTGGGTGTGAGGTGGTAACTTATTGTGCGTCTTCTTTACATTTACCCGGGAATTAATAGTATTGAACATTTTTTCATGTGCTCATTGGCTATTTTGTGCATCTACCTTGGAAAAAATTTTTATTTAAATCTTTTGCCTATTTTTAATTGAGCTATTGACCTTACTATAGAATCATAGGTGTTCTTTATATACTCTGGATACAAATCCTTTTTAAGACATATAATTTTCAGAGTTTGTCCCAGTCTGTGGCTTACCTTTTTTATTTTATTAATGGTATGTTTTGAGGTAAAAAGGTTTTTAATTTTGATTAAATTCAGTTTATCAACTTTTTCTTTTATCACTTATGCTTTTGGTGTTTTATCTAATAATTCTTAGCCTAATTCAACATCACAAAGATATACTCTTACATTTCTTTGAAGGTCTTTATAGCTGTAGCTCTTATATTTAGGTCCTTATTCATTTTGAATTAATGTTTGTATATGGTGTGAGGGAGGGGTCTAGCTAAATCGATTTATCCCCCCAGTACTGGTGGTCAAAAAGTCTATCCTTTCCCCAATAGAACTGTTCCCATTGACATTTTTAAGTTGGATTTTTACTTCTTTTTCATTTTCTGATATGTTGTTCTGGCAGAAAGAGAACACTTGTTATTTTCATTTTGACTTGTATTTAGTCACTTTATTGGACAATCTAATTTAATTCTTTTTTCTATGTAGTAAAAGTCATCTTCACCTGATGATAATTACACATATTCCTTTCCAATAATTTTCTTTGAAATATATTTTTATCTTACTGCATTGATTTGGAATTTCAAAGTGATATTGTGAAAAATAAAGCTAGTTGTTCTTATCATGTTTTGGCTCCACTGGAATACTTCTAATGTTTCACCATTTACTATGAAATATTTGCTGAGAGTTTTGGAAGATCTATTCCCTGGCCTGCTTGAGAACTTTCTATTCTAATTTAATATATATTAGTAAAAAAAAACCAGGAATAGCTGTTAAATTCTATTCAGTGTCTCTTTTCTTTCTCTCTCTCTCATGTGATGAAATGCTTATGTAAATTTTTTTAACAATTAATGCAATAAATCATGCTAACAGACTTTCTACATTTGAATTATAGAATGGAATAAACTTCATTCTTTATAGTGTGTTATCTTTTTAATTTTGTTGTATTCAGTGAATACAGGGTAATACTTGGAATTTCTTAAACCTATATGAATAAATGAGTTGAAACTCTATTTATCAGTTTTTTCCTCCATTTACCTGGCTCTGTTTTTTGTGTTAGATTCATAAATTTGCTGGGAAGTCTGGTTTTCATGCTGTCCGGTAGTTTAACTGACAGAAGGAATTATTGTGTCCCTTGAAAGTTGGTAAATAATTTTGTACCTGAAAACTTTTTGTGGTAGATATTTGAGAATCTTTAAAATCTCTTCTAAAATTATTAATGTAATAGGTTTTTTTGTTTGACCCTCTCTCCCTTTTGGAACATAATTTTGGTAACATGTTTCCCTAAAAAGAATCTATTTCTTTTGTTTTGTGTGTTCAGATGATTGGAATGACTCTGTGTATATGTTGTTATGATTTTAAAAATTTTATGTTTCTCTGTCCACTACCTTGTTTTCCCATGTCTGTTGCTGGTGATATATATTTATATTCCCTCTTTCTCTGTCCTCTTAGTTGGTCTATTTTATTGGTCCTTTCAAAGAACTTCTGTTTTGGTTTCCATCAATTCCTGGTACTTATTAACCTTTATATCTCTGGTTTCTAGCACATAACACTTGCTCAAAAGAAGTTTGCTGGAAAGCACGTTTTCGCAACGGAGAAAACGGTCGAAGGCAAAATGAGGAAAAAAGAGATGTGTAAGAATCCTCTATTCCTCAGACAGCAATTCCTAAGTTACTTTTGTATCTAATCTTTTAATAAACGTTTAGCTTTCTCCGTTTGCCAAGCAGGGTACATTTTTATGACTTAAAAAGCAAACATGGGGGTGCCTGGGTGGCTCAGTGGATTAAGCCTCTGCCTTCGGCTCGGGTCATGATCTCAGGGTCCTGGGATCGAGCCCCACATCGGGCTCTCTGCTCCGCGGGGGGCCTGCTTCCCCCCCCTCTCTGCCTCTCTGCCTACTTGTGGTCTCTGTCTGTCAAGTAAATAAATAAAATCTTTAAAAAAAAATAAAAAGCAAACATGGCATCTGTTGAAGTGTGGAAGCTGGCTTTGTTTTGGGAAGTCCCCAGTGAAATGTGTCCTAAGTAAGGTTGGTTGAAAAGCATTCAGACTATTGGAGAAACTCCCAAGGACTTTGGGAGTTTAAAAATCCAGGAAGAGTTCTGCCCTCTTTAAGGCACATTTGAAATGGAACTAAGCATGGTCATGGATGGAGTCCTGTAGGGGAGGGGCCTTGCATTTTCCGCTACCAGGGCAAGCTGGGTCATCTGCAGGCAGTGGTCTCATACCTCTTGGCACTCTGGGACTCCCCCCAGGACCCTGGCCACCCTTCTCTGCACTGGTCCAAGAAGACGGGCCTTTGCAGCTGTCCTGGGGTTGGGGGATGGGCAGGGAGAGGGAGAAGGGATCTTCATACCCATCCTGCCCAAGAACCCGGGAGATGAGCACGTCTTGTGCCCTCAGCACTGGCGTCAGGCTCACCGACGGGGGCATTTTGAGAAAAGGTCTGCCAACTCATGGCTTCCTTGCTTTCTGCAGACTTTAAGCAACACAGCTGTGCTTCGTCTCCGTTTCCAGGCAGAGCAGAAGCTGACGGCTCTGGGGGTTGAGGTCTGATGGTCTCGTAGCCTGAAAGCAGGAGGACTCATCCTAAAAGACGAAGGTTTCAGAGGGGCCGAGACCAAACCGGGCTGTGCAGCCGTCCTCCACTGTCATATTCTCGGCCCTGGGGGACAAAAGCCTCCTCAAAAAGCCACAATTCGGAGAATTCCAGGACTGTGTTACTTCTCAGTTCTTTGCTTCCGACCTTGAAATCAGGGTGGGGAGGGGAAATCCTTCGCAAGGCCCTCCGGCTTCCAGAGCAGGGAGATCTCTTTACAACACATGGGGGACCCCACTGAAGCAGTTTCGGAGTCCTTCTTTTGAAAGTCACAAGCAGCAGTAGTGACCTGGCCCTATAAACCCAGGCCTTGTACAACTTGAACTTTCTTCGTGTTGTGTTTTGTTTTGTTTTTTAACTCAAGGGATTAGACAGAAGTTGGACATAAAAGGACTTTTAAGTCAGCTTGCCATTAGCCTCTCCCTATGAAATTTCTAGCTGAGTCATTAGCGTTCACTTAGCAACACTCCAGCGGTGGGGCAGAAAGATGCCTTTTGCTCCCACAAAAGCAAACAAGCTTTTCCGACACAGACGGTGCCGTTATTGGGTCATTTTCCCTCCCGCCTGGGCCAGCCGGATAACAAAGTCAAGGCGCCCAGAATGCTGCTTCCGAGCTCTGGGCCCCATTTGGTACCCAGGCCCCGGCGGGGGGAGGGGGGCGGGGTGCTCCCACATCTGTCGGGGGGCCGCCCGCAGCTGTGCAGGCCAGCATGCCTGTCTGCAGGCCCCGGGCCATCCATCACCCCCGTGACAGAGGCACTGCTGCGAGAAGCTTCTGTCCCGCAGGCCGGCCCTCCGCGCCCTGGCCCGGGCCAGACACCCCCGCCCGCACACCCCGCACGATCAGTCAACTTCTGGGTGAACTCTGTTTCACCTCCTGACCTCCCAGTCAACCCAGACTAACATGAAAGTGTGAACAGAGCCTCCAAGGGGCCAAGAGGCCTCTGAACCCGCTCCGCTCCTTTTCCAGCCCTACATCAAACGCCCCAGCCTCACCCCCACTGCTGCCATGTGTCCTTACACATGTACGTGTGGCTACCGGGCAGCTGCCCAGCCTCTGGGGCAGGTGGTTAAGGCCTGCACCCACTCGGACACAGGGCCGGCCTGGCCGCACTGGAGCCCATGGCCTGTGGCCAGAGAGGTTGGGGCCTGAGCGAGGCACTCGGTCTCCAGTGAAAACAGAACACTAACGAAAACACACTTGCCACCTGCCAATTCTTGGAGAGTTTTCAGGAAAAACTTGCTTGGAGTGCTCCCTATTTCTTGGGAGTGAAAACCACAGGGCAGCCTTTCCAGGAGGCCTCAGGTAGGAGAGGAGGGAGCCTGTGGCCACGGATCAGCCTTAACCTGACAAGGAACTTACAAAACTCAGGGCGAGAGAGGTGGCTGGGCTGCTGACACCATCTTACTTTAAGATGTTAGGATGAGGGGCGCCGGGGTGGCTCAATGGTAAAGCATCTGCTGTCAGCTCAGGTCATGATCTCAGGGTCCTGGGATCGACCCCCACATCGGCTCTCTGCTCAGCTGGGAGCCTGCTTCCCCCCTCTCTCTGCCTGCCTCTCTGCCTACTTGGGATCTCTCTCTCTCTGTGTCAAACAAATAAATAAAATCTAAAGAAAAAAAAAAGTCAGGATGAGAATGCGCCGGGAAGTTAAATGCCTTTTTTCTCTCTTTTTCAAAAACCAGGTGTTAAAACGCGAAGGAGTTGTCCCACGACAGCTGTTCTGTCCCCTTTCTGCTGTGGTCGTTCCCCTGGCACCCCAGGGCAGGGCTGTTCTCTCCTTCCTCCTCCCGCCATTGCTCCTTCCACGATGCTCCCCGGCCTTACCAGACAACCCCGCCTCCCTCCTGCCGCGCTGGGATGTGACCTCGCCTCCTCACAGGGGCCTTCTCCAGGGAAGACCTGCTCCCACACTGGGTTTGTATGGCTCTCCTTGACCCTGAAACACAAAAGGTAGGAGGCAAAGCTTGTTCTAAGAAACACTTTTCCTCAGTGCTCAAGAGAAAGAAGTTCTGTTAGCCTAGAAGTCCCCAGGGAGCATGAGCCGGGCCCAGGCCTCAGGCTGTAGCACCCGTGGCCGGGCCCTACCCTCCCAGCCCGCAGCCGGCCCCCTCCTGAGAGCCTCCAGGCAGAGGCCTGGGAGAGCATGGCGTGGTGGCCAGGCCTGTCCTGTGGGTGCAGGGAACTTCCCTGGGGCCGCTCTCCAGCCCCGCAGGCTCAGCCTCCAGGAAGCACGAGGCCCCCGGGAAGGCTCTGTGTCCAATACCTTGTGGCTTCCAGGAGAGGAAAATTCGGGGTAGAAAGGAAACCGTTACTTTGTAGTCACTTGTTGAACATAACTGACAAACGTATGCAGACAGCCATGCCGACAGGCTGCCTTCGCCGCTAATGACAGCCGGACCCGCGGTTCTAGGCCATTTCATAGTCTAGTTTCAGACACATGAGGGTATTTCTGTCTCCACGAGGTCAGGTCACGGTACTATTTCTGGTCGTCTGTGCTCGGGGTGCTTTGTTGTTGGGAATATGGGTATCCTGGGGAGTCACTCCGCCCTGGAAATGGATAAACTCATGCTCTGGTTGGACTCTATCTCGGGACCGACTCAATATGGACTCGTTTGACGCAGGTATAAAATGTAGCTTTATATTTCTGTATTCATGTGTTCTATGCCAGCTCAAATACATGGAAAATCTACCATAAACTTCATTTATTAGAATAATGTTTTCAAAATAAGCATTTGTTTTGGATTGAATTCTGTCCCCTCCCCAAAAGGTACGCCGAAGCCCTCATCTCTGGAACAATGAAGGTAACCTTATCTGGAAGTGGGGGTCACCGTATGTATAATTAGTTAAGGTGGGGCCATTCGGGAGTCGGTGGGCCTTAATCCAAGATGCCAGGTGTCCTCCTCAGAAAGGACAGAGATCCAGAGACAGGGACACAGGGAAAGGATGGCCAGGAGATGTTGGAGACAGAGATTGCCATGATGCGTCTACCAACCGAAGGACACCACGGGTTGCCTGCAAACACTAGAAGCTAGAAGAAGCAGGAAGACTTTTCCTATAGGTTTCAGAGGGAGCGGGGTACCGCCTACATCTTCCTTTCAGCCTTCTGGTGTCCAGGACCATGAGGGAGAAAACTCCTGATCTTTTCAGCCACACTGTTCGCGATACTTTGCTATAGAAACCACAGGAAACCATATGAACCTCTAAGAGAGGGAGCCGATTATCTCACACGGCCCAGGCATACCGGACCGCGGAACCTCTCGGCTTCCTACCGCATTTCTTGAGTGTTGGGCCAACCCAAGGTGGCCACCCCTGCCTGCCTGGACAGCCTTTCCTCTTCGTTTGGTTCCTGCGGAGCTTAAGAGCAGTGTGGTACGCAGACCGGTGCCCGCAAAGACATCCTGTGACTATGTGGGTTACGTGGCACAGGGGAGTCAAGGTGGCAGATAGAGTCAAAGCCACCACTCTGCTAACCTTAAAACGAAGAGAGCATCTGGGTGGGCCTGGTGTAACCATGAGGGCACCCAGCAGTAGAAGGTGGAGGAAGAAAGAGAGCCAGACGCACAGCAGTGGGGGCAGCGGCGGCCGGAGAGATGTCGCGAGCGAGGAATGCTGATCGGGCCCTGGAAGCTGGAAGAGGGAAGGGAGTGGTTTCTCCCACAGGGGCTGCTCACACCTGATCACAGGCCTGTGAGGTTCGTGGTGGGCGTGGGATATGCACGACAGCAAGATGATAAATCTGGACAGTCTGCAGCCACTACGTTTGGGGTAATTATTCACATCAGTGATAGAAAGCTAATACAAGCTGTCTGTCAAATAGTTCTTTCTTTCTTTTTCTTTTTTTTTTTTTTTAAGAAAATCTGGCTTTTGGTGTGGAAGTTGAATTTTAGATTTTTTAGAATCTTATTCCAGAACATTATCTGTATCTGCATGAATTCGTCTCATCTTATATTCAAGAAAAGGCTATCTGCATGGGTGTTTGCAACAAGACAAGCATAATATAGTGTAAAACCATTTCCCCCCTGTGGTTTTGTCCTTTTCCTGGAAAAGATTTTATATACTAGCACTATGCTGTAATGTTCCTGTTTTAGATCAACATTCATGTTCATGTTGCTATTTTCAGGAGCTTGAGATCATTTAAATCATTTAATGTGATTGGAAGTGTAATGATGAAAACATGGCTCCTAATTTATCATAAATTTGCTGCATTATCAGGTTAGAACCTTGGCTCTCTTCCTTCCCATGTCCCACCTCCCTCGTCTCTGCTCCAAGCCTGCTGTTGCTGGAGCGTCTGGGTCTCACCGTGCACAGGAACCCCAGCGTTTCTTTGTGCCCGCGGCAGGACACACGCTTCCTGGCAGCCACTTTATAGGGACCTGGTGTGTGGTTAGGTACCCGTCTGGTCAGTAGGGCTGGGTGGGCAATTAAATCATTGAAGTACACCTCCTGGAGCTGGGTTTGATAGACCAATTGCAGATTTCACATTTTTAAGGTGCGTGTTGGAAAGCTGTAACAAGTGTTTCTCATCTTCCTTCACGACCACAGTGGAGGTCAGAAGTGAGTTGTCCTGCCCTAAAGGCAAATGGGTTTCTCGGAGCATTGAAGGGAGGAAGGAGGATGCCCGAACACCAGTGCTCCCGAACCTTCTTCTCTTAACTCCCTCCTTCCTTCCCTCCCTTTCTTTGCCTTGTGCCAGAGACTCCTCAGGGCAGAGCTGCCCCCGGTTCCCAAAGGAGGATTCCCGGTCTCACAAAACTCAGGAGGCTTCCTGCCAGAGCTCTGAGGTGTCTGCACGCATTTATACAGACAAAGGATGATTCAAGGCCTCATGCATGATTCCCCGTCCTCTGCCAGGATGCTCTCAGGGCTGGACTATAGTCTGGAGGTGAGAGTCCCCCCCTGACTGCTTGTTTCCAGATAACCCTCCAGCAGGGCGCCCCATTAGCGCGCAGCTGGGTTCACCGAGTAACTGGGTATCACCTGAAAGTACTGGGGAACTAGCTGCATGCACACACGGCACGCACGTGTGAACAGCACGTGCACAGTACACGCAATGCACGCGTACTCGTGCAAGTGTGTGTGCGCATGCATGCCACGCGGCCCATGCACGCTGACTCCACCGGACGGTGGGATGGCTACACCGGACAACTAAAAAGCCAGAGACCCACATTTATTCCGCAGGGGATCCAGGGCCGTACAGGAGGCTTCTGTCTCCTGGGGGATCTGGGGGGTCGCTAAGCCAGGCTTACTCTGCAGCGGGGTCAGCTCCGCAGCAACGTGCCGGCCTCCCCTTTGTCCTTCGTCCGTGCTGGCCCGCACCCCAGGCGGCGGGGAGGGGTCCTGCTGGGGGAGCCCCCGCGCTCAGGTGCCCCCCCGCCGCGCCACCTCGCCGGGACAGGGACGCTGCGGTCGGCGGGCTCAGCCTGTGGTGTTTTGGGTGTGCTCGAGGGGTGACAAATTAGTAAGGGCATGCTCAAAGGTTATTCAAATATTCCAGATCAAGCATATTTGAGTACGGAAAGGCCAGGGGACATTAATCAAATGTCAGCACGAGGACACTTTGTAGGCTCTTTGTGGTCTGTGTTTGCCGAGCAGGGCCTGGCCGGGGCTCCGTGGGACGCGGGGCGCCCGGCCCGAGGACACGCACCGAGAATTATGCAAGGAGGCTCGGCGGGCGCTGGGAATCCGCACATGGGGCTCGCGGACAGACGTGCGCTCCTCCCGCACACGTGCGAAGGGCCGCACCGCGGTGCTGACTGACAAGTCCCAGTCTGTTCCCATTCCTGCCCCTCTGGGGAACTTAGACGAAAAGAGAGAAATATTTTGCATAAAAATGATTTTCCCAGAGTAACGACTGAAATGATAATGCGCCGGCGAAGGGCAGCCGTCTCCGTCACGAAATGGGGTCCTGCGGCCTTTCCGCCCCGGCCACTTCCCGCACCGCGTCCCTGCCCGCATCCCGCATCCCCACCAGACCCTTCCCTGCCCAGGCTCCCTGGCTGGGAGAGCCACCCCGGCAGGCCCGCTGCTCCCTCCTTCGTGACTATCCAAACAGTGCAGCAGCCCCAGTCACCAACTCAAGAGTCTTTTGACAGCAGCAATTAAGCAACTTAATTAATGAGTGAATAAAAATGATAATATTTACTGAATGGGAGCAACCTGTTTTGCATTTTTATTCAAGCTCCGCACCTGAAGAACACCACTGAGGAAAGCGTCCCCACCCCCAGAGTCCCCGGGTCCCCAACCCTCTCTGCCTCTCTGTGGGTCTCTGGGTTTCATCTCTCCTCCCGTCTCTCCCCCCACCTCTCCGTCTCTCTGTCTCTGTCCCCTTTCCCTCCGTTTCTTCCTCTCCACCTCCTGCCTCCTTCGGTGTGGGCCCCCCAGCAGGGTCCACGCGGTGTGAGACACACAAGCAAGGCTAATCCCGTTCTTGTCTCCAAGGGGAGTAAACTTCTATCTTGGTCATAGTCTTTGTTCGCCCCTAAAAAAACCTTATTCATACATGAAGGACAATTTCATGATACTTTTCTGAGGCTGAACTTTACATCAAAGTGGGTGATTAATTACTGATAAGGGTATAATAAAACATTAATGCGTTTTGTAATTAACCGGCTTAGGAATGACATCCCCCATTTCTTCACGAGTGACATGCTCACAAGCACACACACACACACTCACAGAAAACTTTTTTTTTAAATTCTTTATTTGGCTATTAATCTCAGTAGTGCCCTCAATGCATTACATTCTTTTTAAAAGCCACATATATTTTCCTCAATGAAATATATAATCCATCTCGAGTGTAAGAAAGCCCCATACATAATCACTTCATCGTGACAGACAGTGAGTTTTTTAGCTATTATTTTTGACGGTGCTGTCATGGATGCCAAGTGCATATTGTGGTGGGAGCCAGCCAAAGTCAGGAAAACCCACCTGGAGAGCAGCCTCCTTTTTTCTCTCAGGAAAGGTTCCCCAAGTTTGACAGGCCCACCGCTCCGGTTAAGCTTAATTAGTCAAGAAAGAAAAGTAACTGACTTCAGAGTGTTACGTTTGGGGCCCCCCTTTTTTTCCCCTTTCCGCTCAAAATGTGACATTCTTTGGAAAAGATAAAGTTCCACGTGGGATCTGTGTTCCGTGCTTCCCAACTCTCTTGCCATCCCCGGGTGGGACACGCTCCTCGGGACGCCCGTCTCCGTCTGCCTTGTGCCCACCTGCCCGGGGAGCTGGGATTCTGGTTCGGCAGAACGGAGGTAAGAAAGTCACTTTGAGACAAATGGATTTATTTCTGGATGAAAGTGGTTAAAACAGAAGCGCGGAGGACTTGGTGGCTAGAAGAAGACATCAACGCAACGGCGGAGCCTGGTGGAAGGCGCGTGCTCGCAGCCTCCTCGTCCGTCCCGCCACGCGTCCCTCCCGCGCTCACGCTGGCCCTGCCAGGTGGCTTGTCCTGGCCCATGAGACCCACCTGATACAACACGAGTTCAAGAATACGCTTTCCTGTTCCCCTTTATTTCTTGGGCATCTGCCACCACCGTGAGAGCATTGGCCTGCTAGGGATGTAGGGGACACAGGTGGACGGTGGAGCCATCCCGGCTGAGACAGTGCCCTCCAGCCGGTCCCCAGCTCAGCCAACAGCTCCAGTCCTCAGAACGATGGCACCGTCGACTCAGAAACGTGTGAGAAGCGGTCAGTTAGAATGTCGCACGGCCAGCTTCTGAGGTTTGGGCTGGTCGATGGGGCACTGGCACTGACGGCTCACTGGTACCGGAGGCTCCCTGACACGGACGTGTTGGGTCGAGCACCTGCTGGATGGTCAAGGTCGGGCTCGCAAAGAGAGCACGACGGGCACGGCTCCGTGAGGAGCCCAGTGATGGAGCGCGGGTTAGGAGGACCGGACAGAGTGCACGGAGGACTCCAGCCTGTGCTACAGAAGCGAGGCGGGGACTCCCAGCCATGTCTCCTCTCCTTCGTGTGTTTCTTGCACATTTTCCATCTTAAATGTCTTCACATGTCATTGGACTTCCCGACAGTAAGCGCTGAGAGGGTCCCCACCTCTGTATTTCCATGGCCCAGCAGGTGGCCGGCCCCTGCTCACCAGTGGGTTTGCCGCTGCGGGAAGGACGGGTTAGAGACGTGCAGGAGGGAGAGGGAAGGGGCTGGCTGAGGCCGTGCGGCTTCCCGGGGGGAAGGGAAGCACGTGGCTGCGCCAGGCATCCCTGGGACCCTGCAGAGGCCATCTTCTCTCTGGCTGTGATGGTGGGATCCAAGTCTGACTTTCCAAGTCTCCTGCATCCATTTGTGTTTAATCAGTTAATTCTTGACAAGCAAGGCAGAGGGGGTCCGAAGCCAGGACTCCGTGGTGGGGAGCATTGAAGAGATGGGGTGCCAGCTGATGCCCCGAGATAGAAGCTCACCCATGTGCAGACTCTGTGAGGGGCCCAGGACGGCAGAGGGCAGAGGGCTGGACATCCCATCCCCAGCCCCAGGGAGACAGACCAGCACCACAAGGAAGAGCCTGGGGTCTAAACTCAGACCCAGTTTAATTCGCCCTCTGCCTTCGTCGGCTCACCCAGGCTCTAAGCCCCGTTTCCTTACCTGCTGAAGGTCACCGTGAGGATTACCTGTAGGAATACCGGTACTGGTGCTTCCTCATTCCCTCAGCACAGCCAGCATCCCTGCAGAGAGGTCAGCGCTGTTTTCGTGATTGATATTGTGTCTGGATCATTTGTTTTCCAGAGAATCTCTTGAGCCCTGGGGTGGGCTGGGGTCCTAGGCAGGGAGGAAAGGGACATCTGAGGGGGCACATCAGGGCTCACGGAGAGTCTCACGTTAGCAAGACCCCCGAGGGTGATCTTACTGCCACCGCCCGGTATCACTGCTGAACAAAACAGTCCCAGAGAGGAATGGCTTTGACGCCATCCTTCAGAGCTTACAAGTCATTAGACTTTAAAATGGGAAAAAAAAAAAAGACAACAAGCGAGCACAGTAGGTGTTGATGACTCTGGACAAGTCACTGGGCCTTGGCATCCTGTCAGTGAGTGAAACACCAAACTTCCGTGAGGTCCGCTGGCCCTCACCCGAAAAACTTCTCTGTCTGTCTGTCTCTCTCTGTCTCTCTCTCTCAGGGCTAAGATGAGCAGCGAACATGAAAATGTTCATGAAAGTGATCTGAAATCTCTGAAAGGCTAAGCAAATATCAAGCACTCACGACTCATAATGTTTCTATAACTCCCATTCACGGAGAGTTCGCCGCCTGCCACTCACTGTCCCTACCGGCGCATGGGGCCTCTCCGTTACTCTCACAACAGTCTTGGAAAAGGCAGACCCGTGTTATCCCAGTGGCTCAGGGACCCCTGACGTCACCACGCCATTCATTACCTGAGCTCTCCCACCTCTCCGTCACCGTACCCCAGCGGGTCACCAAGCCGTGAATCCAGTCCCTCCAGCTCTCTCCATGGCTGGTATGGGTCACTCCCTGAGGTCTCGCTGGTCTCAGACCTTGGGGACAATGGGCCGGTGATGCGATCCAAGGAGCCGAGTGACTACGAAGCCTGCCGGGGATAGAAAGAAGGCCGACCCCGCAGTAAGTGTTTTGCTCTCCGGCAAAGAGATCACATTTGTCCTGAAATCCCGACACACTGCTTGTGCCCGCAGTACAACACGTGGGAGCCCACGCCGGCTGTGTGGATTCCCAGTACCTTCTACCTCCTTTCTAGTCTGCCCAAGTCGGACAACTGGACTTCTGAGGACGGTTTCGTCCGGGGGATACATGGCTCTGACCCCGTACTGCACGAACCCGTGCCGCAGCCCGATGTCCCCCGGAACGGTCCATCCAGACGGGCGCGAGCTGGGTGTCCCCACGACGCCCAGGTGTGGACTTGGAAGCACGCGTGCTGGCCGCCCCAGGTGCGCACCACTGGGCTCTCAGGGGTCGGACGTCGAGGCTCTGCTCGGTACCCTCACCGGGTCGGTGCGTCAAGTTACTCAGGAGACGGAAGCATTAAATATAGTTCTTCCCTCTCAGCCACCTGCTAGCTAATGAGTGACATCATTTAACACTGTTTTGAAAAGAGAGATTTCAAGTTGTTTTGAAAACTGAAGGAAAAATACAAATGTTTGAGTGTTAAACATTTTGCCCAAATACTAAAATGTTAATGTCTTTTTATTATGACAGTTTCACAGGAAAGTGAGCTTCAGCATGCTTGTGGTTGTCAATGAAAATCTTAGCGCTGAGTTTGGTAAACATTATGGCAGTAGAAAGGCGGCTTAAAAATAAAGTTTAAGGAAAAAAGAATGAGAGGTGTTCAATTTTCTTCAGATTTCCCCCAATTCACTCAACATTCTACTTTCTTTATTTTAAAACCTTAATTAAAGTTTTAAAAAAAGAATTCAAATTCTATCCACATGCCTTCTGTAATCATTACTGATTTCCAATGATTAAAATATGTGATTTCAAAAAATATAAGATTTCAGTAAAAAATTTGGAAAATGGAAAGGTATGAAGAATAAAATGAAAATCACCCCAAACACCAAACCTTAGGAATAATCATATACATATCCATATTATTCTGAAGATATACATGGTATTCCAAATATTTAAAAACAAAATTTGGGCAATACTTTAATTAGAAGGTTGTATTCTGATTTTGTCTTTTCATATAATTTTTGAAGTAGGGGCTCCATTCCTTTTATTTTTCTTTGATATATGAGCACATACATTCTTTTTAAGAAAAATAAAAATACAGAAAGGAGATGACTATTACTATCTTTTTAGTTTTTGTTTCCATTTGTATACATTTTGAATAAAAATAGAATAATTATATGTAATTTTATATACATGCATAATTTAGTAATACAATGATTTAATATAATAAATTTTATAATAATAATATAATAATTATATAATATAATAATATATAATATATAACATATTACATATAATATATAATAATATATAATTTTAATATATATATAATAAATATTATACTATATAATATAATTATATTATAATAATATAATATAATAATTATATATTATAATAATAGTATTATAATAATACTATTATATAACTTCTGTGAGTAATAATCTATATGATTATCAATATTAGCTTTATAATGTTTTACTGTTAAATGACTTATTTAACAAATACACTTATCAGATACCTAGGATTGTTAGTTTTGTATGATTTATAATGAAGTCACAAACACAACTTGTAGCTAAACATTCATAGATACTCCTAATTATTTCTTTCTGAAATGATATGTAGAAGTAGAATTTTAATGTCTGGGAATGAAAACACGTTTCTGTCATGTTCAGCAGATACTCTATCATACGGCTCCACCATAATTTGTTTAACCCCTTTTCCATCTTTTGACATTTAATGCACCGCAATGGGTAACCTTGCACCAAACGTTTGTGCTGATTGTAGATGGTTAAGGTAGCTTCCTGGAAGGGGATTATGGGGCCAGAGAAGGTGAGGATGTCAAAAGTTAAAATGGGAATTGTCAGATTGCTTACCTGTAGAATCTGGGTCTGATAAAGTAGAAATAAATTATCTCAGTATTTTCAGGTTTTTTTTTTTTTTTTCCATTTCAGTGAGAAGTACTAGCTATGAAAGAGACCTGGTAGTAATCCTAATAACTGTGTGATATGGGATGACCGGTTGGAAAGTACCTGATTAGACAATGCATGGGTGAGCTGGCCACACAGAGGTCTGCAGACGGGAGAAGAGAGAAAAATGGGCACATGTTGGAAAAGAATGAACTGATAAAAGAAGCAGTTCCACTCAGACTCTTCAGCGAGCTGTCATGGTGATCAATCTTTATTGGAACCCAGGCCACTGGTGTCAGCATCTTTAGATAATGCTCTCGTCGGAGCTATGCACAAAGTGACTTTTGCAAGGCAAGGTCACCATTTGGGTGCAGAGCAAGCAGAAGCAAAACGAAGCCTTCCGTATCAGCACAGAGCGCCCAAACCGTTCGCAATGGACTTTGTGACTCTCGTTTACGTCCTTCCTTTATGTCATTCAATCACGTGACCTACTTGACGGAGAGTGTGGACATTCATTGGAATAAGGTAGGGCGTTTGCATGGCAGTAATGACATCAACAGTAAAAGTTTGGTATCTTAATACATGATAATCAAAAAAGTAATGAGATAATGAGAAAGTAAAACATGCTAATTTTCTGGCTCTTTGGCTTTCTTCTCTTTCTCACCCCAGACGGAGTATCCTCAACACAGGTCAATCAAATGTAGGAACAGTGCATGTGGCAGGCACTGCTCCAGGATGTGACTAGGATTTGGAGATACTGAGAACCAAAGGCAAGGTGCTTGACCTTAAGAACTCACCATTTAGTAGAGAGATGGCCGTGTGGCTGATAATGGCACTACCCTGTAACAAGTAGAATGGAGGTGTGTATATGGGGTTGCAGCTACTTTTTTGACTCCATACTCTTATAGACACCTGAAAAATCACATGTAAGGGGCAAACAAGTAGCTCCCTTGAAGACATTTGGAATTTGCCAAAGTTTGTCCTGCGGGCTTTCTCTGAAGATTCACATTATATCCCTGCATCCCTGGCATTGACCTATGACATGACTTACAGAACAGAGTCCTTCAGGAAAATGAGAGAAAACAGGAGGATAGCATAGAGTTTTAAACTCTTCACAGGCAAGGACAGACCCTGTTCCTGCCTTTCTCCACTGCGTGCATGGTGGGACCAGGGGTCATGCAATAAGGCAAAGGAACTCCATCCTCGCCCAGAGAGCGTCACTGTGGCAGAAGCATCACGTCCCGCCCTTGTCACCACATCTCACTGTCCACAATTACTCATCATCTCTACCTAGACAGCCCTGGAGAAGACCATCAATTGCCGATGCAATTCAGCAGATACACTTCATAAATTTTAATTACATTCCCACTGAAAATGAATGGTCAGAAAATATAAAACATCTGCCATCCAGATCATTTACATTTTTCTTACAATAAATCATCAACAACATCCAAAACCATGGCTTAAATCATGTGAGTGTGGTAGGTCAAGAAGATGGGATGCCATCCATCGTGGGATAACTGTTTGGATCCCAGCCCTTCTCCTGGGCGTGGGAAGCAGGACGAGGAGACGGGGTGCCACCCAGCAACCCTCTAGGTGTGGTGGAGAGCATTTTGGCCTGGTCCCCATAACCGTAAGTTCCCAAGTCTTATCTAGAACCTGCTAATTGATCTATTTACTACTATTGTGTCTGTAGTAAAACAGGAGCTTGTGTAAGTAAAAGAGTATTTGGCCAATTATGACTGGGAAGAGCAGGCATTTATCACTCAAGTGGCTTGTTTATCTACCCTGCAGGTAGTAGAAAGAGGCAGCTTCATTTTCAGAAATCAATTTTTATTAACATTATATTCATAAAACTCCCATTTGCCTCTAAGCATCTTCCATGTCGTAAAGCACAAGGTGGGGGCAGCCCCATAGTGATGGGCCTCCTTGGCAATCCCCCGGCAGGCAGGGGCTCTATGGCTAATGAGAGACTCTCAGGGAAAGCAGCTCCGCGAAGGTGTCTAATTACCCCAGCCACAGACAAAAACTGGCCTAAAATGGAACTCCCGTGGAAACAGATTCAGTCATGGAAGGGAAGGTCTGAGGCATCACCAAAGCCTTTCTCATTCATTTGTGAATTTTCTTTCATACGTCTGGCTTCCAAGCACTTTCTCCCCCTCAGAATAAGAGCAGTGATGGGGAACGCTCATTCTCCTTTTAGTAGCGAAGACTTTCCCTGGCTCTGGGGGAAAGCCCCCCACCCCGCAGTATCAGTGCAGGTGTGTACACCAGGAAGAAAACAGATGTCGAGCCAGGGGTGGTTTCAGAATTTGAATCGGATGTGTGCACGACACTTGTACTAAATCGAGCAAGAATCATGGGTGATCATTTCCTTTTTTTTTTTTCAAATTATTTTTATCAACATATAATGTATTATTAGCTCCAGGAGTACAGGTCTGTGAATGGTCAGGCTTACACACTTCACAGCACTCACCATAGCACATACCTTCCCCAATGTCTATCACCCAGCCACCCTATCCCTATCCCTATCCCCCCACCTCCAGCAACCCTCAGTTTCTTTTGTGAGATTAAGAGTCTCTTATGGTTTGTCTCCCTCCCGATCCCATCTTGTTTCATTTTTTCCTTCCCTGGCCCCCAACCCCCCCCCAACCCCCCCAACTCTGTCTCTCAAATTCCTCATATCTGGGAGATCAAGTGATCCAAAGGGGCACATGCACCTGAATGTTCATAGCAGCAATGTCCACAATAGCCAAACTATGGAAAGAGCCTAGATGTCCATCAACAGATGAAGGGATAAAGAAGATGTGGCATATATACACAATGGAATACTATGCAGCCATCAAAAGAAATGAAATCTTGCCATTTGTGATGACGTGGATGGAACTAGAGGGTATTATGCTTAGCGAAATAGGTCAATCCGAGAAAGACCATTACCTTTTTATGAGTAGAAGAGACGCTGGAATTTAATTCAGTGTCTTTCAGTTTGCAGCTCACGACATGAGGCCACAGAGCTACAGTGACCTGTCCTTTCACACCACAGTAGCTGGGGTTCATCTTCAGGCTCTGGGTCTCCTGATTGAGTACATATCTGCTCATGTTCCCCTTCTGTGTTTACTGAGCACCAGTATAGGCTCTTCTCACTTAAACAGATACCTTTAAAACAAAGCACTCATTTGCGGTGCAAAAGCTTTTTATTTGGATGAAGTCCCAAGAGTTGGTTTCTGCTTTTGTTTCACTTTACTCTGGAGATGTGTCTAGCAAGAAGGATTTTGATAGACCCCTGTCTCACATTTAGGTCTTTCATGCATTTTGAATTTATTTTTGTAGATAGTGTAAGGAAATCATCCAGTTTCATTCTTCCGCTTGTGGCTGCCTAACGGTGTACAAACACAGTGGAATATTACTCAGCCATCAAAAAGAATGAGATCTGGCCATTTGCACGACATGGGTGGGACGAAAGGTCACGATGCTAAATGAAATAAATCAGTCAGAGAAAGACAATGATCATATGATCCCACTCACATGTGGAATTTAAGAAACTAAACAGATGAACATAGGGGGAGGGAAGGAAAAGTAAAATAAGCTGAAAATTGAGAGGGAGACAAACCGTAAGAAATGTTTAACTCTAGGAAACAAAGTGAGGGTTGCTGGAGGGGTGGGGGGGTGGGGGATGGGGTAACTGGGGGATGGGCATTAAGGAAGACAAGTGATGGACTGAGCACTGGGTGTTGTATGCAACTGATGAATCACTAAATTCTACCTCTGAAATTGATAATAACAATCTACCCAAAGAATTCACATGTGTATGGTACAGAATTGACCTGGGAAATAGAAAGAGAATGGTGTAAAATACGGTTCACTTCTCAGTGAAACAACTCCGACCCAGTGTCTGGAATAGCGGACGAGAGCGGACGAGAGAGTGTGAGGATGACAAAGGCAGTGGCACTGGTGAGCCGTGTTCTGAGTGCAGGGCACCCAGCTAGCGGCGGGAAAGACTGCACACCTGCTCTGTGTGCTCCTCCTCAGCCTCCCAGATGGGCCCCTCTGGCCTCGATACAACCTGAGAATGCTACCCACATGCATCGTTTCACTGTTGCGTGGGCCACTTGACCAGACACTCCAAAATTGAACATACAATTTAACTCTCTTCTTGTCTCTAAAAACACTCCGTATCCACATTCTGGCTGCAGTGTCTTCTCTTGCCTGGTGCGTCTCCTTGCATGTGGGCTCGGGACACCCAGGCAGGTAGAAGGTTCTTGGGCAGGCTCCGTCTAGGCGTGCCTGGGACATGCTCGACACAGCGCCTTCCTTCGGGGTCTGCTTGGAACCCCAAACTGACTCTGACGTGGTATTTAGCAGCTTTTGCATTTCTCACTGAAGTAAGCTGGGACGCCTTGTGATTTCAAACGACACAAATGATTTAATATACGTGAAGACTTGATAAATTCACTTAAGAAGGTATCCCTCAAAGTTAGTGGCAACTTTTCTCTCTAGTGTAGTAATTGTTTCGGTAGACTTTTTTTTTTTTTTTTTTTTTAAGATAAAATCTTGAAGTTTACGGACTTTTTTTTTTTTTTTTTCTTTGTGGTCTATTCTATTTTGAGTGAGGAGGTTCTGGCTGACTAACATTCTCTTTTCAGATTCAATTGGATATGGTTCTCCACTGTTTCTTGGCTTTAATTATAGTGGAATGTGCCTGCAAGTTGTCCCACAGCTGCCACGTCCTTGTGAAGGGTAGCTGCTTTTGCAAGTCTACCGCTGGACAGCCTCAGTAAAAGTGAACTAGAAGTTGCCATATTTGTCTAGACAATTAAAAATGAGATGCGGTTAAAAAAATGGGTCTGAATTTCAGATGGGCGCTTTCTATCCTGCTTGAATGTAACTTGAAAGAATGCAATTGGTTTGGCATTAGCATATTTCTGCTTCTCAGGGGGAAAAATTGTTTTCATTGTAACCATTTCTGACAGGTCTAGAATCCTCTAGAAGACTGAGAATCTTCTCTCCCTAACAGGCAAATATTCCACGCACCTGTAGAATTTAATATCTAAGGTGGACACTTTTTTCCTTTCTGTTTAGTTTGGTCGATGCCTCTGGCAGTGTAGAATTATGAATCCTTAAATCTTTCTCATAATTTTCTAAAATCAAAATTTAAAAAAAAGAAAAAAAACTAAAAATATTTATAGAATAAGTTTTTCCACATTTCTTATCTTCTCTCAAAACTTCAGTTTGGGGAACTCCTGAAGCAAATTTACTTACTTTCAATGTGCACAAAAGACTAAACTTTTAAACCTCTCTAAGCAAACGAGATAAATTTTGGCTAAAGAGAAAACAACCATTAAAACTTTCTTGGTCTAGCATTCAATGAGAAAAGGTCTTAGGAGAAACTTGAAAGAAAAACATTGAAGTTAAAGAGAAGGAAAGTGGTATGTGCCGACTGGGAACAGTCCAGCCCTGGGGATCAGGGAGCCCCTTGCCCTCACAAGCGCTCCACAGACTTGGCATCCAGCTGGAGGCTAGTTCCGAGTTTGTGCTGAATTCATAGTTTACAAAGACAAACAAAGCGACCCAAATACAGTCAATCACAAACAACCCATGCAGCTAGCATTATGCTTACTATTACATCAAAACAGAACTTATTCAGGAGTATGTGTGATACTCTCTCCCATGTTGGGAAAGACCAGTCTGGGAGGCCTGTCATCCCACCGGCAAGCTCATTCAAGGACCAAGAACTGGATCAGAGAAGAGTAGGACCAAACATGTAGGTTGTTATTTTAAAACATACTAAAAAGCCATTGTGTGGTTTTCTAAGAATTGTTGACAAATGTGCTTAGTAAAACAATAAAGGAAGAAAAGTTAATGAAGAAGGTGAGATTTACTTATATTTTAATAACAAAATAATAATTTACACTGTATCCAATGAATACAGTTATCCGTATAGGTGCTCCTTATACTGGGATCAACAGTGAAGAACACAGCAAGGGGAGCCCCACCCTTTCTGTGTCAGACCACGTACATCCTAGGGTGAAGTTCTAATGCCTTCAAATAAAATGTAACTATGCGGACAGATGAAAGGAATTGACCCCTGAGATGGCATCCTATCGCATGTGTTGACAACCGAAAAATCCCATTTACTCTTCTATTTTTCTGACTGTATAGTTCTGTGCTTATCAGTTCCCGGAAATTCCCTAATGTCCCTAAATGTCTTAATGATGACTTTTTTTTTTTTTTTTTAAAGAGCAAACCTAAGACATTGGTAATCGTCCCTGCTATCCTTGGGTCATCCTGCTCTATCATGTGGTTTTTCTCTTGTTTTCCAACTACCTGTACAACTTCCAGCCGAGCCCCCGAGGTGTTGGTCCGGTGACTCAGCTGCTTTCTCTGTAGGAATCTCTCTCACGCACTTTGCTAATGCTGTGTTCTGATCACGAACATCAGCCTGCTTTGTGACACGGCCTCACAGACTCTGCTCAGCTTCCCTTAGTCACAGTTTGTTTCCCTGAATTTTGTATGCTTTACAGATTTTCAACGTTAGTGAAGCTTTCTTCTGCCAGGTCGCATCTGTGTACAGAGCAGAGGGGGTGGTTTTGGAAGACTCGTGTATTCCAACACTGGGCTGGGGAGACACAAGCCACTGTTCTGGTTTTCACTGAATCCACGTCTCCTACTGGAAATGGGGTCCCTTAGACTGACTTTTTTACCAATGGGAGAAATGAACCTCTCCTAACACATAACCCGCCCCAATAAGGTGACCTTGGCACTGATGACTTCCAATTATTCAGTCAGTTTATTTTTTCCCGACATCGCAAGCTGTGCGCTTCTTATACATTCCTGCCGAGCAGCAAATGCACTGCCTTTTCTGGTTATTGCTTTAAACCATAATGAGGACCACAGCTATGTATCCGCACCCCGCCCTGGAGTGGTGAGTTCATCTCATCATCTGAGCCCAGTCCGTCCTGGAGGAAAAGATTTCTCATTTTCAAGAAACCACTTTGGTGTGTCCCACTGGTCTCAGCTCTATATGCCCTTGGAGCGGGTCCTAGTTTGGACGATATTTGGGAGTACACGTCTTCCCTCTCTCTAGCCTCTGCCCCTATTTATCCAACTTTCTGGTGCTTCCAAATATAAATTAGTTAAGAAAGGAAACACGAAAACAAAAGACGCAGAAGACAAAAAATAAAAATGAACAAACGACTTCTACCCATCACATGAATTAATTTTGTTTTGTGTGAATAATTAACTTTCTGATAAAGATTTTATTTATTTATTTGACAGAGAGAGACACAGTGAGAGAGGGAATGCAAGCAGGGGGAGGGGGAGAGAGAGAAGCAGGCTTCCTGCTGAGCAGGGAGCCCGATGTGGGGCTGAACCCCAAGACCCTGGGATCATGACCTGAGCCGAAGGCAGGCATTTAACAACGGAGCCACCCGGGTGCCCCTGTCAATGATTAACTTCATATCATCCAACAAATCTGTGAAAATAGTACACAAATACATACACACACGGATATTCCCGGGTGTTAGGAAAAATCATAGCTAGCCGATTTAAGACTGGCATCTCAGGCTCAAGGATACCTCAGTAAATGATTTGCCATGTTTTTTAAAAGTTCAAAGAGATGTGTGCGTTGTGTGTGCAACATGTGATTGGAGTGAGTGTTTTCTCACCGTTTCTCCCTCTCGGCCACGAGTGAATCGCAAGTAACAAAGATGGCGGCCATACACATCGCCCGTTCGTCGGGCTTGGAGTACATGTTTGCCAACAGCCAGGGAGCCAGCGTTGGTTAACCTCAGTGTATGTTGGGCCTGATGAAACAGGCTAATCATGCATATGCTGAACAAATGTTGATTCTGAGGAGGAGCCCTGGCATTTTGTGAATTCATAAGAAATAAAGAGATGTACAATTAGGCTGAGGACGTATCTCTTTTCTATAGGGATTTGTTTATTTATTTGAGGGAGAGAGAGAGACTGTGTGTCAGCAGGGGGGTAGGGGCAGAAGGAGAGGGAAAGAGAATCTCCAGCAGACTCTTGGCCAACACAGAGCCCAACGTGGGGCTCTATCCCACAGCCCTAAGATCATGATCTGAGCCAAAATCACGAGTCTGACTCTCAACCAACTGAGCCACTCAGGCTCCACAGTCTTAAAAACAACAAAAAAGCCATTAAAGTCTACTTCTTATCCACTTTATGTTCTTCCGATGTTCCTCCCTAGTTTCACATTAGAGTAGAATGATTTGGAATATGTTACTACAGGGTCAGAGATGGGAATAATACAGACTTTCTGCGCATGTTTCACACTGTAATTTACTACTGGTTATCGTACAGCTGATGCTCTAGAAGGCGAGCACTGACGTGAGAGACTGCCCCATGGGGTCCTGCTGCCCAGACCTCCCCGTGTGCCCGCTGGGTGTCTTCCCGTGGCCCAGCCCGTCTACCTTCTCCAGTGCCCCCTCCTGAGCTTTTTGCCCTTTTCTCATTTGAGCTTATTCCAAACATTTCTACCAAGATTTTTTCTTCTAATTTTGATTTGATGAAATCAAATACCTTTTTACTATTTTGTCTGCAGTATTCTTTTTCTTAGATGATTTGTATTTTATATTCTTTCACTTTTGCTGTCTCTCCTGACGTTCCTTATACCACGACGCTGTTCTCTCCCATAGCGTATTCACATTCTGTTGGATCGGCTCTATCCGGTTTTAAGACACAAAGGCAAGCTCCAGGTGTATCAGATGGTAGGGGTTTATTACAGACACCAAAGGAAAGCATGACCATATAGTATATTGTCCTTGTCTAAATCAGGGCTCTCTGACAGTAAAAAGAAGGTGGGGTTGTGTGGAGCTCAAGCTTCTCTGATTTTACTTCTTCACTCCCAGGTATTTTCTCTTCTCCACATGATCTGAGACGACTCATGGTCATATCCGGTTTCTTGCCAGTGGGGAGGGGGACAGGTAGGTGTGAGCACATTCCGTTTCCCAATGTGTCCTCTACTCTACCATTTCTGTCCCTTCCACTCATATCACTTGACTTCCACTCTTACCTTGTAGGCCAGAATGCAGCCATCTGCCTTCTACTAGCTTCGAGGAAGCCTAGGAATTATAGTTCCTCCTCTGAGAAGCCAAGTTTCACTAATTCCATTAATACGAGGAAGGAGGGGCAAATAGGCACTTGGGTCAATCAGTGCTTTCTGCCACATTTAGCAGTACGAGGCTGGAGGAGGTATTCCCATCGAGACAGGAAATTCTTGCTGTCATTCCCTCTTGGTAACTAAGATCTATGTTTTGTGGTCTTCAGCTGACCGTACTGTGATACATTCCATGTAGCATCTACAGGAGCATTGCTGTCTTAACGCAGAAGTTCTCATTAAGAATCACACAGATCTCTCTCTAATTGTGAAGGTACTATTTTAGTAAATTACATGAAAAGCTTTTTCATTCATTCATTTCCTTACCATGACACTTTATTTAACTTAACCGCAAAATCTCAAAGTGTTTTCAAGAGTCTAAAACTTTCCGAGGCTCTTTTTATTTCATACGCCCTGCATTATAACGTATAGATTAAACCCCCCTTTTTCAAACTCTAAAAGTCTGTAAGTCTGAATTTACCTGTTTTTCACCTTTCTAAACATTCCATCATATTAAGGAGATGATGATGCTCATTATGGCCATTAAGATTCAGATGCAATTAAGTTGTATTCCGGTTAAGTGATGGGATGTGATCCCTTCTCGGAATGGGACAACTTGCTACAAGTCCACAACTTCCACATCCTCGTTAATTTGCAAGGCTGTTTTAGGACATGCGTTCTTGACCCTGAATGACGTACGTCTTCCAACGTTGAGCAAGTCATTGCATTAAGGCTCTCAGATTATAACATCCATCTTAAAAAATTCCTTGCCTTTGTCCCCAGGAAAGTCTCTGGAAGTGCTTCTGTGCTTTGTTTGTGGTCACTTAGATAATAGGAGAGCTCCCCCTGCTGATTGGCATCGGGGAACTGTGGAGGAGGGGCCCACCTGAGGCCCTGAGCTCTTCATCACCTCACTAACGCTCAAGCAAAGACCTCGATGAAAATCAAAAGAAGCCTGTTTGACATTGGCTTTTGAAATACTTAAAAACATCAGCATTTGTCAGGTAGAAAGATTTTCATTTCAAAGTTCTAGCAGGTTATTATTATTCCAAGCATTGGAGAGTTAAAAAAGGTTGAACAACTATAATAATGATGGTGTCTGAGTGTGGGGAAGGATCAGATTTTATTGTTTGTTTGCATAAAACTATCTCACTTAGCTTTGTTTGGGGTGCGTCGAAGAAATGTTGGCTAATTAGACCATGCAAATCACTTTGTCTTCTGAAAATTAATTAAGCTTTCATGGCCTTCCCAGGTTACAGGGCCAGGCTCACATCCCACACAGTTCCTCTGGAGTTACGTAGGAGGTGAGCCTGTCTCAGGCTGAACTGTCAGATGATTCCATCATGGAAAGAATGGAGTTTAGTAATGTGGCGTTTGAAAGCTTGTTCAAGTTGTAAAATGTTGGATTCTATTTTTATTAAATCACTTAAACTTTCAACATAGTGAAAAAGATTTATTTAACATACATTTCACAAGCCATTTTGAATGCATACTTTTGGGGGGAAAATACAGCAGAGGACGTTTTTAAAACTGAAGTTATTGTCCTGGAGGGAGAAGACAAATGAGTTAAGGGTTGAAGTCCTATTGTTTCGTCAGACTGTCCATGAAAGCATTTAAGGTTGCGTATTTGTAGTGTTATGAGGAAGACGTATCCTTCAGATCTGTAGATGTAAATTCTCTTTGTTATTTGGGACTATTGCACATGATCTACATGAAGTTGTAGAGGCTGCCGAAAAACGCGTTATCGTAAGAACCCCCAAGTAGAGAAACTAAAGGAAGCATCTGGAGACGCGTGTGATGTGGTGAGCTGGGTAAAAACGCCAGATCTATGTGAAGAAAGGCTGTTTTTAGTAATCTCCTTTTGTGTCTGAATTTTTTTGAGATATGTTATTTATTGAGATATGATTCATGTGCCATAAAATTCTCCCACGTAAAATACACAGTTCAGTGTGCTTCCTTGATTTACAGAACTGTGTCGTGATCACCACAATCTAACTTTAGAAAATTTCAACTTCTCCAGAAGAAACTCTTTGCCCATTAGGGACACCCCTTTTGTCCTCTCACTCCCCCAAACCTCCTCGCCAGCCCCAGTCAGATACTGACCTACTTCTGTCTCTATAGATTCACCTATACTGGCTATTTCATATAAACAGAATGATATATATTTGAACTTTCGTAACTGTGTTCTTTCCATGACATACCATTTGTTTGTCTTTGTAGTACATACACCTGCTTCATTTCTTCTTCTTCTTCTTCTTTTCTTTTTTGTATTGCCGAATAGTATTCCATTGTATGGACATACCACATTTTGCTTATGCATCTAACAGTTAATGGATATTTGGGTTGTGTCCACTTTTTGGCTATAACAAATAACTGTTAGGGACATTCATTCTGAGTCTTTGCACTGACCTATGCTCTCATTTCTCTTGGGTAGTTACTAGGAGTAGAATTGCTTGCTTATATGGTGTCTCTATATTTTACATCGTGAGCTACAGTCAAACTGTTTTCCAGTGTGACTCTACTCACCAGCAAGGTGGGTTCTAATTTCTCCACATCCTTGCCAACATTTGTTACTAGCTTTTTTTTTTTTTTTTAAAATTACAGTCTTTCTAATGGATGCATGCATGTGTCTTATTGTGGTTTTGATTTGTATTTCTCTACTAGGTGATGACATTGAATATATTTTCATGTCCTTTTTCATCACTTTATATCTTTGGAGAAATGTCTGTTCAAAACCTTTGCCCATTTTATAGTTGGGTTATTCTTTTTAAAAAAATTAATTGAGTATAGTTGACGTACAATATTGTATTAATTTCAGGCGTACAATACACTGATTCAGCATTTATATACATTCATAGAAGTTCATCATGATAAGCACAGTCACCATCACCATGTTTAGCTTATTCTTATTACATTTTAAGAGTTTTTTTAAAAAATATATCTTGAATATAATTAAATTGAAAACAGGAAATCAATAGAGAAATTAAAAAAAAAACCAACCTGGTTCTTTGAAAAGATAAATGAAATTGATAAGCTTCTGCTAACTAAGAAAGAGAGGGCATAAATTACTAATATCAGAAATGAGAGGACATCACTTCAGATTCTGTGGACATTAAAGAGATAAGAAAGGGACACTATGATCTCTCCTCACAAATTTGGTAACCTAGATGAAACAGACCAATTCCTTGCATAACAGATTGTGCCAAAACTCACACTGAGGAAAAATACGCCATCTGAATAGGCCTACATATATTAAACAAATTGGATCGATAATTATGCAAAAGCAAAAGTGAAAGCAAAAAGCACCAGGCTAAGATGAGTGCACTGGTAATTTCTATCTTTTCTATTTAAGGAAGAAATTATACCAATTCTGTACAGTTTCTTTCGGGAGAAAGAAGCAGAGGGAATATTTCCTAATTCATTCTAGGAGAACATTACCTTAACATCAAAATCAGGCAAAGAAATACAAGTAGAGAAAATAACAGACCAATATGTCTTATGAGCATAGATGCAAAAAATCCACCCCCCAAATATCAACAAGCCAAATGCAACAAGGAATAAAAAGAATTATGCACCATGACCAAATGGAATTTACTGCAGGAATTCAAGACTAGTTCAACGCTAAAAAACCAATTAATGTAATCATCATATCAACAGTAAATAAGAAAACTCACATGCTCATTTCACACAATAGATGCAGAAAACATTTGACAAAAATCCAACACCCAATCATGATTAAAAGCCCTGCAAACTAAGAACAAGGAAACTTACTCAACTTGATAAGAAACATTATCAAAATCCTGTTGCTACATTCATATTTAATGGTAATTTACTAGGAGGTTTTTTTTTTTTTTTTTTTTTTTTTGCTACGATCAGGAACAAGGCAAGGATTCTCCTCTTACCACTCCATTTCAACATTGTCTTGGAATTCTTAGCTATATAATATGGCAAGAGAAGGAAATAAAAGATATACAGATTGGGAAGGGAGGGAAAAAAAACTATTTTGGTTCAAAGGTGACATGATCTTCTGTGTAGTAGATCTGAAGGAATAAATAAGAAAACTGGAACTAATAAGCAATTATAACATGGCTCCAGGATACAAGGTTAATATACAACAGTAACTTGTTTTCCAATATTACCGGGGATGAAGAAATGAAATTTGAAATTTAAAACACAATACCATGCACATTAGCATCGCCTTAAAATGATGTAATTCTAACAAGATATGTAAAAAACCTACACAAAAAACTGCAAAACTTGAAACAAATAAAGAATTAAGTAATTCTAGATAAGAAGAATCAATATTGTTAAAATGTCAGTTCTTCCCAAGTTGATCTATAGATTCAACACAATCCCAATCCAAAATTCCAGCAATTGCGGATATTGACAAAGTGACTTTGAAGTTTATATGGAGAGGGAGGAGACACAGAATAACCTACTCATTATTGAAGGAGAAGAACAAAGTTGGAAGATTGACACAACCTGACTTCAAGGCTTGGTGTAAAGCTACCGTAATCAAGGCAGTCTTGTGTTGGATCAATGGAAGAGAACAGCAAGCCCAGAGATATGTCAACTCATTTTGATGAAGGAACACAGATAACACAATAAAGACAGGAGTGTTTTCTCCACAAATCGAGCTGTGACTGGGCATCAGCATGCAAAAAAGAAAAAAAAAATCTACACAAGACCTTGTACTTACCCCAAAAATGAGCTCAAAATGGATCATAGACTGAAATGGAAGTTGAAAAACTGTAAAAGTCGTGGACGGATCTGCAGGGGAAAACCTGGATAACCATGGTGATGGGTGACGGGTGATGGGTGATGACTTTCTAGACACAACACCAGAGGTACAATCCATGAGAGGAAAAATGGATACACTGGACTTCACTGAAATGAAAAACTTAGAAAAACGTATTTATAAGTGACAAATCTGATGAATGAGTATTATTCAAAATATGCAAAAATAAACAACGCAATTTAAAAAAAATGAGCAAAAAATCTGAACAGTCACCTCACCAAAGAAGATATACATGTGGCAAATAAGTATATTGAAATATGTCCTACATCCTACGTTCTCAGGAGGCTGAAAATTGAAACAATGAGATATCTCGTACACCTGGTAGAATGGTCAACATCTGAAATGCTAATACCTCCACTGGTATAGACTGGTAAGGACCACTACCACTACCATTACCACTACCACTACTACTATCACTACCTATGACTGGTAAGGACCTTGAGCATCTGAAAGTATTATTCACTGCTGCCGAGAATACAGAATGCTACAGATACTATGGAAGACAACCTCGAAATTTCCTACAAAAATAAACAGTCTTACCAGACAACCCAGAAGTCAGGCTCTCTGGCATTTGCCCAAAGGATTTGAAAACTTATGTCCACACAAAAACCTTCACATAGAGATTTATAAGAACTTTATTCATAATTGCCAAAACTTGGAAGCAAGCAGGATGTCCTTCAGTAGGTGAATGGATAAATAAACCGTGGTCCATCCAGCCCATGGAATATTATTCAGTGCTGAAAGGAAACGAGCCATCAAGCCATGAAAAGACATGGAGGAAACTTAAGTGGATATCGCTAAGTGAAAGGATCGAAAGTGAACAGGCCACATAATATATAATCCCCACCATGACATTCTGGAAAAAACAAAACTACGGAGACAGTGAAAGGATCAGTGGTTGCCAGGGGTCCGTGGGGAGTGAGGGATGAACAGGCGGGGCACAGAGGATTTTTAGGGCAGTGAAATTACTCGGCGTGATACTGTAATTGTGGATACCTGTCATTATACATTTTTCCAAACACACAGAATGTGTAACACCAAGAGTGAACGCCACTGTAAGCCAGCTGTGGACTTTGGGTGATAATGATGTGTCAACATAGGTTCATTGATTGTAACAAATGTCCCGCTCTGCTGGGGGCTGGTGATACCTCGGGAGGATACACATGTGGACCGGGGCAGGGGCATCGGAGGGAAATCTCTGTACCTTCTGCTTAATTTTGGTGTGAACGTAAAACTGCTCTAAGAAATAAAGTGGATGAGAAAGAATTAAAGGCAAAACATGATAGCCGGAAAAAACAGTGGTTTTGTACGTCAAGTGCTTACAAGCGTGGTGAGCACGAGTCTACCCCGGCAATTATTATTATGTCAGTCTCCCTCAGAATTCTGATGAAGCTGGACGTTGAGGCCAGTCCTGATGGCAGTTCATTTTTCCCATAACCCTGGGCAGAGGGAATTTGCACAAAGAATTAAGATGAAAAGTCTGATTTTGTAGCAATAAACCTCTTCTTTCTTCCTATATTTCCCCTCCATGTCCTTTCTCATAATATATCAACTTAGACATATTTTTTTTCTGTTATCTTTCCTACTTAATCAACCATTTCCCTAGATTCAGCCCACTGGAAATCATTCCTATCAAAATTAATGACAATATATTTTAGCCATTTCAATGAACTCGCATTTTTGCAAGTTTTTTTTTTTTTTCTTTTTGTCTGAGGATGTTAAAGCCTATATTAGCCATGTAATGGCGGACTGAAGTATCAGAAACTAATTTGCATTAATAAGGGCCCTGTGACAGAGTTGGGGTTGTTGACAAAATTTATGTTGGTTAGCAACATAGAAATCACAATACCCACATTTACTTCTGTTCCTGTCATTACTGACAATAATACTGCAGACATCTTGACAAACATTTCAGGCTTCGCCTTCGACCATGGATACGAACCTCTGGTAGCTGATAGGAATATTGAAGGTGTCCACCGATGCCGATAGCTTACAGACATGCAATTCCACGTTCGTCCTGTCCTGAGATGGGGGCACAAGAACAGGGGAGGAGGCCAGAATTGTCAGCAGCTATCAAGGGAGTCCGGGGCATTCTGTGTTGCCACAGTGCCGATGCACAGAAGTACGGGTTGAGTAGTCATGGGGATGCCAAAAGTCCCATGAGTTGAAACCCAGGGGAATGCGGGATCCCAGTCCTTACCTGAGAGGGAGAAGTAGATGACAGGCAACCGGAGGAGAGAAGTGAGAGCTGCCTGGGGCTTCCCATCCTTTCCTTGGGTCATTGGGGTGCTGTGTTCCCTGAACACTCTCAGAGGTCCCTGTCCCAGCAGAAACCACCAAGGCAGCACACCCTCAGCCTAGCATTGGGGGACCCCTGCCAGCAAAGCCTCGCACAGCAGACCTTCTGTGGGTGGGTGATTGACGACATATCACTTGGGTAAAGCCAAAGTTATTAATGTCTCTCAATCTCTTGTTTAGCTTTTATTTTCTGTCACTGTTGTTTTTTTCACTGTGTGTTCATTCACACTTCATCATGGAGCTCCTAGTCTTTTAGGGCAAGAGAGACAGATAAGCAGATGAGGGCATACACACTTCCAGTTAATCATGATTGTGGTATGTGAGCCCTACACACTTCCCCCAACTTGCTCTTGCTGTCCCTAACAGCTACTTCCAAGTTTGGAGGCAGCTGAGCGGAAGACCCATCTTTTTAGAAGACTTTTCCTTGATGTTACATGAGCTGTACCTTCCTTTGTCCCTATCCTTCCTTTTTCGTCATTAGTCTTGTGATAACATACGTGTGTGTGTGTGTGTGTGTGTGTGTGTGTGTGTGTGTGAGACTTTGATGCATTCTTCTAGAAATGCGTCAAAGTTCCTGGTTTGCTAGTAAGATAGTATTCGTCAAAATCCCAACCCTGGGCTACAGCCAAAGGATGCTGAAATTGCTGGTTATTTCCTTATTGTGATAGTGACTCAGGAGACAATCTCAATGAGTAAGAATTTACTGATGTCACCTTTTGCATTTGGCCTCTTCCTTTCTTGTCCAGGTAAAAATATATTTGGAATGGCTCTGTATAAAACACTGGTTAAAACAAGACACCATATCTATTGCTTAAAATAAATTTGAAATTATAAGTTTCTTAAATTGTTTAAGGAAGAAGTTTTCCTTTGACCCAACTTCAAATATGATGTACTTGAATAAGATGGGTTTCTTTCTATAGTATATGAATAGATCACAAATTCTTTGAAGAAAGGACATGTCTGAATCACAACTTTGTCCCTGGTATCCAGCATAATGTATGTGTAAGAGTATTTGCTTAGTGATTTCTGAATGATTGCATTATTGTAGCTGTAAAACGCTCTTATGAACCGTATAATTCTGCTGTATGCATTATTTTCCTGATAGCTAGGATACAAACTGGTAAAACATCAATTTAAATTTAATCATTAAAAACACACAAATGTATTGAAAATTAAACTGATAAAATTTGGACAAAATGGTCCTTAGATCTCCTTAGAAAAAATGGTACTTATCTCGACAATAAGTGGATCTCGGTGTGGTCTACTGTATCGAACTCACCTTCCCCACCTTACACGGTTCCAATTCTTTGCCATCTCTCTCTCTCTCTCTCTCTCCCTACTTGTCCATCATCATCGTCATCATCTCTCTCACCAATCTATGACCTCAACATTGTTTTGGTAGGAAAATTCTCCAGAATATTCTCTTGGAAACTTCTAGGATCATGACGTTTTAAAATGAGCATTCTGTAATCTCACCATAAGCAAGAGTCATATGATGAGTTGTATATTTTGAATAACAATAGACTGGAATTTCTAAACCAGATATTAAGATATTTTTTTAACATGCATCTGTGTCTGTCTGTAGATCATGTTTTCATTAGACAAAACTCTTAAGTTCCTGCTGAATTATTTTTGGCTTCTACTAGGCCTCCTATAAGTCCAAAGATATTCACATAGCTATCACTGAGAAAAATGTACCAAAAGAGAGAAAGAAATGTTCATTATTTGGGGACTCATTGTAACTAAACTGGTGGGGAATGGTAGCTTGTGAGGGGAACAGTAGCAGGTGGGAGGAAAGATAGCTTCTTCATGAACACCTTACGATGACTTATTTTTTTACTTCCTTTTTTATTTATGTCAAACAAATAAGTATATTATTTATGGGAAGTTATGGGGACAGGGTCAAGAATATGTTCTATGACTTTTTAAAAATTATTTTAAGCACAAATGTCATTATGTAGACTGTCATTTACCAGATTATTATTCTGGAACATTAGACCTCAAATAAATTTGATGGTTTACAATGTACATTAATAAAAAACTTATCTAAGTGTGTTCAAGTCAGCATTTCTCCAGCTTGTCTGACTAAAGCTACATTTTTCTACCACACCCCAAAGCACCTATGGATCCAGGTATGGAATGCAGTAGACGTACACCTGACTCAGACTCTATTCCCTGATAACGTATGGTTTCCTTTGTGTATGTGTAACACACACACACACACACACACAGATAGATTTGAGACACATGTTAAAGACTCTTTGGTAAATCATTTTCTCTAGCTCTTATTTCTGAAATGTTCTATAAATGTCCTTAAAAATGTCCCTTACTGACACTTCTATCCAGTTTGCTTGCTTCCTCTTCACCCCACTGGGGAAGGAAGGATCCCCCACCGTCCAGTGTCAGACGGCCAAGTACAAGAAGCTCAAGACAGCACAGATGAAGTCAAACGAAGTTTATCGATGAAGCATCACAGCCCCAGAAGGACACACTGAATGCCATGAAAGGCACATGGGGGTTACACCGGCGAGCAGAGAGAGCCAGCAGGGACTGCAGGAAGCAGGCTTCGTAGTAACAAAAGGGTAAGGTGCCCCTGGTTGCTGTGGGAGGACATCATGTGTTTGTTGGAATAATTTTGTGGGCTGGTAAGGAGGGAAGCCTGATAGTTGAGGACTGGGGCATGGTGCAGCTGGGTCAGGTGATAGAGGAACTCTCTGGGTAGGGGGTTTTCCAGTTGGGTGGAGGTCATATCTGGTGAGGGCCAGTGAGCTCATGGTTAAATTTTTAGTGCCCTGTGAGACTCAAAGGTGTTAGGGCAGCATGTGAAACTTTAGGGCTTACAGTACTACCTCCCCAAGTGTCTCAAGGTCTGTGCCCAGCGTGCTCTGGCCTCCTCTCCTTCCTTCTCCATGGCAGAATGCCTCTCACACGCTGTCAGCTTTCCCCCTACCAGGTCGCAGTGTTGATTCACTTGGTATTCAAAGTCAGCCAGATTTTTATCCAATGTAGTGTTCTGGCCATCCCCCGGTGCTGCTCCTTGCTATCCCAATTGATGGTGGCCATTATCCTTGATTCATTGCATGCCATTGATCTTCGAAATTTTGATTAATGACAGGGAAACCTGAAAAGTTCAGAGTTTGGCTTTGGTTCAAATGAGCACCCAGAAGTTCAGATGCTTAATTCAAGCTGTCTAAGTCTCTTGGATGAGCAAATGTGGTTATGCAAAATTAGTCTGAAAAATCTCCTGGAAACAGCCCCTCTCTTGGAAATTTCTGGTATTTCCTGCTTCTACTTAGACTACTGACTATAAATACTACAAAGACATTATTTCTTTCTTTCATTTGTTCTGCTCATTTACTTCTGGCCAGAGCCCAGGTTTCTAGGTTTTTGGGGGACAGGTAGCAAATCATGGTGGGAAAGTTCAGGGTGGTATTGTTTGGCTGTCCTATTATACCAGACGTACATACATTTTCCATGCACCTGGACACACAGAGAGATACAAGCCCATCAACTCCAGGGTTCTGGGTGAAGACTTATCTATTTATCCCTGGCAAACTGACTTCTTTTTCAAATCCATGAGAATGTGCTAGTACTGTGTGAATACTCGGGTGTCATCTAGACAAAGCAGGAGGTTGATAAATGACAGTGGGAAGAATTCCCTCCAAAATGCACGGTTCACTCTTCTCAGCATTCCCTGGCTCAGTTCAGCCAGGCAGGCCAATGGGACAGATAATCTGAGGCTGCTTTCTGAAGGTAGAAAGGGTTGCTTACTTGCAGATTCCTAAGGAAGGCCGTTTGGAAAAACAGGCTCTTGAGTGAGAATATTCAAGAACCTTACCGACTCCCCACTTCTAAACAATCCGCTAAGTTCAAACCAAGGGTTCATTAGCCAGAGTGCCCTTGTTTATCTGGGTCATTTATCTCGGCATGCTGCAAGTTTAAGTTACCAGACAGGAATACGGCAAAATGTAATGCCATGGGTCTCACCTGGCTTTTGATACCAATCTCCGTTTTGTTTGCAGGAAGTGACCTATTTCAATTCCTTTGAGATCAGCCAGTAGTAATAATGTGCACAATAAAGTGTGCAATATAACGAGAAATTCTATTATGATTAGGTTTATCCAGAATTATTTATAAAATAAATTAAACTTTGTGACCTTGGAGATACACATGTGTTTCATGCATGTTGCGAATCCCGGGAAGCACTGAAAAATGCATTGACCATAAACCCTGCAACTCAGAATTCTGGCGGAGTGTTTACTCAGCTCTTCACCCTCTGTCACAGACCGTTCATCCGGATGTAAATAACACCTCCTTTACACCTAGGGGTAGCAAAGGAGAACCAGTAATTCTTCATGCTTTCCCGAATTGCAAAAACAAAACCCAAAGTCTCCAGCTTCCACTAAGTAAAGAAGGCGATCCCATTTGAAGACCAAATTTTTAGCGTGTTTATAATATTGTTATGTTATGCCCATGTCATGCTTCAAATTTGTTAATTGAACAATAAAATGCATAGTGGCTTTGGATTTTAGGTACGTGTTCTTTTAGAAGGGGATATGCAAACTGATCACTCAACACCCCATTAGTAAATTCCAAATGATTCTAGACAGTTATGGAAGAGCAACAGAAAATTTTACATTGATTTTACTTTAAAATTCAGTTTTTAATTATTTTGAAATTAAAAGTTAAGACTAAAGACTATGCATTTCCATATATTTCTAGTTTGTTTTTATAACCACAAAACATTGGGATTTTATTCTTCTCTTTTGTACTAAAGTATAATTATTTTTTAATTATAAATGCTCAGAAGGTTAATGCACTGGCAAACATTTAAAGAGACATTTCTGTGCCACACACTCGGTGGGCTCCATTCTATTACACTGATACTATATTTGCTTAATTTATTAGACTTTTACAATTTTTTTCCTCAGGGTCTTTCTATGGTGAAATTTATTTAAGTAAATGGACTCTCACTGGGTTGGCATGTAGCCACCTTTTACACAAAATTACCCTACCTATTAGGGTGTAAATATGGCCTGTGGATGGTAAATGTCAATATTCTCTAAAACTCTTCTCGTTTTGTGGGTCTGGGCCCCTGAGGAACTCGACCTTACTGCCTTAACTTTAGAACCACTGTCTCCTTCGGTAACATGACCTTACGAGGAGCTCATGACTAGCACGGGTAGGTCCATCCACAACGAGCTCCGGGGGTTCCCAGGTGGCCAAAGAAAGACCATTTTGTCTGTTTGGTCTTGTACCAAGGCAGGGCTCTCTTTTCAGCCTGATGCCCTTTGGCACTGACTTTCACGCTTGCTTTTCCCGGTACTGACCCCGCAAACAGTGGACGCCGAATCAGGGATGGAGGGTGCTGGGAGAACAGGCAGGAAACAACCTTCTGGTTGGAGGAAATATTACCCGAGGCCAACAACTCCTTTAAAATGGAAAATATGGCATCTTTTATGTAAGTTTCAGACCAAAATGAAGAAGTTGGGGAATAGATGTCCCTGGCATTAACTACATCTCTGTTTCCAAGTTGTTTCTCGGAAATACTAATGGCTTAAAAAAACCATATTTTTTATTTTTGCCTCTGAAAAGTCACTTGTTATTCAGGCAATGCAGAAGGGTCATAAATTACTTTGGAATAGAAAAATGAAACAAAAAAAGCATTTGTTTTTTCCTCAGCTGTTAGAGCTAAATAGAGGGCAGCCATATAAATGTTCACAAGGGAGGAATCATCTTATTTTCACAAACATAATTACTGTTTTTTAAAGCAGCGTCATATATACCACCATTGCACTAAATCGATGGCGGTTTCTGAAACATATAATGGCTGAGTTTGTAGCAGGTTCGTTTGTTCAGTGACACACAGAAAGACCTCTCATTCACACAGGTGAGCTCCTTTCACTTCCCTGAAAGGTCCCTGAAGAGAAGAAAAATGGAATTGATCACACATTTGGTGTCCAAATATTTTCTCTCATTGTAGAAGCCAACATGCTTGACTTTGGTGATTCCTGTTTTTTAACATTTATTTAAATTCAATTAATTAGTTAGTTTCAGATGTTCGTGTTCAATAATTTACCGGTTGCGTGTAACACCCGGTGCCCATCACATCACGTGCCCTACTTTGGTGATTCCATCAAAGCTTCTGGTGAAGGATTTTCTGGAACTGTAGATTCCTTCCAACCATGACTGTGGGAGAGGATTTAGCGGAAGGGCTTCCGGGAGCAGAAAGACAGCGTGAAGAAACTGGGCGTCCACCTGGTCTTGTTCTTCCGTCCTCTTGTACCCCTTCCTCCTCCCATCCTACCCCCACCCATTCTATCATTTGAACTTACGTCTGCCTGACACTTGCAGAGTTTGCTAAAATTTTAGTCCTGCTTATCATTTCAAGGCTCAAAAGTCTTGCTTAATCAATCATTGATTCTAGGATTGAGACTGTGAGTTTGTGTTAAGGTCAACGGGAGATGAACAAACAACATCTATAAACCTCACGGTCTCCGAAGGTCCCCAGAAGTACTCCTTTCTCTGATTATGTATGTAGGAATGACTAATAAGCTAATTATCCTAATAAGCTACCCACACCTCTCTGTATATTTCCCTGTTTTCCTTCCAAAATGGAATGTTAGAAATGAAAACCCATGTCTGCTTCAGAGATGGCCGCCTGGTGTGGAGCAGACATGAGGTAGCATCATCGCTAGCATGGTGGGCCTCTTGGTGGCTGCCCTCCACGATTCTGAGACCTCAGCCCAGGCTGTGCATTTCTTATGTGACTTTAATCACAAGCACTCTTACACAATGAGTTTTTTCCATGTTGTTTAGCATTACAAGATTTGGGGGGGAAAGACTTGGGGCACTAGCATAGGCCTTTGCTTGATATGCTCTCTGAGTCTTCATATGTCCTTCCAGAATTTCTCTTCTCTTTCTACTAATACATGGAAGTCTCTTTTTCCAGCATCAGCGTGACAGTGAACTCTGCCACAGAATGATTTGCATAGGAATTAATACACTCAAACCTTGAAACAAAGCTGAGGGAGCTTAAAATATCACTCCCAGTACCTGCTGAATATCACATGTATATAATTAAACACCAAACATTCCTTCTTTCGTCTCACCAATAGAACAAAACAGCACAGTGTAAATTCATTTTGTTAGAAACCCAAGAAAATGGTCAGGCAACATCACGTTTCATTTGTTCCACTCTGCTATGAAAACTTTATACATAAAGAACATTAAATATAAAATGTGACATGGGTTAAAGAAATATAAGCTATTTCCAAAAATTACCTGTGCCATATCCTGGCTTCTAGGAACGCACCTCACCCCAGCTGATGGCTGCCCATCTTCAAGGAAGAAATTGCTCCTACCATTATTGCGAGTCTATTTTAGTGTATAATAACCTCAACCAGATGACACTTGGGTAAAGAATAATGGAGTTGTGCTGGAGAAACAGAATTTAGAAACATGAACACATGCCTAAATTTTACTAAAAAGAAAGTGACTGTAGGTTTAGTTTTGAATGGAACTGTAATAAGAAAGATAGCATCAAAACATGGTACAGTTCTCTGGTTTCTCCAAGTGTAAAGTTTTCTGTGGGAACGAGGGCCATTCTAAACATCCCACTGACTGTTTCAGGCTGCCAGAGTGCCCCTCGGTACCACCAGAGCATGCTGATCCCACCCGAGTGTCTCTGGGCTGAAAGGGATGGCAAAAGCCAGCACGCCACCCAGCTTGGTGTCAGAACGCACAGAACGACTTGCCAGGTTTAGATAACGCAGCTGATAGTGTTTATATGTTGTAAGCTTCCTGAATTAATAGGTTATAAAAGGAATTAATAAGACATAAATACTTCATTCAGATCCCTGACTTACCTAGTAAATAGTGAAGCTTGGATAGTTATAAATTCTCTCAAAAATAAATTGCATTACAAATGTGAATTTGAACGGCAGGACTGATTTATGGCTACTGCTGATTTAGAGCTTTTCTATATTGCTTCGTTGGTCCATCTGGCTACTTTGCAGATTCAAAATTTTATCTTATTTTGGTTTGTGTGAGCTCCTTTATTCCTGGAAAATCAAATATAACATTTTAATCAAAAAGAAAGGAAAACAATATCATGTGATTTCTATACAAATAAAGGAGAAGAGAAAGAGAAGCATATTCATCAACATAAAAGCCAATACTGAGATAAAATTGGAACTTCCTGGCACTCATGCATTTTAAGATGAAAGGAGAAGACTTTTAGAAAAAAAAAAACTTCATGAAATAAATAGGTTTGAGGATATTAAAGAAATAATGAAATTTTACCCATGAGTTGGAAAAAGTTTAGGGCTATAATAAAAATATAGTTTCTTAAACTAGGATTAAGAAAGCAGAGTGTAACATTATTTACTCTTCTTGGTCTCTCAAACACCAACCAAATTTTATATCAGTATTCATTTGCAAAAGTTCAATATTTTAAATTATACTTTATTTTAAATTAATGTGTGTGTGTGTGTGTGTGTGTGTGTGTGTGTTTTGTGAATAAAATGTGGGTATTGCCAAAGTTGAACCAATATGATTCATTTAGTGGCTTTGGAAATTTGAGATTTATAGGTAGTTTGCTACTTTAAAATTGAATATAAATCTTCCCTTGTTTTGTGCAGCCTGTGCCTTTGGAAATGCTTTTCTCAGTAGGGTTGTAGTCATTCAGAAAAGGAGGCCTGGCATGTCAGAGTTGAGTGTTTGTAGCTACAGAATTTCATAAAATACTGGTTTGAAGTTTTGAATTAATAAGATCAGTGAACACATTTTTAACAAAATTATTTGCCTGCCCTTGGGTAGCTGATTCTTGAAAACTGGGCCTTGATGTTAAGTTGTTTTATAGTCGGGGGAATAGAAAAATGTTAACATTTCCATTTCTCTATGAAAATTCAGTGCAGGTCATTTTGAAACAAAGAATGGAATAGAGTTAAAATTAAATGAGAAGATCCTTATGTAACATTTTATAAATATCACATATCTTTATGCTTACCTGTGATTTCCTAATAAATGGATTTATAGTCTGACTGGTTTATGGATTTCAGATGTGTCTTTTGGGGAGCTCCATGGTTTGGTGACAGTGCTACCGTTGGTTACGAGAAGGTAGCCGTGTCTGAGCGGGACTCCCTTTGCCTCGGCATCCCTTGGCTGTGCTCAACACAGTGTGGTCACCTTGTGAGTACATCTGGTAATTCACACACTGATACCTCCAGAAAGGTCCCGTCGGGGAGCTTTCAATTAGAAAACACTTCCTACCTGAAGAAGACACAAGAAGAGGAGGAAGGGAGGAGGAAAAGATGAAGAGACGAATCAAAGATTCTCCTTGGTTTCCAGTGACATATATTTTAGGGCCATTTTGGTGGGTGAGTAAACGTAGCTTTTATGATGTAAGTCTGTTCATCTGACCTGGAGTGCCCGCTCTCTGAAATGTGAAGGGGTGAGTAAGAAAGCTCATAGAACTGAGGTCCCAGAGTCAGGCAAACATCACGAAACCTTGCAATTACAAAAAAAGGGCTTGTCGTGCTTTATTTAAACCATGCTCCCTTGAATATATTCTTCAGACATCTTTGCATATCCTAATGCTTTCTCAGCCCTAGTGGCTCGGTCTTCTCTTCTGTGTCTGAATCATCCCATCAAGGACGCGGTTGGAGGTGAGACCTTAGGGGGCACGGAGAAGTCCAATCTTTTCTGCCCAAAGGGTGGTCCATGAGCCAACAGCATCAGCATCACCGGGGGGCTGGAGAAAAACAGAGGCTGGCAGCCCCACTCCGGCTCCACAGCGTCAGAACATGCATTTCAACAAGATTCCTGGGTGACTCCTGAGCACATTCATGGTTGGAAGCACTGATCTCACTTCCTTTTGTATCTTCCCTGGCAGGGCCACTTTCACCCAGAGACTGACATTAACGGCAGAATTTAATGGAGAAACCAAGTTGTCTGATTGGAACGTTTGAGATGCACATGCCCTATTTCCAAGTCATGAGGTTGTTTTGTTATTTATGTGCAGTCATAAAACACAATAGGATTTTTAAAGTCTATTTATATGCATAAAACTGGCATACATATTCACAAATCAGTGCATTTATTTTCATTATCCTTGTTTGATAGCCAATAACCCATAAATTATCAATCCTGTCATTGTAACTTTTACAAATCTTAAAACTGGGTATAATGAACTTTCTAAGTGATTGAAATGATTACCTTAATAACTTGATTAGTTTTATCTCTGGCCCTTGGATTATGAGTGATCTGCTTCATCCCCAAACTGGTAAGAAAATCATGCCCGTATATGTACATACAAACATCAAATCAGCGACTGTCCCATCCACCAGATTATTTCAACCCTCTTGACAATAAATCCTAGTTTCTGTGTCTGTGTCGTGTAGTAATTTGTATGCATCATAAAGGTGATTTGGCTGTATCTGCTGTGAGAGCAGAGACCTAGCCATGGAGATGACTGGTTGGAATTTAAGTACATTATTATTGAATGGGTTACTTTAGGCAATTTAAAGATTATTTAGGGATGGAGAAAATATATCGGTTGTATTGCAAGATCAACCAAAACTCCTACCAGTGGGTGACTTGACGGAAAGAATGAGCTAATTTCCACCATCAGAAATTCAAAAGTGAAAACACCTGCAGGAGTTAAATAAAATGCATTTATGTTTACAACAGTCCTCCCCACCCCATGGTGTATAGAGTGAGAATGGAGTGAAGTTGCTTTGGTGAGAGCCAGCTGTCTTTCAGACTTGCCAAGTTTTTGTTCTCTGAGATGGTGTGGACCAAGTCTAAATTAAATTAAAAAAAGGCTATCCAATCAAAATATGTAAACCATTTCTGTATATTTCTTTGCTTAATTTCAGTATCAATATACTACCGAAATAATTGGATAATTTCTTGCTGAAGTGGAGAAAGTGAGCACTTTTTTTTTTTTCTGCTCCTAAAAGTGACCAGTTAGGAAGTGAAGGTTGTAGGAGCAACAGGGAAAAAGTGAATAATGTATAATTGTCTTCTTATTGTTTTCTTTTTCGTATTGAGCACATAGCTGACGTTCAGTAATTACTTATTAACTGCATTCCACCTCTTAGCTTAATTTCTACTGTTGCTAAACAGGCACAGGTGTCCTTGGGAGGGAGAAGGCAATCGATGCAGAGTGTTGTCCTTCCTGGGTCCAAATGCTGGCGTTCATATTGGGGGTGGAGGGACAGTGACATAATTCCCTAAGCCACATTTCTTTCTCATCTATTAAATGGGGCTATGCTTAAAGCACAAGCTGATTTTAAAGATTCACAGTTTTAATCTATATCAAAGTGCTTACGGCTATGGCTGGGATGCAGCTTGGTCTGCACACAGCAGCACCTACCTTGTGTGTGCAGCGTTGTGCACAAGACCAGCACCCCCGCTGCCTGCCCTCCGGCGCAGCTGAGCAGGTGGGCGTGAAGGAGGCCAGAAAACACCTGTGTGAGTGCCTCCTAACTCATCACGGTCCACTGTTGCCTTGCACGGGCCGGCAAGGGCAGGTTGGCGAGGGAAAGGGAATATGAACGGGCGACCGTCTTCCCGGGACCCCAGGACACGTGCCACCCAGCCCCTTGAATAAGGCTTGTCTGCAGCCGCCGAAGCCTGGCATCCCACTGATACAATTAAGACTACATGCTGTCATTCCAAGGTCTCTGGATCCTCAGAGGTCTCAGGGATGTGCTCCAGAATTCAGTCCCGTCTTCTGGCATATTAAGGAAAATTTCCCCAGCCGATTTTCAAGTTCTGGAATTTTCTCAGTTGGCAAAAATGAAGAAATTCATTTCAAAGGGAATAATTGGATGGATTGTTTGCAGAGTGAGGAGGTTCAAGTGGAGGGAGGAAGAGGAAGGAAACAGTTCACTGCTGTTGGAGGAGCACGTGACCTTTGTTTCGTTGCCCTGAAAAGTAGAACTCATTCATCAACCACCGAAAATGTCACTCAGCGAGGCAGTTCTGTCCTCCTCCTTGGCTTGGAATTTGGCCCTGTGAGGCACAATTATCTGTAGTGTGAACTCCGGGGACTCTATGTGTGGCTCTTAGAGCCGCCTCTGCCGTATCAGGCGACACGCATGTACTACTCGTCACCAAAGCATCTTGAATTGCGGCGATGATGCCAGCCTTGTTTTTACTTGCCATGTTTGGGAAGCCAGGCATATAGTCCTAGGGAGTGTGTGAAATGAAAATAAAGCTGCTTGAAATTATTGTGTTGACATATGTGTGTTAGTGTGTGGCTCCATCGACATGTGCATCATATATAGTCATCTGGTAGCATTCCAGCAAAATCATTACAATTCATCATACGTTGTCTTTCTCCTCTTACTATTTCAAGATGAAAGTTTTCAATACTAATGCTGTAAAGTGGGTATTATGTTGATTTATGCTAATCGGTTTCATGGATGCTGTCATATTACATTGTTAAGCAATGACAGTGGTGAAATATTCTTGTGTCTACTGTTATCTTGCAAACAGCCCAGTCGTGCCAGAGCCGAGCGCTCAGGCACCCGCCACCTTGCTGCTTGGCGGCTGCTGTCCGGAGCGGGTCGGGGAAGAGTGGGAAGGGAGGCAGGGAGGGCTCTGTCTGTGCTGTTACCTGTTCTCTTAAAGAGCAAGCAGTGTAAGACAGGCTCGATGCATTGTTTGTGCGTGAGTGCGTGTGAATTTATAGTGACTTCATGGCCACATACTATCTGGACCACGGTACTTCTGTAAATGGTGTGTTAGTACCTCCTTGAGGAGCTTCTGGTTTTAGGATTTTACTGCTGGCTCGTAAACCAGTGAAACTCTACTGTTAAAGCTAAAGCTTCAAGAGGCAGTTTTCAGAGATAAGTTTATTTTAAAAGAAAAGTCTACAAGGGAGATTGATTTGGTGGTTTTAAATGCTGCTTCTGCAAACCTTCTTGGGCTACGCTCCCCCACGCTTCTTTGCGAGCATTTGAAGCCACTTTATAGGGAGCTAGAGGATTGTGTGGACAGAGGTATTCTTCCTGGTAAGGAAGATATACTGCCAATAGAGTCAGCCCACAGAAAGCTGTTGCGTAGTCAAGGGCTGTCTTTACCGTCCTTCTGCCTGTGGGCAGACCCCAATTCATGCTCAGTCTCTCCATGGGGCGTCCAGAGCCCCCGTGTCCCCGGGGATACTATGTGGGTCTGGACTCCCCCATAGCAGTGCATTCCATCCCTACGCACTCTACCCGTGTGCCATCCACTCAGTATCTACTTGGGTAATTGGCTGTTGAATCTAATAAGATTACTCAAAAGAAGTATTCATGATAGATAGGAACTTGGAAGGCTGACACTCAGAGATTCCATGTGCCCTTCCACGACCTGTCCACGTCCTCAGAGCTGTGAAAACATTGAAGAAAGAGGTACTCTCCGGCAGCCCCAACACCCTCCCCGTATTATCATGTGAGTGACCTATCTTCTAATCTGCGCCTAGAGCTCCCTCGTCTCTCAAGGTGCATGCTTTCATTGGTGGACAGCATGGGACACCTTCCATATGCAAAGTGCTCTAGGACGTGGGGGTCCAGGACGAGAGGAATAGCCTGTGTCTCTCAGGAGCCAACAAGCAGAGGGGCGTTATGTTTTAGTGGGATTATCGGTCAGTGTGTGTGTGTGTGTGTGTGTGTGTGTGCATGTGTGTGTGTGTGAAGACTTGAATCATGTTTTCTTTATCTTTATATCACAGGAACCTCTATCCAGAGCTTTTGGCTAAGTGGGTACTCCATGTGAGTGAAACACAAACAATAGTGGAAAGAAGACGATGTTAACTATGAAACTAAGTAGTTTTAAGGTTCTTGTGTATCCACAAAACATGCATTAATATCTAAAGGAGAAACCTACAGTTGTTGGTAACAATGGCTGGATAGATACCAAAGGGTGAAACATAGTGCTGTTTCATGGAAACTTGGGTCCCTGAGGAGCTCTTCTTGGGATCTAGTTTCCCACTTTAATATTTTAAAAATCATTTTCACACAAGATCTGTTGAGGCAGCATAGTCATTCTTTGGTCTTCCTCCCTGATGTGAAGTGTCACCTCAGAGCCTGGATTTGAGTCACTCATTGCTCCCATGAGGCAGCTGGAGATCAACAGTCTGACTGAGCTTCCTTCCGGGGCTCTTCTCCTCATCACTATCTTGTAACAAGAGAGCTTCCATCGAAAGCAGAGCTGCCAGCACCCTGGACGGGGAGAACACCACAAACTCTGTGACACAAGACCTCTTGGACAGAAGCGTTGCCTGAAGAAGTTCTACACCCCGTGTGCTTCATATTTGGCCTTTGAGGAGAGAGGGCAGCTTTTGGTCTCCTCCTCAGAAGTGCTGTTTGTTTAAAAAGTGAACTGAGTATCATCAAAAGAAGGCAGACAGCTCAGTAGAGGTGACTCAACCTTGCAAAGCCTAAAAATAATCACAGCTGTCATGTCACTGCCAGCGATCTGCAGGAAGAATCCAGGTCCGGCCGTGAGGGGCACACTCCACCCCATTTCAGGTCTTCATTCTCCCCATTCTGCCTTGTGCTTGGACTTTAAGAATAATCGTGATGTGAGGGACCAACTGAAAATGAAACACACTACTTTTCTTTTGACATCCATGATTTATTTTCCTAAGGAGGATCTATATGTGAGGCTGGTGGGACATGGGGAGGGGAGATTGAGGAGAAGGGTCTGGTATTTGCTTCACGGATAGTGTTATTCAAAGACCAGACAAGAAATCCAATGTTTGCTCTGACTAAATGACAGTATTTATTATGTACTCACAAAAGAGTAAAAAAAGCTACTGTTGATTATTTTGACATTAAATTGCTTGCAATACATGAGGGATTAATTATGACATGGCACACTTCATCCTGCCACCTGAATTAGCTGGAGTTTTAAAGAAGGGTCCGTATTCACAACATCATCTGTCACATGGGGAGAATACGGATTTCTCTGTGCTCTGTTTTCTTACCAGAAGGTTTGATCATGAACTTGGGGGCCTCATGAAATGAAAACATTCCTCATTCAGACCAAAGAAAGGTGTGCAGCTGGTCTTTATAGATAATCCTCTAGTGTGCGGTCAGCTTTTCTAAACTCTGACCAGGCTTTGGTTGGCTTGGTTTCTAAAGGACAGTTCCGTGTAGAAAAGGTTCCATCTCGTGGTAGGAAGGTGGTTAAGGCTTATTGTCAAAGAGCCAGTCTCCCCAAATACACGTGTTGCAATATAGACTGGGATGTACCTTTGGATCCTGGGTAGATACCTATTGAGTTTTGTAGGTATAAGTGTTGAGGCCTAGATGTGGAAGACACAGGGAAGAAGGGAGAAGAGCTGGCACCGGGTAGTAATGGCTGGTGGTGGCCAGAAATACCCTCAGTGCTTGCTGTGCTATTGGGCGGCCAGAAAAATGCTTGCCTCTATCTTTCTCTTCTATAGGCAAGGAGATGTTCTAGGCCATAGGCACGCAATAATTGTAATATCCACAGTTCCCAAGGGGGAGTGTAGAGCAGCCTCAAAGACTTGGCATGTCATTCTCAACATGAAGAACCAGAATGCCAAAATCATCCTAGGAGGAGGAAAGCATGGCTACGTGGAATTGCATGAAACACATGTGTCTTCCCTTTCCCGATCCTGAGTCCTCTGCCAACATGTGAGCTCAAAGACCTGGGAAACAGTGAGCGAGGGCTGTGTGGTTGAGGGTAGGTGTAAGGATGGTCTGGGGACTTCCTTTCTTACACGTAGGACCCAGTGCTTTCTGAGAACGATACTTTACAGGTTCTTCCTGATAGCCTCCTGGTAAATTTGCCCCTAGTTCATTGAAAGAGCCTAGTTATTAAACACAGAAAACAAACACATCAAACCCTTGAAGTGTTGAACTATACAGAATAAACATGATGAGGGACTCAGCTCATAGCTGTGGTTTGAAATATTTATTTATGGTTTTTAGAGCACTCTACATTTGAAAAATGCTTTCCAATCCTTTTGTATAATTTTTCTTTGTGACAATCCAGCGAGCTCAACTAGGATTGCCGCTGACTGATAGATGGCGACACCTTGGTGAGGGGACTTTGCAAGGTCTCATGACAGGCAAATAGAGAGATGTAGGGCCGGGTCCAAAGTCTCTGTGGTCCTAAATGGGTTGGGTCCCATTGAGCTCAAGGTCCCTCTTCTGAGAGGGCATTGGATACAGTGCTGGGAAGAGCATGAAATTGTTCTTCCGGTCAACTCCAAGTTCATTTTATAGGATGAGAGAAGTTTCCCTACAAACCAGGTTACTGTGCCTTCTGATCTCAGAAGTGTGAGTGAGAGGGAGAAGTGCGAACTTCGCAGTTCAGAGAAGGGATTCTAGCTCCAGGATTGTGCCCGGGGCAAAAATCCTTTGCAACAAAGAGCCTGATCCTCAAAGTAGTTCTCAGGGATCCAATGTGGTTTGTTCATTCCACCCATGGGAACTTTAAATCTTGCGGAAAATGTACTTATTGTAAATGTGTGATGTTATTTATTTAGAAAAATGATCTTTTGTTTATGAACCCTTAGTGCTTTGAAGGAAATACTAAGGCATCTTACCTTGGGATCCAAAATAACTATGATCCTTGAAAGAATGTCCCTGTCCCATTTCTGTGCATCTGCACAATTTCTATATCTAACATAAAAGAAAAATCCAATAGCATTGAAGTTAAATAATACATTTTTTCCCTCCTAGAACCAATAAATCTGTTTAAAGATGCATTACTACTTTTCTTGAGGGATAATTTAGACTATGTATCAAAAAAGGAAAATCAATAGTTTTTTCTATTACGAATAATTGCCTGTTTGACTCTTTTCCACTTTTTCTTTTTTATTTATTTTGTCTTCAAAATATTTCCACTGAGAACGTCTCATGCCTTAAGTCTAAACCAGTATGGGTTTTTCTACAAAACAAGGTCTCTCTGTGTCTATCTCTCCTGGATTTGGTAAGATCCCCATGTATTGTGTCATGGGAATAAGAGCAGGCCCAGGCACTCATGGGAAGTGAACTAACACAGCATCCCCACAGGGATGTACACATCCCACCTGGCTGATGCCAGAGTGCAAGGCTTGGGTTGCCTTTGGTCCCATGAGCATGAAGGAGTTTTATCCTTTTTACCCAGGTTTGAGATTGTTAATTATAAACCTGCTTCTTGTGTAAACTTTGGTCTGACCAATGCAATCCAGGATCCCTCTTTAAATAATCAGACGTGACCAGATGGCTATCTGAGAATATCTGGTTTGAAATACTGGTATCCATAGGAGGTCTGGTTTGTAATACATAATGGAGTTCTTTAATTTCAGACTTTTTTTTTTCCAAAGAAAAGGAATTATTTGAAAAAAGCCAACATTACAGTGGCTGAAATTTAGAAAAATCTGTTAGACTAGTTAGATATTCACCCACTGAACCCCAATAGAAATTTCTAAGTGTTCCTTGGCAGGCCCGGAGGATGACAAGACTGCTTATGCACAGGTCATGGTGAATGCCCAGGGGAGACTGAAGGAAGGTCTATCTGGGGAAGGTAGGAAGGCTTTATTGAGGAGGTGAAAGCTAAGTGGAGCCTTACAAGGCAGATGCACATTTGTTAATTGGAAAAACGTGGGACAGGAGACAAAGATTTCCCCAGAAATGGCTGCAGGGCAAATGCTCAGGAGTGTGAGGTAGCATGGGGTGCTTAGGGATGCAACAGCATCGTTGTTTGGATTATTACTTAACCAATACCCCTTCTGCACTTTTCCCACTGTGGGCAGAGTGTATTTTCCTCCTTCACAGATCCTGGGTTTGGCCATGTGACTTGCTTTGGCCGGTAGATTAGCAGATGTGATGTGGGAAGAGGTGTTAAATATGCTTGCTCAGTTTGGCATGTCTCCTGTGCTGTAGTGATCAGCCATGAAAAGAGCAGGCACCAAGTTGTGAGCCTGGGCCCCAGAACACACACACACGGAGCAAATTTACATCCAAACTTCAGCTTGAAGCCCACATATCAGTCAAGGCTATCCTAACCCATGGAGGTTAGGATGAATAAATCAGAGTGAACCCACAAACCTGTAAACATGGAGGTGGTTGTTACATGGTGTTACTGAGGCAAGAGCTGACAGCTGCATCCTGCCAGGCTGAAACATGGCCTAGGGATAGTGAGGCCATGCTAGAGGGTAAGCAGCCTACTCATGGATAGCCTTGCACTATACGCATGTATTTAGACCACTCCTGCAGTAAAGGAGACCAAGTTCAGGGAGACAAGCAGTGATCTGATTTGCATTTTAGGGAAAGAATTACAGCAGCAATGACAATTGGCCTTGTGGATGCGTGAAACCAGAAGCAGTGTGATAAATAATTATAATAGTTGACATCTACTGGATGATACTATATGCCAGGAACCCTGTGAAGTACCTTACCAGTGTCATCTAATTTAATCCTCAAAGTAATCACATGAGCAAGTGCTCATATCACTTTTGTTTTACAGGTGACATAAATGGGGATCAAAACTGAAGTCTGTTCACTGGCTACAATGAACTATTTTTTTAATTAACATATAATGTATTATTTGCCCAAGGGGTACAGGTCTGTGAATCATCAGGCTTACACATTTCATAGCATTCACCATAGCACATACCCTCCCCAATGTCCATCACCCAACGACCCTATCCCTATCCCCCCACCACCTAGCAATCCTCAGTTTGTTTCATGAGATTAAGTCTCTTATGATTTGTCTCCCTCTCAATCCCATCTTGTTTCATTTTTTTCCTTCCCTACCAGCCAAAACCCCCCACCCTACCTCTTAAATTCCTCATATCAGAGATATCATATGATAATTGTCTTTCTTTGGTTGACTTATTTAGCTCAGCATAATACCCTCTAGTTCCATCCATGTTGTTGCAAATGGCAAGATTTCATTTCTCTCAATGGCTGCATGGTATTCCATTGTATATATATATACCACATCTTTTTTATTTGTTCATCTGTTGATGGACATCTGGTCTCTTTCCATAGTTTGGCTATTGTGGACATTGCTGCTATAAACATTCAGGAGCACATGCCCTTGCAAATCACTACACTTGTAAATACCCAGTAGTGCGATTGCTGGGTAATAGGGTAGCTCTACTTTCAACTTTTTGAGGAACTTCCATGCTGTTTTTCAGAGTGGCTACATTCCCACCAACAGTGTAGGAGGGTTCCTCTTTCTCTGCATCTTCACCAACTCTATGGTCAACTAATCTTTGACAAGCAAGGAAGAATGTCCAATGGAAAAAAGTCTCTTCAACAAATGGTGTTGGGAAAATTGGACAGCCACATGCACAAGAATGAAACCGGACAATTTCCTTATTCCTCACACAAAAATAGACTCAAAATGGATGAAAGACCTCAATGTGAGACAGGAATCCATCAAAATCCTTGAGGACAACACAGGCAGCAACCTCTTTGACCTTAGCTACAGCAACTTCTTCCTAGAAACATTGCCAAAGGCTAGGGGAACAAGGGCAAAAATGATCTATTGGGACTTCATCAAGATCAAAAGCTTTTCTTGCACATCAAAGGAAATGGTCAACAAAACCAAAAGACAACTGACAGAATGGGAGAAGATATTCACAAATGACATATCAGATAAAAGGCTAGTATCCAAAATCTATAAAGAACTCATCAAACTCAACACCCAAAGAACAAATAATCCAATCAAGAAATGGGCAGAAGACATGAACAGACATTTCTGCAAAGAAGACATCCAGATGGCCAACAGACACATGGAAAAGTGCTCCACATCACTCGACATCAGGGAAACACAAATCAAAACCACAATGAGATACCACCTCACACCAGTCAGAATGGCTAAAATTAACAAGTCAGGAAACAATGAACTCTTAACTGGGAAATGAATCTCCTCATTGTGAAGTTGGGGTAAACATGGGTTTACATGTTTTACATGTAATTAATTACATGAATTACAGCATGATGATGGAGGAGGGGGTCATTCCATATAGGAAAAGGCGAAGGAAGAAGCAGCCAGACATGCCCACTGGTCACATTTGAGATGTGGGTGTGGAGAAGGCACTGTGTCTGTGAAGGCTCTGGAGTCTCTGGATTAGGGAACAGGGCAGAAGATGCTTGTTCACTTCAACAGAGAGAGTACAGGAAGGGAGGCAGGTGGGTCAGGGTTCCTGTGGGACATCTTTATGGAGATACATAGTGAGTAGCTGGGGGCTGGAGATCTGGAGCCACGTGGGAGGGTGAACTGAAGATAAGGTGCTTGAGTGGACCACACATCATTTGTGGAAGTGGGAAGCCTTCTCAGAGAAGTGGTAGAATGGGAAGAGAACAGGGCCAGAAGTAGAGCCTTGACAACACCAGTGTCAAAGGCCAAGAAAAACAGTCCAACAATGATACGCTCTTGTAGGTCCATCCATTGTAGCAAGTCCTAGAAGAAGGGGTCTGTGGCGGCATTTCTGTGCTCTCCTCTCAGTGTTGCTGAGAACCTAAAACTGCTCTATAGGAACATCTATTATGATGAATGAATGAATGTGGCAGGAAAAGCAGGAAAGGGTGGGTTTCAGGGGAAGCAGGTGGCAGCAAAGGGCCGTGGAGATTTTTTGGTTTGGGGGCAAGTAGGGCTGTTGGTTGTAGGCTTTGCAGCGTGGTGCTGACAGCACATTCGGGGAGAAGACTCAGTGCAGGAGGTAGAAAAACAACTGGGGGAAAAGGAAAGGTGAAAAGAAGGAAAAAATATTGATAAGTTTGATCCTGGACAAATTTTTAAAAATCACTCCCAATGATAAGACATGGAAAAGCAGTGAAAAATGACAAATGTACTCTTAACAAACAAACTGGAAAAGAGTTAGTATTCTTAATACATGAAGAGTTTTTTCTTTTTGTTTTTGTAATGAGCACATAAGAAAAAGATTAAACACTTTAGAAGAAAAGTGAGAAGCACAAACAGACTTCGACAAGGGAAAGAGACCAATGGCAAATGCAAACACAGTGACATAGAATTAAAATGCTAAACTGTTCACTTAGCAAAGTAGCTATGACTTAGCAAGAATATAGTGAAATGGATAATGTTGCGTGCTGCTCTGGGTAGTACCCGTTGATTCAACCATCTTTTAAAAATAATTTGGCAATATGATTCAGGAGCCGTAAAATGTGCATATCATTTGATCTGGCGTTTTTAATTGGCATTGATCTCACATAAGGAATCAGTATGTACATAAGGCCTGGTGGTCCATGAAGCTCATCTTACTAGTTAGTAGATCTACAAAAATCTAAATGCCTGGAATGCACAGCAGTGAGGATATGGCCAAGTAAGTCTTGGCATATACATAAGATAGGATACCAAGAAGCCCTTAGAAATCGTTTTTGACTGTTTAAAATTTAATTTAACTTAATTTAATTTTTTTAAAAAAATTTACTTATTTATTTGACAAAGAGGGATCACAAGTAGGCAGAGAGGCAGGCAGAGAGAGAGGGGGAAGCAGGCTCCCCGCTGAGCAGAGAGCCGAATGCGGGACTTGATCCCAGGACCCTGAGATCATAACGTGAGCCGAAGGCAGAGGCTTAACCCACTGAGCCACCCAGCGCCCTTGTTCTTGACATGTTTCTGACGTGTTTTTGACAAGGTTCATGATTTAGCATTAGGTAGAAGCAACAGAAAACAAAAGTGTCATCCTCATTTTATTCTTAAAAAGTGAACACATAAAAAAAGTGCACCTAAGGATTAAAATTACTAGTTGCCTCCAAGTTGTAGATTACATGTGATTTTTATTTCCTTTCTATGTGATTTGCTGTATTTTCCAAATGTTTTATAATGAATGTGTCCTTTTTTTGTATTTAGAAAAAAGTCAGCAATAAGTAGTATTATTTTCAAAAATAGGTAACAGTGAATATTTGATTTTCACATCATTTGACTGGTGGTGAAGGGAAGCAGTAGGACAGGGCAGGGTCTCAGATGATGAGGGCGGAGGGAGGGTTCTAAGACATCGCCAACTGTTGTCAGATTCATAGGCTTTCAGAAAACAGGCATTGGAGAGGAAAGGCATTGAAAATATCGGAAATAACTCATGGCACAACAGGTAAGATGGAAAGGAAGGAAATGCAGTCAACCACATGGAGGGTTTGGCCCTAGCAGAAGGGTGGCCCCTCTTCGGAGAGGTAGGGTGTGGCAGGAAGCCCGCTGAGGGAATTCGGGGCTGGTTTGCTCGCTTTCCTTGGACACATGGCTGTCAGGCCATTTTCCAGGTGGTGGCAGAGCTGATGGCCTAGGAGGGTGGACAAGTTTGGCACAGTGGCTGTGCCAACGATGTTTTCGTCCGCTGAACCAGGAGCCCAGGCCTGAGGATGAAGACCATGGACGGAATGCAGGAATGGGGATCTGGTGTGGGGTGGGGAAAAACACGGGAAGGGCTCTGGGGTGATGGCAGGCAAAGGGCTCAGTGCAGCGTGGCCATCTGAAAGGTAAGGGAGTGAGGATTTGTGTCAAAAGACAGGGAGGAAAAAGGGGAAGAGGTCAAAGTCAAACTTGCGGAACAATGAGAAAGTGGGGTCAGGGAAGGTGGAAGAAATTGTGGCCAGATCCCGATGTGGCAGAGCTTGATGTGGAAGAGAGGGGCAATTCACAGGGCAAAGGACAACCCTCAGCGACCTAACCCATCCACAAGGGCAGGTGCTCACACAGCTCCCCTGGTCCTTCTGTGGGGCATCCCTCTGTCCACAGGCCTTCTGTAATCTTGGTTATATCTGAATTTGGGGCCAGGCACTCTCACCATGAAATTATATGGGGCAGTATATACGTGAAGAGTCAAGTGTTTCGTACTACATGCATTAAGGAGGGGGGTTAAGTAGAGATTCTAGGACTTGCTCAGCCTGTCAGTGTCATTCTCTCCTGCAGTCAGCAACTATTGATGCTTCCTTCCAAAGACCATAGACTTGGAGGCCTTCAAGGGCCGGACAGATCACAGACAGGAGCGACAACCTGGAGCAATTCAGGAGGGAATAGTTGGGCTGGTGGTGAGGTGGGGTGTGAGGGATGTCCTGCCTAGCAGCGCTGGAACAGAAACCCCTCCAGGCAGTGCACCCACCTGGCCACGTGTCAGTGGGCTCGGAGAACTTAAACTCTTTCGTGGGTGACCATGATCTTCCATCTCTTAGCAAGTTACTGTGGCCCGACTGCCATTCCCTTTGAGACTATGCCTAATCCCTCTGCATTGGGAACTTGATGGTCCAGAAAAGAGAGCTAAGTATATATTTTCCAGAAGAGAGTAAGTTCTTTATAAGCCACAGCAGTGGGATGCTCATGGCTATGGCCATAAGAGGAGAGCAACACTTAATCCCTAGGATCACAATCCATGGTGAGCTCTGTTGTCTAAGAAAGAGGGATCCCAGCCCAACCTATGACCAAGGGTACGCCCACACGTGTCAGCCTATGGGACTCTGTTGATAGGTTGACCCCAAGGTCACCATGATCTCCACTATTCAAAATGTATCCTGAATCGGTTCAATTTCTCAAAATAGGGCTACACCACCTTGTGGATTTGAGCCATCAGGACCAGAGCTCTGAGCACCCTGCCTCTGCTGAATCTTCCACTTGTCTCCTGAGTGAGGGGAGCCCTCTGGGAGCCACGGCTTGCTGGAGACCTTCCTGCCCTAGTTAGAGACGAATGTACACTCACCGTGGAGCCGTGGCATGGCCGCAGCTGCTTTGCTTTCTCAGGATGACCCTGCAACTGACGTGGGTGCAGGCCTGGTTTGGCAGCCCCAGGGCAAGGACGGTTCACCCAGAAGCTGGGACTGAGTACAGAGGAGGACGCTCCCCTGAGGCTGTGCCAACACATTTGGGATGAGCCTGGGGATCAGTCCAAGAGGGTGGTGGCTAGGTGCTGTCCTCCCTCAGAACGCAGAGGGCTGCTGGCATTGCACTTTGTCCTCTCTTCCAGGACCACATGACCTGGTGACAGGGTGGGTGAGATGAGGGACGTTCATTCTGAGATGCCCAGAGCCAGAAAGCAAATCCTGGATTCTCCTTGGAAACGCGGCAACGATCTCATTCTCCCTGTACGTTCACTTAAAAAGAGTGACCCTTCATGCCAAAATGTAGCACTTGGGAATGAACTGAGATTTTTCTATTTTTCTATAGAAAAGCAATAGATGTGTTTGGTAGCCCAACACACCCCATATCAGAAATCAGGTTCAATATTCCATCAGGCAAGTAGGGGAATTTCTGAAAATTCTGTGTTTGGGGGTGCAATATATTACTGAATTCTCCCAGTGAAACACTCCCCCCACCAGCCTGATATCGGGGACTGTGTCTATGTAGTCACGGCATGGGGGTGGTTAGTCTCCTCCCCAGAATTATCACATGAGCAGTTCACAAAGATTGGAGGAGGGTGTGTGTGCTTAATTCAAGGTCTGCACAAAAGCTCTGATCAGAAAAATCTCCTGGAAATGGAATATACTTTATTCTGGCCGAAACATCTAATACTTTCGATATACCTCATGGGAATGTATGTTTTACAAGGGAGATGAATATTACCTCACAATCTGCCACAATACCTAATATCTATCACATTTCACAATGAACACAATTACTGCATGAAACTCAGCATTGGTGACTTTCCTCTCTCTCTGGAAATGCTTTTTAATTGAAAGCATTTTAAGGTTTGAGAGAAAATGCACCATTTATTTCCGTTAGATACTTTAAGTGTATTTGGTTACTTGGGAATAAAATAGCTCCGCCTTCAAGGGAGAAAAAAAAATCCTTTAGGCTCACGTGGCAAATGTGTTTGGTAGAACAATGAACTGCAGCGGGAGTTGTGAGAGTTTGCAGAGTGAATGAACGATAGCACAGTTCAAGAGAGGGGGGATTTCTTTCACAATTTTGAGGACAAAAGCATTTATGTAGAAGAAAATCCACATAGATGTGTTTTCCTATTCATATTGTTATAGTCATACAGTGTTAAAAATCTTGGAAGAAATAGTAATAAAATAAATTTCAGTCTTTGCCATGGGCTTCCTATATGAGAGTTTAGCTTTCTAATGAAGATTTAACTCTTGTTCCTTCGATAAGGTTGAGCTGTTAATACAGAACTCCGTAGTTTAGGCAGAGGGAATTCAGTTCTTGCCATGATTCCAACATCAGCCATATTTCCTTTCAACCCAGTTGAAACTGTTTTTCTTTGAAAATTGCCAATTACTCAAATTGTAAAACTAAAGAAACTACTGAGGTATCATTTTTCTTTTCCTACAGGAAAATAATACTCGGGATACACAGAGCACTGTCCCTAAGTTAGACACCTCAATTTAAATTTCAGGTGACAAATGAACTCACAATTTCACCTGCTACCCCCGTTTTGGCAGTGACTCTGGAAAGTACCGCAAATTCTTTGCTCTCCCATAGTTGATAAACAATCACTCCACATCTTACCGTGGCCAACAGAAGCTATTTTGATTCATAACAACCACTCCTTGGCCCCAGGGTGTTGAAAAGGAAGGGAAGAGAGAGCAGTGAGCTGTGGGAAGGGTGGTGTGTTTGGAAGTCTGCGGTGCCAGAGAGCTGCCTTCTGGAGTCGCAAGCTGGGAGGACCAAGTGCCGCCGGTGGGAGGACACAGCGCAGGCTCCCAGAAAGCCCTCCTCGCCTTTTCATCTCCTGCTTTCTCTTTTGATCACATCTTTCATTCATTCTTCACAACAAAAGCACTTTCAGAGGAATAATGGGAGGATTAACAGGCAAAGGGAAGCATCGGAGTCCAGGAACACCCCTGTGCCTGGCAGAGGATTGGCGCTTCACCGTGGACGGAACCGTGTGGGGTTCTGGTCTACCAGATTGGCCCGCGTGCGCTTACCAGAGGCTTTGGCACACCCTGTTATGTTTCTGACTTTACACTTCTCCGACTGCAAAGGGAAAATTATAAAATATGCTTTTCACAGACCTTTGGAGAGTAAATAAAACAATATGTAGTTCTCCAGATACTCCCAGAATTATTTTTGGAGCTCTGGAAAATAATTCAAAAGTGCAGCTGGAAGACAAACCAGAGATGTCCCCATTAGTTGAAGTGCTCCATAAATCAAGAATTAACATCACAATGGAAACTTTTTTTTCGGTAAACAGGTTAAAAAAACTGAACTTGAGAAATTTAAATGAAGATCTAAACTATGGTAAAGGATGCATTGTAAAGGAAGAGAAAACAGGGATTATCCAACAAAAGGCATTGAGAAATTAGCAGTTGAGGGGTAACAAACAAAGTTCTGTCTTCTTCCCTATAAACCACACTCCAAAATATTTCTGATAAATTCAGGATTAAAGAAAAAAAAACATACAAATATACGAAAAATATGTTAACTATTTAACTGGGTGCAGGATAGGGAAAGACTTTTTATCATGTAATTAAAGGATACAATGAAAGAATGATAATTTGATTGTGTGAAGAATAATTACTTTGAACATCAAAAGCCAAAGTAAACACACATGACTCATAAAGAAAACTGACTCAATATCCGTAATATATAGATAGCAATCCACAGGGAAAACACAACCATTTTTTAAAAAAGAGACATGGACTGATATTTTCCCAGAGAAGAAAATGGGAATTTATTTTTTTAAAGATTTTATTTATTTATTTATTTGACAGAGATCACAAGTAGGCAGAGAGGCAGACAGAGGGGGAGGGGCAAGCAGGCTCCCTGCCAAGCCGAGAGCCCTATGCAGGGCTGGATCCCAAGACCCTGAGATCATGACCTGAGCCGAAGGCAGTGGCTTAACCCACTGCACCACCCAGACAACCCCCAAAATGGGAATTTATTAATAAGTGGAACACCATCCTTTGGGGAAATGAAAACAACATGCCATTTAAACGCACCAAACTTGCAAAGAGGAAACACTAAAGATCCTTGGGGTCAGAGTGGGTGTGGGGGACAGGCACTCTGCTGCTTTGCTCTGGACGTGTAGACAAGCTGCTGCACCACAGTTGGAAGTGATGTCGGTCAACTGTGTTCAGAACCAGATGTGGTCCATACCTACGGGTCCAGCAATCCCACTCCTCAGGTATCCCAACCTCCCCTATAGCTTGGCCGCCCGAGCAGGAGCAACCCTGCCTAGACCTGCTCACACACCACCTGCATACAACCTCCAGCCTGTGCAAAGTACCTTCCACTAGCAATTATTCCTTAAAGACCCCAGAAAACCTACACAGAACCAGCTAAGAGCCACAGTCACAGTTACCATGGAGACCACAAAGCCTCTGCTTTCTCCTGTGCTCAAGAGGCATCTGGAAGGCGGCATGCCATCGCAGCCCTCACCTGCTGATGCGGCTCCCCTGAGGGAATGCTGCTGTCCGGCCAGGGACACAGTCTCGCGCGAAGGCTTGCAGGTTGGACCCCCAGGGGGGCACGGTGGCACCTGTTCCAAGAGGCCCTCCCGACAGCAGCTTTCTCTGCGGACACCTGTTGGGAGTCAGGGTCAAGTTCAAGTTCATGGGGCTGTGCTTCCCAGGCCCATCTACCCCACTCCCAGAAATGGGACCAGGTAAGTACTCCTTGCTCTCCCTCAACTCTGACCTCTTCCAGCAACAGCACCCTCAAGGGGTTTGGTCCACTTGCAACTGAATTCCAGTCTGGGCTCAAGCTGTGCCCTCCGCTGTGCAGGCTCCGGGTGGGTTGCTACAATGTCAGAAATGCTGGGTAAACTAAACGGCTGACAACCGAGGGATGACTATACCCATCACGGCACCATGGATCTGCTTACGGTTCCTCATTCTCTCCTCTCTCTGCCCCTCTGCTTCCCCTTGTTCTGGGCACTGGCTCTGGGGCCCAGCTCAGGACCTGGCACCTAATGAAGGTGGATTACTTGTTGACTGAGTTAGCCAAGGTATCCATGAGACTGAACATTGCACGACATTAAGAGAGTGTTTAAAAAAATGTTTAATCGTGGTAGGCAACATTCAAAATGAAAGGTTGTTTTAAAAGCAGAAGAAAAAGTGTATGTACAGTGTTATGCTGATTTCATTAAACATTTGGCGCATGGAAGGACTGGAAGAAAACGCACCAGAAGTGTTGAAAGTATTTACATGCAGTAGATGAAATTGTAAGTATTTACAAATTTCATTCTTTATCATTTCCGTATTTCTTGTTTAACAATAAATATGTATTTTATAAGGAGAGAATCACATAAGCATCTGTATAGGTCCTATTGATTTATCAGCAGAGTTTAAGACATGTAGCTAAGGATGCAGGCAAGTGGCACATGAACATCCGGATTTTCCTCTACTGGTCCCGTCTTCTTCCTTCTGCAGTTAGCTGCCGCGTTCCCACCCAGTGAGGCAGCTTAGAATCTTCTAGACTGCCAACTATAACCACCGCTGGCTCTTATCGGCTTCTTCGCTTTACCGGAATGCAACTCGTTCGTAAAGAGAATCTTCTGTCCCTTCCAGGTCAACAGTGCTGGATGCCATCCAAGGGGAAGTCACTGTATGGGAGCCTCGGGTCAGCTCGCAGGGACGCCCTGTAGCTGGCACGAAGAAACCCTTTCTCGCCTTCCTGAGTTCACCACACAGGAGGAAACGCACACAGGGAGCAGGCTCGTGTGTAAAAACGGAGCCGTACTTAGGCGTGCAGTCCCTGTGTCTCTGTGCTCTCTGCACGTGGTGTTGTCAGACACATTCTCTTGTTAGTTTTCAGGGTTTCCTGTGATGTTAGCCGCCCAATGTGTGTGGCATTGTCCTTTGTCACAAACAGTTCTGTATCAATTTTGCCTAAAACACCGCTCTGTCATTGTGAAGCATTATTTTTTCTGTTATCAACAGTGATTTTTTTTTTCCATTCTTTGTCATAAATCCTGCTTCACTGACCTCTGGAATGGGAAGTGGCTGCTTTACCATTCTGCTCCTTATTTCTTCTTTCTTATCCTTATTTCTTATTTTTTGAACTGGAATTTTCTCATCTTCCAAACACCTTGGCCGTTTTTTTCTGGCTTCTGAAATATTGATTTCAGCTTTGACATTGTATATGCAGAGAAGGCACTGTCCCACCCTGTGTGTCTCAGCTTTCCTCTAGCGCACGGACCCAGCCATCATGCTGGCCTCCTTCCCTCTTCTCCCTGCAAAGACCTGACTCTTCATGGCCATCAGCTGCCTCTCTCCAAACTGCAGCCCTGGAGATGAGAAGGAAAACATTTGGAACTGAGAGCCCAGGGGCTGGTGGAGGGCTCTGGCCTCTTCTGTAGCTGGTTGTGTAGACTTGGCCACAGGGAGTGGGTGGGGGCCATCCTGGGCTGCAAACTTCTTCTCCAGTAAGGGAGAGGCCTGACCTGTGCACACGTCATATGGTCTCCGTCTCCAGCTCCCCCTGTTCCCAGCTAATGATGTGCCCCCTGCATCTTTTATCCATCTCCTCACATACTCAGTCCCTCTACAAACACCTGTTGAACCTGGGATTCCTGAAGGCACAGAGAGAGTGGGGAAGGCAGGTGATATTCACACAAAAGCATAGCCCATCAGGACGAGTGTTTTAAAGATTTTTTATTATTTATTTATTTGACAGAGAGATATCACAAGTAGGCAGAGAGGCAGGCAGAGAGAGAGGAGGAAGCAGGCTCCCTGCTGAGCAGAGAGCCCGATGTGGGGCTCAATCCCAGGACCCTGAGATCATGACCTAGGCTGAAGGCAGAGGCTTAACCCACTGAGCCACCCAGGCACCCCAGGACGAGTATTTTAATCAAGTTGTCCTCCACATACTCATGCTATGGGGCACAGGATGGAAGAACTTGTGATTTGGGAGGTGGCTTTAGAGAAGAAGTAATGGCTGAGCTGGATAGGGCCTTAGAAGGTTGAGTAGGAGCTCACAGTGCAGAGAGAAGTCTGTCCTGGTCCAGGAAGATGTCTGTATGAGTCACACATGAGGGAAGTATCCAGAATGAACAGAGACCGAATAGGGAAGATAGAAACTCAGGAGGCCACCCACTCCCGGGAAACAAGGCCCCCTTGCTAGAACAGAAGCCTCATGAGGGAGGGTCCCGGTGCCTTCTGTGTGAACAGAACATTACTCCGTGGGTCTCATGTCCCTCATGATCCAGACACGTGGGACCCTTTGGTTCTCGTGGGGGTGCCGGGCTCTCCCGCCTCTGGATTTGCCCACACAGCTCCTTCTATGTGGAAGGTCCTCCTCCCTTCCACTCCGATTGCCACGTGTCCCTCAAAACCAGACTCAGCTGTGTGCCCCGTAGACACAACCCCTCATCTCTACCCACTGTCCCTGTCGGAGCCGTCGTGGGTCCGCCTGTCGATTGGGATTCTTGCCTGCTGGGAGCCTCTCCCCGGGACCGGCGCCCGCCTGGAGGGAGCAGCAGCCTTAGGGAAAGAGGTGCAGACGTCCACCATGGCAGAGAGAGGGTCTGACGTGAGAACCCCCTACTCTCTGCTACAAACCCTCCATTCCTATGGGCACATCTGCTTCCTTTTCCCATTGGACCTGCTGCAAAGCACCCCAGGCCAGGCCGCTGAAAGAACGGAAATTTATTTATGTGCCCCCAGTTCTGGAGGCTGGACGTCCAAGGCGAGGCTTGTTCCTCCTGAGGTGTCTCTCCCTCGGTCCTCATGGGTCCAGCCCCCCATGTGGGTCCGAGTCCTAATCTCCTCTACTCACAAGAGCACCCCAGTGACCTCGTTTTAATTTAATGATCTCTCTGAAGGCCTGATTTCCAAACACAGCCCCGTTCTGAGGTCCTGAGGGGGTTTTGACATATGCATTTCGAGGGACACCTTTCAGCCTCTAACACCTGCCAGGACCTGTTATTGCTTTGGCTTTTTCACTTACCCCTAGTCCTTGCTTTTTTCTTTCGAGGACTTCAGAGAAAATGATTTCTTGTAGAGTCAGGCTTCCCCCTGTCTCACCCTGCCGTTTCTCCACCACGTCCTAGCTCAGGGTAGCCGCACTGCTTTTGTTCAGTTCTTGGGTTTGAGTCCGCAGCTTCTGCTTCCCCCGACCCCCATCTCACTGCTGCCTTCCCTTTCATGGCCCCAGGTGACTTCCCTTCATTTATTTATCTTGGCAGGTGTTACCAGCTTATTTCTTTTATTTCCCCTTTGCCTCTGGTACTTAACACCAGACCATCTGTGCTGGTCTCAATGATTATTTATTCACCAAATATTTCCCACCCCTACTATGTGTCAGGCACTGTGCTGGCAAGACCCTGCATTCAAAGATGAAGAAGACCTTGATGCCAGGCTCAGAATGCCTCTGAGGGGCTTAGACCCATCGCCAGGCACAAAGGAGGCTCTGCAAAGCAGTGAGCTTTGTAGTTCTTTTTATTTTATTTTATTTATTTTTTCAGTGTTCCAAGATTCATTGTTTATGTACCACACCCAGTACTCCATGCAATACGTGTCCTCCTTAAACCCACCACCAGGCTCAGATACTCCCACTACCCTGACCCCTCCAAAACCCTCAGTTTGTTTCTCAGAGTCCACAGTCTCTCATGGTTCATCTCCCCCTCTGATTTCCCCTAATTCACTTTTCCTTTCCTTCTCCTAATGTCCTCCATGTTATTCTTTATGCTCCACAAGTAAGTGAAACCATATGATAATTGACATTCCCTGCTTGACTTATTTCACTCAGCATAATCTCCTCTGGTCCCATCCAAGTTGATGCAAATGTTGGGCATTTATCCTTTCTGATGGCTGTGTAGTATTCCATTGTATATATGGACCACATCTTCTTTATCCATTTTTCCACTGAAGGGCATCTTGGTTCTTTCCACAGTTTGTCGACTGTGGCCATTGCTGCTATGAACATTGGGGTACAGATGGCCCTTCTTTTCACTACATCCGCATCTTTGGGGTAAATACCCTGTAGTGCAATTGCAGGGTCATAGGGAAGCTCTATTTTTAATTCCTTGAGGAATCTCCACACTGTTTTCCAGAGTGGCTGCACCAACTTTCGTTCCCACCAACAGTGTAAGAGGGTGCCCCTTTCTCCACATCCTCTCCAACTGTTGTTGTTTCCTGTCCTGTTAATTTTGGCCATTCTGACTGGTGTAAGGTGGTATCTCAATGTGGTTTTGATTTGAATTTCCCTGATGGCTAGTGACGATGAACATTTTTTCATGTGTCTGTTGGCCGTTTGTATATCTTCTTTGGAGAAGTGTCTGTTCATGTATTCTGCCCATTTTATGATGTAGTTATCAGTTTTTTGGGTGTTGAGTTTGAGGAGTTCTTTATAGATCTTGGATATCAGCCCTTCGTCTGTGGTGTCATTTGCGAATCTCTTCTCCCATTCTGTGGGTTGCCTCTTTGTTTTGTTGACTGTTTCTTTTGCTGTGCAGAAGCTTTTGATCTTGATGAAGTCCCAAAAGTTCATTTTCATTTTTGTTTCCCTTGCCTTTGGAGATGTGTCTTGAAAGAAGTTGCTGTGGTAGATGTCAAAGAGATTACTGTCTATGTTCTCCTCTAGGGTTTTGATAGATTCCTGCCTCACATTGAGGTCTTTCATCCATTTCGAGTTTATCTTTGTGTATGGTGTAAGAGAAGGGTCGAGTTTCATTCTTCCATACATAGCTGTCCAATTTTCCTAGCACCATTTATTGAAGGGACTGTCTTTTTTCTGCTGGATATTTTTTCTGCTTTGCAGTGTTCTTGGAGGCCTGCTGTATCACCTGGAAGCTTGGGAAGCACACATCTTGTGTCTGAGCTGTATAGGAGGCCATACTCCAGCGTCCGCATGGGTACAAGAACTGCAGGGATCTCTGTGCACCGCATATGTTAAATATGGCTTGATTGCCACAACCAATGAGGGAACAATTGGTTGATGCCACCATTGCCATGGTGATGGCAACATCCAGAGGAGATGCAAAGAGGGTTGAGGTTGAAACATGACCTTGAAGGGTGAGTAACAGCTCACCAGGGAGGCAAGGGGTGGGAGGAAACTCTAGAAAGAGAATTAGCAAGACCATATGCCTATGAAGATGCATAGCAAGCTTCTGGACCAGCAAAGGGTCTGGAGCAGGAGAGAGGCATGGGGAGGAAGGAGGTAGCCAACCGAAGGCTGGGCAGGGGGACTGAGCAGGGCTGGGTGGAACTCTATGCATGCTCTGGGCAGCTGGCTATCTCCCAGGTGAGGGGCATCTCACAGGACGGGTCACAGGGCACCTTCTGGAGGCATGTATCCTTGTTCTAAGACTCAGACCTGCCTTTTCTGTTCTGCCCGCTCAGTAGAATACCCCAAGGAGAATTCTAGAAATCAGAACACCCGGGCCCCACTTCCAAAAGTTCTGACTCTATAGGTCTTCAGTGGGTCCAGGTGTCTGTCCATGAGTGTCCTTTACAGGTGATGGTGGTAAAGAGCAGTTATTGATCCCTGCAAATGACATAGACTCCCTCTAGCTGACTCCATTTACCTCCTTTGTTCCTAGTGATGCTTACACAAAGATGACCTTCAAAGGGATCTATCTGTTACCACCTGTCCTCCTGAAAGCGGAACCCATTCTCTCTCTCTCCCTTCTGCCCTTTCCTTTGGCAGCAAAGAGAAAATGAGGACATACAGTAGTAGGCACATGGACACCTCCATCAGATAAATTCAGGTGCACCTCCCTCCACTCCTTGCAAAGGGAAGACGTTTCTTTCAACTTTCCTTATCCTCTGGTGTGAGAGCATCTCAGGACGTGACTGCTTCTCCTCCCGCTCTTCTCCTTCTGCCAGAATGTTCTTCTTCGTGTCCTTCTCCTTCCATATTTCCTCTGAACCTGGCTCATAAGCCCATCCTTCTCTGGCCCACTGTGAGGAAAGTTCATCTGTCTTTGTATGTCACCTTCCACTGGTCAGTGGCTGTTACTGCTGGCCATGCTGCCACAGTCCCGGCTTCCCTCTGAGCTCTGTAGGGTGCAACCTCAGACCATGCCCTTCCCCCCTCCCTCCCCCAGAACTTCCTGACCTCGGCCTCCCCAGGTGCTGCGTATGTGAGTTTCATGCAAGTCCGCTACCCCCAGGAATCACACTTGGCTGTTCCCTGTCATGGGAAGGAAGCACAGTAGCCATTAGGTACCATTTGAACACTGGAGAGATTGACTCGATCTGTAACGGATTTATCCAAGGCCACACAGTGAGATTTTCTCACTCTCTTTCCTACTCTGGGAGCTCAGAAGAAATTTACTGTTTCTCCATCTTATTTATGAATGGTTTTCTAGAGGATATTCGCCACTGGCCCTGTTGCCAGAATGGAAATCTTAGAGGGTTTGAAGGGAGGGTGGTAGTTTTCCTTTTTCTTTTTCTTTTTTTTTTTTTAAAGATTTTATTTATTTATTTGACAGACAGAGATCACAAGTAGGCAGAGAGGCAGATAGAGAGAGAGGAGGAAGCAGGCTCCCTGGTGAGCAGGGAGCCTGATGCGGGGCTCGATCCCAGGACCCTGGGATCATGACCTGAGCTGAAGGCAGAGGCTTTAACCCACTGAGCCACCCAGGCGCCCCAAGTTTTCCTTTTTTTAATAGACTACCAGCATGAGGAGGGGTCCACGGCGCGGCGGGCTGTTGTCAGGGTAGGTCTGGGAAGGCAGCGCTAGGCTGGGGAGATCCTCCAGCCATTCAGCAGACACCTTGCTTCCTGGTGGTCCTTGCTGAGCCTCGGGAAGAGAGATGAGCTCTCCCCTGTGCCATTAGCCCACCCGCCTGACCCAGGCTCATTAGGCGAGACGATTACTCCTGGCAGGAGCAGGATTATCCTGTTGGAGGTGATGCATCTGGAGCCACACATTTCAGCACATCTGGAGAGTAGAGAAAAAAATAACCCAGAAGCAAGGCATTGGTAAATGTCAGCTGTTTATTGACTTTCCTATTTGGAAGCAAAATACGAAAGCAAAACAACTGGAGTTGGACTCTGTAAGCCCTCGGCGGGTGGCCGGGCAGCTGTGGGAACGCGGCCCGGCTGGGACCCGGTGTCACCTGGGTAGCGGAGCATTTCCGGGCTCTCCTGCTCGTGCACGTGGGCAGGATCCTGTGACAATGAACCTACTGCTATGGTTACACGAAACACCAACAGTGCGGGTTATTTTAATGGACATATTGCTTTAAACCGAGCGTTCGCCATCTGTTCAGTCCCTCATTTTGAATGCAAAAAGAACATATTTCACAATTACATCTGTAAGTAATGATATAAGTAATTTAAATGCATGTATATGTTCACACAATGCAGTAGACAGCTGGGATATTCACCCCCTCCCTCTTATGTTTCAGGCACAAATCAAGGGAAAATATTCACTGTTTCTTATATAGCGCCTTTTCCCACTTATGCGAAGGAAACAAGGTTTTCTGCCCTGCCTGTACCTAGGAGTTCAAGGCAAGCTTCATAAACTAGATCACAAAGTCATTTTTACGATGCTCGCCTTGCCTCCGTCCAAATCCCCCCAGCTTGAATGACAGCTTGGCAGATGTGAGGCAAGAGATCAATCAGTTTCAATAGATGTTCAAGAGGGGCCAGGTCGGCTGTGTGGGCCAGCCTTTCTTTCACTCCCTCCGCTGGAGACAAGCCCGAGAGAAGGGCTTCCACAAAAGGAGGAATCTGAGGCTAGTCAGCGTGCCCACTGGATGGGACATCCAGGACAGGGGAGCACAGAGACCCTGCCAAGAACAGCCAGGTTGCTGGGCGGAGGCTTGGCACTCTCACAGGAATGAGCACTCCCTGGGGCCGGGGCGGGGGGTGGGGAGAGTAGGGGGAGTAGGTGCCCAGGAGAAGGACATCAGGAGCTGGTGGCGAGGACGTGCTGCACCAAAACCCTAGAGGTGGACGCCCCGTGGCTCACGAAGGCCATCGGCACGTGGTTGGGTCCAAGCTCAGAGGCGGGGGTCCCGAGGACGATGCCCCAAACGTGCAGCGCTGCAATGTAACTCATGCTCACACAGGATTCCGGGGTGACTTGGACAGGGAATCTGCCAGATGGCAACTCTGATATCTACTTTTCTCTTTTGAAGACTCAGTCTTTGAATACTAACGTGTTATAGATAATGCAAACGGCGGTTGCTTTTTTGAAAGAGATTTTTTTTTTTTTTTTTTTTACCCATCACCAAGGCAAACAAAAAATATTTGCTTTTGTGATGTCCCACGACCCTGTAAGAAGATAGAATTGTTTAAAGGCTTTTGCATTGTCCCCATTCTAAGCAAGGAATGGAGGCGCTTATAAACCCTCCAGCGTGACATCATTGCCGTTTTATATCTATACCCTCCATATGTATGGTGCCTGCTTTTTTTGGCATCTGTGACATAGCTGACAGAGTGGATTTGCATGGGGACTTATGTTACCATTTGCAAGGGCTCCCTATAGAGATGCTTCCTCGGCTTGCTGTAGTTTTGATTTTTTAACTGCTTGTAGGCGATGCATTTATTATTTTTTTCTCAGACAAAGGTGCTAGCTTGAACCGATGGAAGGTTTATTTTTGGAACATTATTAGCAGCTTAAAAATTTGGAAATGTTGTGCAAAGGGATAAAATTGGATTAAGAATTCTGCATAATACATTTTTATTGACTGTTTCTCGCAAGGACCCATGAGAGAGGTCAACCCTATTTTCCTTGATTTAACAGATGTCATCGTGGGCATATATTTAGATAAAAAACCTCTTTACAGTCTTGGCGATTAAAAGGCTACCTGCTTTTCGCCAGTACTGGTTTATTTAGAAGAACTCTCAACTCTGAATTCATGGCTAATTTAATATTTATTCTAAACTGGATCAAAATTGCCAATGAATTGACTCCTCAAAAGAAAAAAATTGAACTAACTGTGTAATTAGGCAGTCCCTCCAAACAAGATCTAAACCACACAGTGTTCTGGACAGTGACAATGTAACCATTGCCCGGGGGCTCTAAATCGAGCCATAACCCGGCCCACAGTCAACTTGCTGTGAGCTTTCAGGTGAAGGTTGCTTCAGTATAGAGAAAGGCAGCCGTGAAAGTTGCTTAATTTTCAGCCTTTAGAAGGGAACTCACTGATCACGTCTTGCACAAATCCTACCGGATGTTCCGTCTGCTGGTGTGGCCACTAAACGTACAGCTTTCTGCTTTAGACTCTCCAGGTTGGTTGGTCCCATCTTCCTTAATTTTCCCAGCTGTAGAATGGGAACAAAGGGGAACACTGGCATCTTCATGGACATTACTTGGAAGTCTGCACATCGTGAGGGTGGGCTGCCTGATTGTTGGATGCCGTTGACCCTCGAGGTAGGGAGTGTTTGTGGTGAGGAAGCTTGATGCTTCATCACTCTTTCAACACTGGCATTTTAAGGCATTCTTATCCTACCCAGAAGATTGTCCCTCAGCTCAGACACAAAGGAAACGGTTGTGCCTTTGGTTCGTCTGACCTGCCATTGGTCCTGGGCGAAGAAGGCAGTTCCTGCTAAAGGACACGGGGATTCCATCTGGTCGCATGAGCTGTTGAAATGCAAGGTCCACATGCCGCAGACCCGGGGGAGGAGGTCACGGGTCTGCACAGAATGCTTGCAGGGCTGAGAGGCCTGGACACCATGGCCTGCATATTGTACCTGTCACTCAACGTCTGCCCGCATTTGAAAAAAAGGCAGAAGAAATGTAATCAAATTAAGGAAGTGAATAAAGCAAAGTGTGTGAGTGAAGGTGGAGGAGAGACACAGAACACATTTCCTCTGTGTATTTTGGGCAAAAGTGAAAAAAAAATGTTTTTTAAGACCTCCTGAAACATGTCAGGACGTCTGCACTCAGGTCAAGCCCAGGAAAATCTCACTGAACATCTCGAAGGTTTTGCAGTGTGGGAGAACATTCTTTTGGGTGAAACGGAGACCAAACATCAAATTCGGCCTTTCTGATGTCACGCTTTGGACTTCAGAAATGGTTTGCGTGTGCTTTCAGCAAAGTAAGACAGCGAAGCAGAAGTATTTGTGAATTCGATAGAGACTAATTTGCCAGTTTGTGGAGAAGGCAAGCCATCAACATGGGCATAACTCTTTCAGAGCGAATATTTGCCTTGTTGTTTAATATTTGATTTGTAACTTACACTATATCTGGAGTATTTAACATTCTGGGTTTAAGTACATTTTCTCTCTCTTATTGTTGAACTGAGATGGGATTTTTGTTTCCCTTTGTTTTGCTTTAGTTCTAAAACAGAAAGGGAAGGTGAAAGAAATTTCTAAGCCGCGGGAAGAGCCAAATCCTAGAAATCTTTGTGACCTCCTTTGAAAACACATAGGATTTGTGGCTGGCTCGAGGCCATGATGATAGCGAGCAGATATGAGTTTATCCAGACATTCTAGCTGTCTGGCCTTTTAAGCCAGTGACAACAGAGGGCTTGGAGCAGGTGAAGTGTGAGTCCCTGTAGATGGCAGAGCAGCTGCGCCTACTTGCCAAGGGTGTCAGAGCTTGTGCTGAGGTGGGGGGAGATGATGGATGGCTGTGTGAGGGAGAACCTGTGCGAGATGGTGGTCCCACAAGGTCAAGGACCCATGGACTGCAGGGCCCGGAGACGGTGGAGGGGAAACCAAGCCAGGAACAGACTTGGTAAATACGGGCACAAAAAGCACAGTAATGAACAGCTGAAACCCTCACCCAAACCCAATAACCCAGAGCTGCCAGGGAGACAGGGTGCCGGGCCGGCAGTAGTGAGCCAGATGCAAGTTTACTGCTAGAATGAGATTCTCACTCAGGGACCCGAGTCGAGTGTGATTGTCTGAGTTTACTAATTAAGCAGCCATTAAGAACACCTACATTCAATAGTGGATTCCATACGGAAATCTGGAGCTGCCCGCCACAGGCCAGCTTCTTATCTCCCACGGACACATCCATTAGTTTTCATATGGCAAACGGGAGAAATCCATGGGGCAGGGTGCCACACAGAGTCATAACCCACATCACCCTTCAGCATGTCTGTGCTGGTTTAAATATGTGGGGTTAGGAGGGTGGAGGGCCATTTGAATAATGAGCTTGAGAAATTCGGTAAAGAGCTGTGGAGGGAATTTTGGTCCATCCTCCCCATGTAGACAGATATACGGATTGGACTTCACGAGAGTTTCACATACATAAAGGGAATATAGGATGGTATTGACTTGATGGTGTTCTTTTGATGGGAACGGCCCCCTGGTATCTTAATAAGGAATGATCTTAATGATCCCTAAATATGTCATATGTCCCCAATTTTTAGTTTTTTTTTAAAGAGTTGTTTATTTACTTTAGTGGGGGGAGGAGCAGAGGGAGAGGCAGAGAAAAAACCTCAAGCGGACTCCCCACTGAGCATGGGGCCTGACCCTGAGATCTTGAGAAAAAATTCAGAGTTGGCCACCTGACTAAGCTACCCAGGTTCTCCTTTAGTTTAGTTGTTTGTGTGTGTGTGTGTGTGTGTGTGTGTGTGTTTTAACAATCTCTGTTGACACTCTTCTAGATCTATTGTACACCATAACTTTAATATTGGTTACAGAAAAAAAATGATATCAATGAAGTTTAATAGTTTTTTTTTCTTTCAGTCAATGGTATGATGCAGAATAGAAAATGGCACAAATGAATTCAAATATTTATGCTTAACTACATATTGCAAAAAAGATAGTTTCGGATAATTTTTCCTTTGTTTTAGGGTTTGGTCAATAATAGGTCATAAAAACTCACTCATGATTCAAAAATGCAGGTATCGAGTGTCTGCCAACTGTGAAACATTGAAACCAACGTGTGTGTTTGAGAGAGATGGAGAGAAAGTACATTTTAAAAAAATTCAGTGAAGATTGCTCTGAGATGGGATATTCTCACGTAGTTTGGGAGATCTGAACATAGGAATATTACCACTGAACCCAAATATGACAAGATGATATTAGCAGGGAATAGAAAAGAAACAGATTGTTCCTGCCAGGCTGAGAGAAGCAAATAATAAACAAAATTATTGGTAAAAAGGAAAGTGAGTTCAAATAATTCATGTTCTGAGCAATAGAGGGACAGATGACAGATTTTTCCAGTCTCGGCTCCTGCGTTGACTTCTCGGTCTGTGGTTGAAGGAGGGTTTAGGGGAGTGAGCCTCTGAAGGCTCCCTACATGGGGACGGCCACGATTCCTTAGGCCTGCAAAGGCCCTGCACACTGTGGGTGTTGAAAAAGTCCTTGCAGCGGATGCCTGGGTGGCTCAGTCAGTGAACCATCCGCCTTCAGCTCAGGTCATGATCTCGGGGTCCTGGGATCGAGTCCCACATGGGGCTCCCTGCTCAGCAGGGAGCCTGCTTCTCCCCTCTCACTCTCACTCCCCCTGCTCGTGTTCTCTCTCACGTGTGTGCTCTCCTTCTCTTAAATAAATAAATAAAATCTTTTTTTAAAAAAGAAAAAGTGCTTGGAGGTGGTCACTCTCTAATAACTAGGTATTAGAACATTGTGATCAGATTTTGAATATTAATTATATTAGTACCTTTTCAAAAATGCCTGCTCACTCTACTTAGTCTCAAGATTAAAAACACCATCAAAACCCAAACAGTCTTAGAAAAAGCATCAAGTGTATATGTCTTCTATAGTTTTGCTTTGTCATTATATATGCTATACATGTATTATATATAGATATTCAAATAACAACACATATACTCCTATTTATACCCTAAGTATACTTAAAAATACTTAAAAATTTTGCTCTGTGATTTTTTGTTGTTGTTCTAGTGATAGTTTTGGATGGTTCCTCAAACTCAGGGTGTGAAGGAATTCCCTGTAACGTGACATCAGAGCAAACTTGCAGGTGAAGGGCCTTACAGCTTGCACGGGACACTTTCCTCTGTGCACACATCACCTGCTCATGCCCCCCAACTAGCCAATGTGGTAGGTTTATAAGGGAAAGGCTTTCTCCCTACAGTGATTCTTATTGGACTTGGCCGTATGGTCAACCAGAGCAAACATTGAAGATACTAATGCTTTTTGTTATAATTTGGGCCTTTGAAGATGGACTGAATGATTTTGTTGTTTGTCTTTCCTATGCTGTGCTCATTTTGGCCCAAACAGTAACATTTCAAAGCAATGAGCAAACAAACAAACATTGGAAAAAATACATTTCTAACTTGTTCTATTCCAATAATCATTCAGAGAACATACACTGCAGGGGCAGGTGTGTTCTCCTTTTTTTTACTGGCACCACGTTTCCTGGAAAAACACCTGTGCCCAGCAAGCCCTCAGGCAACACTTGCAGAGGGAATGCATGGCATGAGGTTCCGTGTACTCACGTTACCATGAGACCCGTAAAGGACTTTCCTTTATAAGATGTGACCAGATTAAATTGGTTCAACCTTCCTCTGAATTTTGAGCCTCTGAAAACCCAAATCGACCCGATGTCCCCCTCCATCAAAGTCAGTACTAAAATATTTAACTTGAGGGTATTTTTCAGTCAATCATTGGGACCTGCACCACCGTACGCTCCCTTCTGGGGGAGTCTCAAGCAGGCTTGAAGGATTCCCCAAGAAGAATACTAGCCCACGCTCAGCAGCATTTGGACAAACTCTGCCCTTCTCCGCATTTCCAAAGTGGATATCTGGCGGGGGGGTGGGGTGGGGTGGGGTGGAGGGCTGGCAGGGGAAACTCAGTGGGACTGGTGAGAAGGTTGGCTGCAATGACTGTCGGACACAGGACCGGGATCTTCCACCTGGTGGAAGGAGGTGCTTTGGCTCCCCGAGAGCAAATGGGCCACAGTATACAATGGTGAAGCTGGACGATGAGAGCTTTCTGTCTGCCATGGCGTTTCACACCCATCACCTTGTTCAATTCTTGATCCAATCCTGCAAGGGAGACTGAGCATTATTATCTTGGGATTCGTAGTACAGACGGAGACAGAAAGAGATTCGGTTGATATTGTCCTTTCGGAGATGGAGAAAGCACCTTTACCATTTGTTCAATATTTGTTTACAGAACATTTACTGTGGGTCAACTGCCGGTGAAGGATGGATAAAAAGACTCAATCTTTTAATTTGTTTTTAATTTTAAAAGTCAAGTTTATTGAGGCAGACTACAGTTTAATTCACTTTTCTAGTTGCATGACTTTTCATGAATGTGTATAATTCACCAACGTTCCCTCTAACCCTACTGTAGCCAGTATTCTTCCCCACCCAGGCCCAGGAACCCACTGATCTGATCCTTGCACGTAGAGTTTTACTTGTTTCAGAATGTCATATAAACAGATCATATAACACGTAGCCTTTTGGGTCTGGCTCTTTTCACTTAGCATAATGCTTTTGAAATTCATCTATGGTGTTGCATGTATTAATAGTGGATTTCTTCTTAGTGCTCAGTACTATTCCATTGTGTGGATGTGCCATGAATTCATATCCGTTGATCTGCTGATAAACATTTGGGTTGTTTCCAGTTTTTGGCAGCTATGAATCAAGCTGCTGTAAACATTCATAGATAGTTCTTTGGGTGGGCATATGTTTTTATTTCTCCTGGAGGAGTCAGATGAGAAGTACAGATTTAACTTTGAAGAAAGTGCCAAACTGGTTTCCAAAGTTATTACACCATTTCACATTCCCACTGGGCATGTATTAGACTTTGTGTTGCTCTCATCCTTAAGAACTCTTGGTGTGGTCAATTTTAGGCATTCTAATAAGGATGCAGTAGTATCTCTTTGTGGTTCAGTGTGGCCTAATGATGAATGATGTTGAACTTTTTCCCATGCACACATTTGCCTTCTGTATTATCTTCTTTTGTAAAGTGTCTGTCCAAATCTTTTGCTAGTATTTTAAATTGGATTATTTGTGTTCTTATTATTGTTTTAAGAATTTTATTCTTTTTTAAAGTACGTTTTGGACAAGACCTTGAAGAATTATGTAATTTGAAAATATTTTATCCCAAACTGTGGCTTGTTTTCTAATTCTCTAAGCAATTCATTTCAAAGACTAGAAGTTCTTAATTTCAATGAGTCCAATTTAGTGATATATGTTTTTCTTTCATGGATCGTGCTTTTGGTATTGTAATTAAGTACTGCCTTGTGACTGAAGAGTTGAAAGATTTAATTCTGTTTTCTTTTGAAAATTTTATAATTTTAGGTCTTACGTTTAGATACATGATCTAATAAGATTTATCTTTTTGTAAATAGTGAAGGTATGAAAAAAATCTCTCTTTTTCGGTATGGCTCTCCAATCTAATCATACCATATTTTCTCTGCTGAAAACCAGTTTGCTATAGATGTATATGTATAGATTATTTGTTTCATTGATCAATTTGTCTATCTTTGGGCCAATACCACATTGTTTTGATTACAGCAGCTTTATAATAAGTCTTGAAATGAGGTAATGTAAAGCTTGCAGCTTTGAAATTTAGAAACTTTCTGTCAATTTCTACAAAAGATTGCTGATTTTTTTTTATAATGGCATATCTCTTTTTTTTTACTGATAATTTATTTAATTTTTCTTAATGGTATCTTATAGTTGTCAGTGTACCCATCTTGAACATCTCTTGTCAGACTTTAAGTATTTTATATTTCTTGGCATTATTATAAATTGTTTTAATTTTAATTTCTAATATGTGTTGCTAGTATATAGAAGTACAATTGCCTTTTGTATACTTATTTCATATCCTGCGATCTAACTAAACTGACTTATTAGTTCTAGTGGGCTTTATTTTATTTTATTTTTTTAGATTCTATAAGAATATAGGATATATAGAATATATAGAAATATATATAGAATATAGAAATATATAAACTTTCATGTCATCTGTACATAAATGCAATCTTATTTTTCCCTTTCTAATTTGGGTGGCTTCTACTTTTTTTTATTGCTTTATGATTTTTATTACTTCCAGTACAATATTGAATAGAAATGATAAGAGTGAATATTCTTTCCTTGTTACTAATCTTACGAGGAAAGTATTATATTTTCTACTCTTAGGTCTGAGATTAGCTATATATTTTAAATAGATGTACTTTATCAGTTTGATGAAGTTCTCTTTTGCTCTTAGCTTGTTTTATGTACCAGAATTTGATTTCTCTGAGTAAATGTTTGTGTACATTAGAAAAATTGTGTATTCTACTTTTGATAATGCCAATTAAGTCAATTTAGTTGATAATGTAGGTCAAGTCTTCTGTACAATCATTGATTTTTTTGGGTCTATATTCTATCAGTTACTGAGATGGGGTGTTGAAATCTCTAGTTATAATTGTGGATTTGTCTATTTCTCCAGGCAGTTCTATTAGTGTTTGCTTCATGTATTTGAAACTCTATTATTAGGTATACATGGGGTGCCTGGGTGGCTCAGTGGGTTAAAGCTTCTGCCTTTGGCTCAGGTCATGATCTCAGGGTCCTGGGATCAAGCCTTGCTTTGGGCTCTCTGCTCAGCAGGGAACCTGCTTCCCCTCCTCTCTCTCTTCCTGCCTCTCTGCCTACTTGTGATCTCGGTCTGTCGAATAAATAAATTAAAAAAAAATCTTTAAAAAAATCTTTAGATATATAAACATTTAGGATTCTTATATCCTCTTGATGAATCAGTCTCTTTATTATTATGAAATGACTATTCCCAAAAACACTTTGTTCTAAAATCTACTCTGTATGATATTAATATGGTCACTCCAGCTTCTAAAAAATTAATGTTTGTATGATTTATCTCTCTCCATTTTTAAACTTCCCCAGTTTTTGTCTTTATATTTCAGCTGAATTTCTTGTCAGCAGAATATAGTTGGGTGAGGTTCTTTTTATTATTTTATCTGGCAATCTCTGTCTTTTAATTGGAGTGTTAAGATCATTTATACTTAATATAATCACTGACATGGCTGAGTTTCAATCGACCATTTTGCCTTTTGTTTTCTGTTATACTTTTCATCATTTCTACCCTTTTGTTGTCTTTTTCTGTCTTCTTTTGGACTATGGGGCATTTTTATTATTCTATTTTATTTCTTTTGCTGGTTTATTAATTATAATACTTTGCTCTGTTTTTTTTTGTGGTTGTTACAGGATTTGAGGTATTTATCTTTAGCTTATAAAGTTTATGTCCAAGGAATATTTTTTCACTTCACATATAGTATAAGAATTTTATAAAAGTATAATTTTTTTCTTGCCAGCCTTATGTTATTATTGTCATGTATTTTATTTCTATGTATATTGTAATTCTCTGACTACATTATTATTTTTGCTTTAAACAGTCAATTATCTTTAAAGAGATTTAAGTAAGAAGAAAAATGTCTTTCATATTTACTCACATAGTAATCATTTCCAGTAGTCTTTATTTTTTTGTGTTGACCAGTAATTCTCCACTTGAACAATTTTTCCACCTCCAGGGGACAACTGATAAATATGTAGAGACTTTGGTGGTCACAACTGGGGAAAGGGGAGTGTTGCTGACATCTAGTGGGTAGAGGGCAGGGATACTGCAAAGCCACCTATAGTCAACAGAAATCCTCCATGATAGACTATTTTCTGTTTCAAAGTTAGTAGTGCTACAGTAAAGAAACCTTAATATATAACCAGATTTCCACCTGGGATCATTTTCTTTCTACTTGAAAGACTCACTTTAACATTACTGAATTCTTTCAGTCTATGTATTCCTGGGGGAAAAAAAAAACCAAAACTGTGTTTCATCACTGTTTTTGAAGGCTCTAGGTTGACCATTTTTTTCTTTCTTTATGTTCTTTTTTTCTTTGCTTTTCTATACTTTAAAAATGCTCCTACACTATCTTCTGGCTTGCATTGTTTTTGACAAGAACTTGGTATTAATTCTTATCTTTGTTCCTCTGTACATTGTTCCACAACTACCAATGCTCTTGTCATTTAAAAAAAGATCTATTTTCTCTATGTGCTTTATTTTGGATTGTTTCTATCACTGTACCTTCAAGTGTATTGTTTTTCTCTTCTGAAATGTCTAATCAGTTGTTAATTCCATCTAATGTATTTCTAATTTCAGACACTCTGAAGTTTATCCTTAGAAGTATTATTTAGACTTTTATTATAATATCAATGTCTCTATTTAATATGCTCAATCTTCCTTTTGCTCCTTTAACATATGGAATATAGTTATACTGATTTTCTGTCCTTATCTATCTATTGTTTTTACTATTTGTGTCATTTCTAGGTTTTGATTGTGTGAAATTTCATCTTAATATTGGCCGTATTATATAGCTGTTTTGCTTGACTGGTATTTTTTTTTTTATTAGGTACAATATAATGTAATTTTACTGAGTTGAGTGCTGGATGTTTTTGCATCCCTATAAACTTTCTTGAGCTTTATTCTCAGTGTACTAAAGTTACTTTGAAACAGTCTGATTTTTATCCCTTTTATATTCTTATCCTTGTTAAGTAGGATTCTAGTAGCTTTTATTGTAACATTTGCCCCAATACTAGCAAAAAATCATTCTGAAAACTCTTCTAATTCTCATCTAAAATCATGGATTCCAGAAGAAAGTAGGAAAAAAATTTTCAATTGTGAAATGAAACTGTCAACCTAGAATTTTATATCTAGGTAAACTGTCTTTTAAGAATACAAGGGAAATTAATATATGCTCAAAGAATTGAAAAACTAGAAGATTTTGTTGTTAGAAGGCCTACCCTTAAATATTGACCAGAGAAAGTTCTTCAGACAAAGAGAAAATTTGAAAAAAGGTCTTGGATCATGTGGAAGGAGGAATGAACAACAGAATGAGCAGCAATATGGATACATACAATAGATTTTTTTTCTCAAACGTTTTATAAACCTTATTTCATGATTGAAATGGAAATTTTAATGTCATCTGTTATTGAAGACAATGGTATTTTAAAGTGTGGGAGGTTAAAAGGAACTAAATGGAGGTAAGATTTCCCCCAGTTAAAGAGATATGATATTGATAACCAGTATCATCACCAGACTGTGATTTCACATATTTGTATTTTAAAACCCAGAATGATGACTACAAGAACTATAAAAAGAGGTAAATGAAAACACTGTAAATAATTTGAGATGCATTTCTGAAAAAAAAGTAAAACTTATAATAAGTCAAGAAAGGAGAAACAGGAACAAGGACCAAAGAAATATTAAACAAATAAAAAAACGGCAGGCTTAATCTCTAACATATCAATAATCACTAAAATGTATATGGACTAACTGCAGTAATACAAAATCAGAGATTCATAGAGTGGATGTGTAGTGTTATTCTAGGCTAGTTTAGCTTTTGAGAATCAATTAAGGCATCTCACCATACTAACAATCTAAAGAACCATCATTTGATCACGTCAATTGATGCAAAAAAAAAAAACAAAAAAAAAAACCAAACCCAAAAAACAAAAAACAAAACACCCACATTTGACAAAATGTAACACTATTTATGATTTTTAAAAATGCTCACAGCAAGTTAGAAATAGAAAGAAATTACCTCATCTTGATAAAAAGCATGAATATGAAACACCAACAGCTAACATCATCCTTAGTGGTGACTTAATGCTTTCCTCCTAAGATCATAAACAAAGCAAAGACATTTGTTCTCACCACTCTTATTCTACATATTACTGGCAATACTTTCCACTGTAACAAGACAGGAAAAAGAAAAAAAAAAAAAGACATTCAGATCAGTAAAGAAGAAACTAAAATGTCTCTATTTGAAGATGAATGATTGCCTATGTAGAAAATTTCAAGGAATTTATGCATATACATGAACTTCTATAATAATTGAATTCAACAAGTTTGTAGGACATAAGATCAAAACACATTTCTCTATACTAGCAATGAACACACTGAAATCTAAATTAAAGATAAATAGCATTTATAATTGCCCCCCCAAAAATGAAACACAGAGCATCCACCAAACAAAACATGTACAGGGTCTGTATCTTACATGTTAAAAATGCTGATGAAAGAAGTCAAAGGAGTGAATAACCGTATAAGTGAAGAACCACAATACATTAATGGATTAGTCAACTCAACATAGTAAGATGTTATGTCTCCCCAATTCATCCTTGGGTTTAATGAAATTCCTATAAAAATCTCAGCAAGATTTTTTGCAGATATAGACAAACTTATTCTAAGATGTATGTAGAAAGGTCCAGGCTTTTGAATAGCTAAAAAGTATTGACAAAGAACAATACAGTAGGAAGAATAACTATCCAATACCCAAATAGGAGTTGGAGGAGGGATAGACACATACATACATGAAATAGAATAGAAAACTTAGAACCACAAATATAGACTTAACTTATTTTTGAAGGTAGAAAAGCAATTCAGTGGAGGAAGGATAGACTTTTCAAAAAGTTGCTTGAACAACTGAACAACCATAGGCCATAAAAAAAGGTCTTGACTTAAGTCTCATACCTTGTACAAGAACTAACCTAAAACAGATTATGGACTTAATGTAATTCACAAAATTGTAGAACTTCTTTATAGAAGAAAATCTTTAGAATCTAGGTATAGACCAAGAGGTCTTAGACTTGACACTAAAAACCCAATTCATAAAAGAAAAAAAAAACTGATTTATTCATCCTTATCAAAATTAAAAACTTTTGCTCTTCAAAATCTCATATGAAGAGGGTAAAAAACCAAACTACAGGCTGTTAGAAAATATTTGAATATCCTATGAAGGACTAGTAACTAGGATATAAAAAGAACTCTCACAACTCAGCAGTAAAAAAGCAAGCAATCCAATTAGAAAATAGACAAAAACCCAAGTAGACATTTTACTGAAGAGGATATTATAAATGTTGAATAAGCATATTAATTAATGCTCAGTATTATTAGCCATTAGTTAAACACAAATTAAAATAATGAGCTGTCATTACATGTCTATGAGAAAGACTAACATTAAAAATAGTGATAATATCAAATGCTGGTGAAGATATGAATCATATATGCTTGTGGAAATGTAAAAATGGTGCCACTCTAGAAATGAGTTTTGCAGTTTTGTTTTTCTTTTAAAGCTAAGTATGCAATTACCACACAACTCAGCAATTGAAATATTCTGCAGTTATCTCAGAGAAATGAAAAAAAATGTTGGTGCAAAGAGCTGTATATAAATATTCATATTTCCTTTATTTTTTGAAGAGCCACAGACTGGAAACAGCCCAGAAATTCCTCAGTAAGGATATGGTTAAACAAACTGTGGCACATATATCTCATGGAATACTACTCCTCAGTAAAATAAACAAAGTGTTAATACATAAAAGAATTTAGATGAATATCTAGGTAATTATGATTAATGACAAAAGCCAATCTAAAAGGTTACATACTGTATGATTCCATCTATATAAATATTTTTAAATGACAAAATTTTGGAAATAGATAAAAGATGAGTAGTTTCTAGTAGCTAGATATGGAAGGAGAGGACAGGAGGAGGTAGGTGTGGCTATTACACGGCCACAGCTGAGACCCTTGTGGTGATGTCCATTCAGTATTTTGACTGTAGTGGTGGAAACAGGGACCTACACATGTGGTAAAATTGTATAGAACTAAACACATGCATGTGAATGAGTGTAAGTACAATTAGCTAAGTTTGTGGTAATTTATTATGGAAGCAATAGAAAACCAACATGCTACTATATGAGTCTGCATGAAGTTAAGAACAGGTGAAAACCATTTGAAGGAAAGCAGAACAGTGTGGGCCCATGTGGATGGGTGGTGACTGGTCAGGAACAAGCATGCCAGAACACTCTGGTGTGATAGAAACACTTTTTATCTTGACAGAGCCTTGGGTTACACAGATGTATGCATTTGTCAAAACTTATCAAACTGTACACTTGAGATCTGTGCATTTCAGAAAATGCAAATTACACCTCAGCAAAAAAAAAAAAAAAAAAAAAGTGATCTCATTATAATTCGAAAATTGGATGAAATGTTCTGAATATTTTGTAGCTCAATGAAGTCTAGTGGAATTATTTCTCTAACTCATAATGGATATTGAATTTAAATTTAAATGCTTTCACTCAATTGTTAATATTTGTATAATAATTTTGTAGTACCAAACTATTTAAAGGAGAACTAAGTGGAGGTGAGGACCAAGTACTTGCTTGCGTTTGATTTGTGGTTCTTCCATGTATGGGCTCTTGGCTTTCAGCAAGTTACTTTACTTCCCTCAGCCTCGATTTCTACATTGACCAAAGTGAATCTTAGTGTTGACTTTGCCAATTTATTGCGAGGGTAAAGGAAAACATATGCAAAGCACTTAGTATGTAATAGGTCTTCAACAGGCTGGATGGCTCCTGCTATTTCAAATCATAGACATTTCTGACACTTATGTTATAACATAAAAATTAATTAATCTAATGGAAATCTAATGGGGAATAATAAGTGAGTAAAAGTTCTTATTCTTAGGATTATATTGGCTCCTTGTCTTAAGATACTATTGGTGTATGGGTGAGGCTGGTGGTGGGTATTAAAGAGGGCACATATTGCACGGAGCACTGGGTGTTATAGATAAACAATGAATCTTGGAACACTACATCAAAACCTAATAATGTGGGGCACCTGGGTGGCTTAGTTGGTTAAGCATCTGCCTTCAGCTCAGGTCATGATCCCGGGGGCCGGGGATCAAGTCCCACATCAGGCTCCCTGCTCAATAGGGAGCCTGCTTCTCCCTCTCCGACTTCCCCTGCTTGTGCACCCTCTCTTTCTTTGTCAAATAAATCTTTAAAAAAAAAACCTAATAATGTATTGTATGGTGACTAACATAACACAATAAAAAGTAAATAATAAATAAAAAATAAAATAATAAACAAAAAAAATTTCCTGAGCTGGGGGAAAAAAAAAAAGGTTCCATCTAGTAGTGGGAATGTCTTATGGTCCACTATAGACTTCCATAGCCAATGGGGTTTCCACTCAATCCATTTGGGAGTTGCAAGTAGTCAGGAAACCAGAGTGTAAGTCAAATGCCTACATGACTCACAGTCGACAATGGGGTAGTTCAAATAAGACGTGTCACCACTGCTGGAAATAATGGAACACAGACTGGGACTCTGATAGAAGACAATTGGATGTCCACCACTGTTGTAAAACACCTTAGCTGTCTATGTGTAAAAAGGAGATACATTTTGCTGCTTGAAACTCTGGCAGGTTGCAGCATAAACTGGCGGGTGGGTCCTGAACCCTCCGTCCTCAAGAGTGGTCTCCCAGCAAACTCCCCCTGGAATTGGCCCATCCTGGATTGGAAAGTCAGGCAGCAGGAACCTGTTACCTGTTTCTATGACATAGCTTGGCAAGGTCACCATGTTGTCATCAGACAGGAATATAACTTGCTAACTCCAGCCAATATTTTATATTTTATTCCAATTGTATGGAAATACATTCATAACGTCTGAAACACCTGACTTATTTAGATGGGTCGCACATGTCCCTTAAGGAGAGCCGGTCCTTTAGGAACATCTTGGAGTTTCAGAAAGCCCACCAGCCTCACAGAGGCGCAGATGTTCGTTTGCAAACTCCCCGCTTTCCGAGGCCCACATGGGCAGTTAATAAATATGCTGAGTTGGAGAATTAAAATAAAAGGATTAGGGTAGAGAATTTTTCCCTCTATGTGAAATCAGGACTGTAAGAGAATAAACAATGGCTATTTCTTGTACCATTAATTAGCTACAGAATGAGGCATCCACCACAGATGTGTCTGTGGGTCGGGCTCAGCGCCGGTTTCAAGACTTCAATCAGTGTGTGACTCACACTTAGCGAGAGAGACACCGTGGAGGCCATACAAGAGGAGCATAAATATTCTATGTCACTTGGTATCATAATTAACTGCATGCTTCAAATATTTCTTTCATGTCTGCTTCCACAATAGGTAATATAATTTACCGTTAATAGGATTAAAATGTCTTTTTTTTTAAATAAAAAAGGTAAATACTTCAGTGGTTTAAACTGTTTTTTATTTGTTTTGTACTGATACATATTTTACCGCAGGAAATCTCTTTATACCCTGCAGAAGAAAATAATGAGGAAAATTGGAGATAATTTATGCAGTCCAGAAGCAAAAGCTTTTCACGATTATTATTTTTGCTTTCGCTCAATAATAAAGCAGCCTCTTTCCATGAAGCATTGAGGGAAAGCCATCCTGACTCCCTAGCTGCGCTGCAATTTTAAAGATCTGAGAGAAAGGAAGAAAAAAACCCCATCATTGCTTGAAGACAGGAAGTTTACCCTGGAGAATTCATGCTAGCAGTTCAGAAACCTCCAAACAGAAGAACACCCATGTTCAGGCTACTTTTCAAAACTGATAATTGAGAGAAAGGGAGGCTTGCCTAGATTTTTTTTAAGGGCCGTTCCATTTTCTATCTCCCGTGGCGTGCTCAACACACTGTCACAGAGGCTGACACAAACCAATGCAGGTTAGGAAACTCATTACAACTCTGAACTTGTGCAATGTTCCAACGGGTCAGAAATTAAAACCCATAACCTGTGGCATGCTGTCCCTCGAAGAGCCAAGTTTTAATTTTATCTGCAAAGAATGAAGCATTGTTTAACGAGACAGATGTCTGAATATAAGATGGCATGCGACGGAACATATGTAAACACCGGTAACTCTTAGAAGGGGATGGGTGTGCCAGGTGGGGAGGGAGGGGATTTAATTACAGATCCAGGGAGAATGTTAGGGATAAGCCAGCCCACTCTCCTCTTCTTGCAGAAGACTTGCTCAAGGTCACCCAGCCACCAAGTGGCAGAGCCAGGTGTAGAATCCCGGTCTGCAGACATCCGCTCTGGTGTTTTTCCCATTCCACGACACCGAGTCCCAGTGTCTCTTTGGAAGGGGTCTTGTCTTTCCAGTCCTCACAGCCAAGCGGAATTTGGCATCAACTGGTAGATGTGCTCACTTCACTGCCGATCCCTCCATTGACGTTTCATTAGGGAGCCATGTGCATTTGCCAAGGATGAATGAGTTCATTAGCACTGAGACTAATAAACTTTAAAAAGTTAATAATGTGAATATGTTTGATTTGGAATTATGCACACAGGCATTAGGAGTTACAAAAAAAATGGCTTGCCTCATATGCCTGGTTTTCTAATTTCAGTGGTGTGACAGACTTGGATTTTCTGAAATCTCAGGCTAACCCTCATTCTTAAGGAACACATACTGTATCCCAACCTTCCTCTTCTTGGTGGTGTCTCCAAAACAGCCAAAATTAACAACAAAAATGAAACATAACACAACAAAACTATGAGTCTTATCTCAACAGTCATTTCTTTCCCCCATTGTTTTGGTTTATATTCTTGTTGGACTCTGCCCCCATTGTCTTTATTGATTTATTTAGTGGGGGATCAAGGAAGGTGGTGATGGAGTCTCCATCTGAAAGGTTCAGAAGGGATGTTCTTGGTTGGGAACCTTATCATACTGACTTGGCCTCACTGGGACACTCTTCTGAAGGGTAGGCAGAGCTATCCCAAACCAGCACACTTTCCCCGGCTCAGGTGGACACGGAACAATTTGGCTCCGGATTGACAATGCTCACTAAATGTGTCAGATCTTCTCTGCTCTGCTGTGAACACCTGGGTGCTGGGAGCAGCCCCAGGAGGCATGTGAGTGAACCCCATGTCATTCTGTGTGGGGAATTTGGGGGGGGTGGTGCTTGGGACATGGGGCCGTCCTCAAGACCAGCATAGGCTAAACTTGCTCTCCCAGGGCCTGCTGACTGTACCTCCTGTCACTGCTTACCCCGCAGGCCCCTCTGCCCAGGGGTGGCCCCGTGGGCTCTGATGTCAAGTGAATTGGAGCACTACCAGTTACCCGCCATGGTCCAGCAGCAAGTTTCTAAACTTTTCAGAGCCTCCGTTTCCTCACCTGTACAACGAGGGGCATTTTAGTACCTGTCTCAGAGAGAGGAGTTGTGTGCAGGAGGAAAAACAATTTACTTGAAGCATGTGCCATGGGTACCAGGTCTATGGAAACACTCAGTAAATTATTATTATTATAACTCCCAACATCACCACCACCAGGAGCCTCTTAATTTGTCTGCATCCAGACTCTTGCCCTTCTGCTCTCCCAATGTCCCACTGCTGAGCTTAATTCACCTAGAGCACTCTGGATGAATTTTATTTTGTCCCTCTCCTGCTGTAAGCTTTACTCAGCTGCTCACTGTGATGCAATGATGTCCAGACTCACTACTTCGGTCTGACATTGTTGGTATGTGGAACACATCTGCATCTGTGGTACACAGCATCTGTTCCCACTCATTCATTCATTCATTCATTCAGTGACCCTTCAAATGGGGACTGGGAACCTGCCAGATCCTGTAGAATCTGGCCGAATCCCGCCAGATGCCCTGATTCTGTTGAGTATTTCTGCTGCAGAGTTACATGGATTACTTGGGATTAGGATGATTTCTCATTTGTACCCCCTGCCCAGCCCACCTCACCCAGCTCTGTGCTTTCTTGCCCTCCAGCCACTCTCTCCCTTGGGCTTTCTCCCCCCCAGTTCCTGTGGGGAGGCAAGTGAGGGGTGGGAGGGTGGTGCTGGCAGTGACCTTGAGGTCCTCTTCTGCACAGCTCCCTGAGGCACAGGCCGGGGAGCCCATGTCCTCTCCTCATCCCTCCAAAGCTTGCTGCAGTAACATAGAAAGGGCTCTGCCAGTTCCCAGATCTTGGGTGCTGCACCATCCTGTTTATCTGCTGATGCCCATACTTTATTACGTTGCCTCCATGCTGAACCGTTTCCAAGGAAACTGTCTTGGGTGTGGCTCCTGTTACCCACCTCACCACCCCACTCTTAGGAACGTTTCTTATACGTTTCCCCTCTTTCAGAGAAACTTTCCCTGTTTTTCTCTCTGTCAGTTCTTGCCTTGACCAGGACTCAACGCATGGTGTGACTTCTTGGTGAAATATTCCCTACTCAGAGGCCTCCCATGTGTCTCTGAACTCCTGGCAGCTCCCCTTCTGTGATTCTCACCCAAGTCAATCAAATATAGCTCCACAGTGTCTAAATGACCTTGTGTTCTGATTTTGCTATTGGATAACTAACTTTCACATGCTCATGTGTAAACTCTGCAACATGATGGTGAGCTTCCGGAGGCCAGATTCTGCGTATTCTCATCATTCTCTTGTTCACCGACTGTCATTATTAAGTACCATCTGTTGTCTTATACTGTGCTGGTCACTGGAACACAGCTTCCAACAAGATGATGTAATTTCTGCCCTGTGCCCCTTCTGTCCTCATAGAGAGTCAGGCATTGGATCGCCAATTATAATGCAGTAGGATGACCATATTGATAGGTTTGAAAGCAAATAATAGGGCTGAGACTAAAGGAAGTAACGCAGAAGAGACCTGAAGGGTAGGGACAAGTCTGCTGGTTCTGGGGAAAACAGGTCCTTCCAGGAAGACATATAAGCAAAGACCAACGGGGTATGAAAAGAGCAACGAGTTTCTGAGGAACTAAGAACATACATGACAGAATGCTGTGGGGAAGTTATAGGGAGCCTGGTAAAGACAGTGGTGGGAGGAAATGAGTGGTTGGGTGACCCTCATCAGTCCAGTGCAGTGAGGGCAATGGGGACCCAGGGAACCCATGAGAGGGCATGCACAGGGTGGGGCATGACCTTATTTGTATTAGGAGATTGATGGCTGCACAGTGGAAAATTAACTGTGAGGATGAAGGACAGAGGAGCCCCTGCAATGCTTTCTGAAGTAGGACTAAGGGGGTGATGGTGGCCTGGCCTCAGATGATCATGATGACATTACAGCAAAGCTGATGGAAGCTAGAGCCATTTCCAAAGGAGAGGAAATAGGTCTGACCCTCTGAATGACTGATCAGACCCATAGGGTAAGGGAGAGGGCTCCTCAGAAGTGATTCCAAGGTTTACAGCTTGGACAACCAGGTGGAAATGCCAGGCAGTGAGATATGGAACCCTGGAGAAGAAGGTTTCAGGAATGAAATGGTTAGTTCAGTTTTTGGACATGTTGAATTTGTAGTGCCTGTGAGACTTCCAAGCATAGGTAACCAGCAGGCAGATGGATAAATGCATGTGACGCTCAGTGGAGAGTCTGAAGTAGAATTTATCAGCATAGATTAAATGATGTAGAAAATGTCACTGTATTAACAGCTGTCCCCATAAGGCTCCCAAGAAAGACACCGGGTTTATTTAGAAAGAATTCCTTGAGAGGGCCCCATGAGTTCCACATTAAAAGCTGGAAGAATCTGGCCATGGGCAGAGCTGTCTCTATGGTGGAGAAGGCAGTGTACTTTGTGTCCTGGCCCTCCCCTTGGGAGATGACCCTTCCAGATTCCCAACATCTGCACACCTGGTTCTACTAGGGTCTGGAGAACACACTCATTGGGGGCAGCTCATCACACCCACATCATTTACTGCCTAAACTGAAGCACCAGAAAGATGGTGGCCAGAGAGAAGCAGGAAGGAGGGAGGTGGGAATTTGTAGAAATCTTTGGGTGGGCTCTGGACCCCAGGAGAAATGGGGCCACCCAGCCCCAGCCCATTCTCATTATTGTGCTCCAACCATAGGCTGAGAGCCTGTATCCAGACTGAAGAGAAAGCAGTGAGCAAAACAGATAGGCTCCCTGCCCATATAGAGCTTGTGTTTTAAAGGATGGTGTATCTATGGCTGTGTAACTAGTTATCAAAATCTTAGTAGCTCAAACAAAACCAATTTATTGTCTAAGAGTCTGTGGTTCAGGAGTCTGGGCACCCATTCCCTGAGCTCACTGCTCGGGATCTCACAGGCTGAAATCCAAGTATTGGCCAGGTCTGCTTGTCTGGGGCTTGGAGTCCTCTCCCAGGATCATCCTGATTGCTGGGAGAATTCAGCTCTGCAGGCTCCTCAGGTCCTTGACACATGGCATTCTCACAACATGGCGGCCCACTTCAAAGCCTGCAGGGAAATCTCTGTCCTGTCCGCTACGGCAGGCGTGGCTATGCCATCACTTTGTTAGCATTACCAATCAAGGAGTGACCATCCCCCTGCATTTAGAGGTCTCTTTCATCCAGGTAGTGGATCATAGGTGTGTGTACATCAGGGGCAGGACTCTTGGGGACCAAGAAGGAAAAGAGGAAGTGAGTTTTTATGTGAATATCAAAGGAGAACCTTCCAGGAATAAGAAACACAAAAGTAGTTGAGTGGGAGGCAGCAGGAGCTTCCTTAGGTATTACCACTGAAGCCAAGGGCATCATCACGTAGGGAGCCTGCAGGGAGTGAGAAGCTCAGAAGTGTTCCTGGTCAGAGAAATTCCAAGACTGAAGAAAGGATGGGAGAGGAATGAGAATACCAGGCAGTAGCAGACAAGCAGAGAACAGGCGTACTGTGATGTTTGCAATGTGTATGGAGAAGGGAGTGGCCAACTGCATTCACTGAAGAACAGACATCTAGCAGAAAAGGACTGGGAAATGCCAATCAGACCAAGAACATTCAAATAATTGGTTCTTTCTATGAAGAACCAATGTTCTTCGCTTGTAGGAATGACACAGATGTTCCTATGAACATCAGCAGAGCAGCAGGATAGCTGAGGAATATGACTGGTACCGCTGATCCTCAGTACTCATGGATTCCTTATTTGACAATATTTTCCTTATTTTTGCGGATTTATGTGTAGTAATTTTTCTGTTTAAAATGTACCTCCCCCCCTCCCCGCAATGGCCCTGAAACAATGCTTAAGTGTTGTCTGGTGTTTCTAAGGTGCCTGTGATGAGTGGTCTTAGGTGAGTATCGTTGAGGCATGAGTGTTGTTGGCAGTGAGTTCAATGTTAATGAATCAATAATATATTGAATAAGGTGTCTTTAACCAGAAACACATACAAAGCAAGGCTGTATATGTGTTGGTTCATGAAATGCTGTGACGGGAGAGTTGCCAGAACCCAACCTTGTATTTCTCCTAGAAGTGATGCTTTAGGTTCCACTAACTCAGCTTCCAAGATGACTTTAGACAATTGTATATAGGCTTTATGGAGCCACTGTGAATAATGAGTGTCAACTATATTCTACTGCATTCTCTGTATTGTCTAGTAGGCCCCACATATTGGGGTTTAAGAAAGTTTTCACCTAGTAATGGGAGCGTGGAACAGCAGTAGATCCACACACCACCTACAGGCTCCGTTCAGTGTGGAGGACTGCAGGGTGGTGTGGAAAAGGAAGAAGGAGAAGGGGAGCCTACTGGAGCAGGGTGCGAGACGGGTGACCTCCTTTCAGATCCCCACTCTATCATTTAGTCCTCTTGCTCTCTGGCGATAACTCATCTTCTGTGACTCAGTTTGCTTGGCTATTATGGGGAGTGTGGTAGCATTTACTCTTGGCCTGCAGTAAGGATCAGGGGAGAAGTGGTATGGGCACACTTAATTCAGTGTCTGCATGTAGTAAGGATTAATGAAAGCCATTGTGGATTAGATCCGGTTCTCAGAAAAACGGAGGGGTGGGTCCGTACAAAAGGGAAAGGCCTTCCCTGGGTTTCTGTAGTGGGAAATCCACTTCAGCCGTGTAGGAAGGAAATAGAGACTTGGAGCAGATGCTCTGTGCAAGAAGAAGATCTCATAATTAGCTTGTGCTTCACTTTCACTGGATCTCCTAGGAGCCGGGAAACCACCAGGCAGATGCAGTTGAAGGAACGCATGAAACTTACGTTCAAAACAGTCATTAAAAATGAAAACATGGCCCCTAGCCTCAATTTCGTATAAGAAAGTACTTAATAAAGGAACCTGGTTTCCTTGTTTTTGAAACCTTAAATATTGTCTTTCTTACCTGGAAACGTTCTTACCTGGGAAGGAGGAACTGTCCACTGCATGTTGATCTATTGCCAAAGAAGAAAATGAAGGGCATCATTCCCTTCTATATTGACCAGCAACTCTCCTCAAATAAAACAATTTGTTCTGCAATTGACTATGTGCTCAGCATATAATCAGGTTTTTTCCTTTTAAAGAATAACTGTAATGTGATCAGAGATTGACGAAAACTTTTGTTTTACTGGGTCCCTTCCTGGCGGAAATGTAATTTAATGGGAGCCACACAAATCTTTAGTGGAGATGTGTAGCCAATATTACCATAGTATTTTTTAAAGAATTTTTTTTTCATACTGCCTGGGATCCTCTGCTGATCAAATTTCAGAAGACTCCTTAACCGCAGCTTAACTCCCATACAGCAGTGGCTAAGCCTTTGGAATCTACCCAGGCTGAAACAGTTGTTATAAACCCCTGGATTTCCTTTTACCAAAATGGGTCTGCCAATGTTATTAAAATATTGGTGCTATAGTCCCAGTACTTAACAGCTTCAGCGTGCTTAAGATGATTCTGGAGACTTTGTTCCAACAAAGCTTCCTGGGTCTCACAAGCAGAAATTCTGATTCAGGGTGTGTGGGTGGGACCTGAGAACATGCATTTCCTCCCAGCTTGCAGATGCTGCTGGTCCAGGCCATACTTAGAATTGCAGTGCTTCAAGGCAAGTGGTCTCAGGGCGAAGCGCTTACCTCCACCTTCTTTACCATCTTTTCAGCCCTGCCCACTAGGGCCTGGTGCATGTTGGGGCCTCGTTCATTCTTGTGAAGAGAATGACAAAGGAATGATCTGAATCAGCAAACTTGTGGTGATGAAATCGGCCAAGAAGCCTGGACCAGAAGGAACAGAAGCTACTGTTCCAGTTGTCTCTGGCGCACGGGCCTATCCTCTGCTTTACCACGTGCACACGTGGATTTGCATGCGTGTGCCTGTACATGCGTGAGCATGTTCCCAGGCTGGCAGAGCTGTGACAGAAAGGCAGAAACCTGATGTTGGCAAACTTCTCAAGCGCTGGATCCCTGATTTTTCTGTTTTCCCCCATTTTTCATTTCACTTGGGGGCTCTTACACAGTAAACACAGTTATAACTTTTCAAATCTCAGTGTCTGACATGTTAATTCATAATTTGCCATAATCAGCACCTTCCTAAGAATAACCTGTGCAGACGTCACGCATGGAGCTGGGAGAAAATTCGTACCTTTCATGTTTGCTGGTTAATAGATCTGGGTCCGTCCTGTAGGAATACAATTGGGTCCAGCTCCAGCAGGAAGGGGGAACCGTGATATGATGCAGTATAACACAGCATGGCCAACTGGCAGAAAGCCAGGAAATTTACTGGCCAGTGGGAAGAGGCTGGTTTCCTCTCAAGACAGCTTTGGATGGAATGTCTTTTCTAAGAGTCTCATCTGATTAAAAAGTGAGACTACAGAGAAATCTATTTCCCTTAAGCCCTGTATATATCGTGAATACAGCACTGCAAAGAATCTTGCCAAATGAATAGGGAGGGAAATTTTGGGGGAAAAGAGGCCAATGGTTAAAGACAACCTCATGGGTATGCTTTTCCTCTGTATGTTTTGATGTTAGACATGACTTGGTTATGGCTATGCCTTTCCATCGTCATCTGCATAGCTGTGGAATTCCCATTTTGGTGTTTCTTATGTATATCGATATCCTGGATGCTTACGGGAGGTGTTCTGTATTATAAAATACAAATGCAGTCCAAACATAGTAGAGAGCAAACGTTGTTTTGATGTAAATAATTTAAAAGTTTCCTCAGGAGTATGACATTAACCCCGCCATTAACAGTACACAAACCTCACCCACAAGAAGCAGTTGGTCAAAGTATTTTGCTAACAGAAACCTGGACAGTGGGCTTCTTGGGTTGCTTAAGGTATACCTAAGTCAATTTCAGTCTTGCTTTAAGACTTGAGTGTTCACAGCTTCTCCCTCCCTCAACCCCCTCATATGCTGGTAGAATGTGTGCTGCAGGGTCCTGGAGACAGCGGGTACACTGTGATGACAAAAATCTTGGCCTGGAGTAAAGAAGACTTGGATGAGAATCCCTGCTCCTCTGCAGACAGCTGAGCAGTGTCCTCAGCCAGAAGCTGAAACTCTGTGTTGTAGAGAACACCAACACAGTCTACATGGCATCAAATGCTATAAAGATTCTGAACTTCTTCATGAAGCTAAAATACAGGATGCTACCAAGACTGCAAAGCAAATGGGGGCAGGGTCTGGGATTCAGGTGGCCCTGCCTTTCATCACTGGTGAGTCTGCTTCCTTCCTTGGTGCCCCTCACCTTTACAGGTGGGCCTTCTGTCCTGCCGTGGTCCACCCAACAGAAGACATGACAGCTGTTCTCCAAAGTGGCTGCACCAGTTTGCATTCCCACCAACAGTGTAAGAGGGTTCCCCTTTCTCCACATCCTCTCCAACACACGTTGTTTCCTGTCTTGCTAATTTTGGCCATTCTAACTGGTGTAAGATGGTATCTCAATGTGGTTTTGATTTGAATCTCCCTGATGGCTAGTGATGATGAACATTTTTTCATGTGTCTGGTAGCCATTTGTATGTCTTCATTGGAGAAGTGTCTGTTCATATCTTCTGGCCATTTTTTACTATGATTGTCTGTTTTGTGTGTGTTGAGTTTGAGGAGTTCTTTATAGATCCTGGATATCAACCTTTTGTCTGTACTGTCTTTGCAAATATCTTCTCCCATTCCGTGGGTTGCCTCTTTGTTTTGTTGACTGTTTCTTTTGCTGTGCAGAAGCTTTTGATCTGTGGAAAGAACCAAGATGCCCTTCAACGGATGAATGGATAAGGAAGATGTGGTCCATATACACTATGGAGTATTATGCCTCCATCAGAAAGGACGAATACCCAACTTTTGTAGCAACATGGACAGGACTGGAAGAGATTATTCTGAGTGAAATAAGTCAAACAGAGAGAGTCAAGTATCATATGGTTTCACTCATTTGTGGAGCATAACAAATAATATAGAGGACAAGGGTAGATGGAGAGGAGAAGGGAGTTGAGGGAAATTGGAGGGGGAGGTGAACCATGAAAGACTATGGATTCTGAAAAACAACTTGAGGGTTTTGAAGGGGAGGGGGGTGGGAGGTTGGGGGAACAAGGTGGTGGGTATTAGGGAGGGCACAGATTGCATGGAGCACTGGGTGTGGTGAAAAAACAATGAATACTGATATGAATACATTAATAGTAGGAGATCTTAACACGCCTCTCTCAGAAATAGACAGATCATCGAAGCAGAAAATCAATAAAGAAATAAGAGCATTGAATGACACATTGGACCAGATGGACCTCATAGATATATACAGAACATTCCACCCTAAAACAACAGAATACTCATTCTTCTCAAGTGCACATGGAACCTTCTCCAGAATAGACCACATACTGGGTCACAAATCAGGGCTCAACCGATACCAAAAGACTGAGATGATTCCCTGCATATTCTCAGATCACAATGCTTTGAAACTGGAGCTCAATCACAAGGAAAAGTTCAGAAGGAACTCAAATACCTGGAAGCTAAAGACCACCTTGCTTAAGAATGCTTGGATCAACCAGGAGATCAAAGAAGAACTTAAACAATTTATGGAAACCAATGAGAACGAAGACACTTCACTCCAAAACCTATGGGATACAGCAAAGGCGGTCCTAAGGGGGAAATTCATAGCCATCCAAGCCTCCCTCAAAAAAATTGAAAAATCCAGAATACACCAGCTGTCTCTACACCTTAAAGAACTGGAGAATCAACAACAAATCAAACCAACTCCACACGTAAGAAGGGAAATAATCAAGATTAGAGCAGAGATCAACGAGGTAGAAACCAGAGATACAGTAGAACGTATCAACGAAACTAGAAGCTGGTTTTTTGAAAGAATCAATAAGATCGATAAACCATTGGCCACACTAATCCAAAAGAAAAGAGAGAAAGCCCAAATTAATAAAATTAAGAATGAAAAGGGAGAGATCACAACTAACACCAAGGAAGTAGAAACAATCATCAGAAGCTATTATCAACAGTTATATGCCAATAAGCTAAGCAACCTAGATGAAATGGATGCATTCCTGGAAAACTATAAACTCCCAAAATTGAACCAGGAAGAAATTGACAACCTGAATAGACCGATATCTAGTAACGAGATTGAAGCAGTGATCAAAAACCTCCCAAAAAACAAGAGCCCAGGACCTGACGGATTCCCTGGGGAATTCTATCAAACTTTCAAAGAAGAAATAATACCTATTCTCCTAAAGCTGTTTCAAAAAATTGAAGCAGAAGGAAAACTTCCAGACTCTTTTTATGAAGCCAGCATTACCCTGATCCCCAAACCAGGCAAAGACCCTACCAAAAAGGAGAATTTCAGACCGATATCACTGATGAATATGGATGCTAAGATTCTCAACAAGATCCTAGCAAACAGGATCCAACAGCACATTAAAAAGATTATCCACCATGACCAGGTAGGATTCATCCCTGGGTTACAAGGATGGTTCAACATTCGCAAATCAATCAATGTGATAGAACAAATCAATAAGAGAAGAGAGAAGAACCACATGATCCTCTCCATTGATGCAGAAAAAGCTTTTGACAAAATCCAGCATCCGTTCCTGATTAAAACGCTTCAAAGTATAGGGATAGAGGGAACATTCCTGAACTTCATCAAATCTATCTATGAAAAACCCACAGCAAATATCATCCTCAATGGGAAAAAGCTTGCAGCCTTCCCATTGAGATCAGGAACACGACAAGGATGCCCACTCTCACCACTCTTGTTCAACATAGTATTAGAAGTCCTAGCAACAGCAATCAGACAACAAAGAGAAATAAAAGGTATCCAGATTGGCAAGGAAGAAGTCAAACTCTCTCTCTTCGCAGATGACATGATTCTTTATATGGAAAACCCGAAAGACTCCACCTCCAAACTACTAGAACTCATACAGCAATTCAGTAATGTAGCAGGATACAAAGTCAATGTCCAGAAATCAGTGGCTTTCTTATACACTAACAATGAAAATACAGAAAGGCAAATTAGAGAATCGATTCCATTTACTATAGCACCAAAAACCATAAGATACCTCGGAATAAACCTAACCAAAGAGGTTAAAGATCTGTACTCGAGGAACTACAGAACACTCCTAAAAGAAATTGAAGAAGACACAAAAAGATGGAAGACCATTCCATGCTCTTGGATGGGAAGAATAAACATCGTTAAAATGTCTATACTGCCCAGAGCAATCTATACTTTTAATGCCATTCCAATCAAAATTCCACCAGTATTTTTCAAAGAGCTGGAGCAAATAATACTAAAATTTGTATGGAATCAGAAGAGACCCCGAATTGCTAAGGAAATGTTGAAAAACAAAAATAAAACTGGTGGCATCACATTACCTGATTTCAAGCTTTACTACAAAGCTGTGATCACCAAGACAGCTTGGTACTGGCATAAAAACAGACACATGGACCAGTGGAACAGAGTAGAGAGCCCAGATATGGACCCTCAACTCTATGGTCAAATAATCTTTGACAAAACAGGAAAAAATATCCAGTGGAAAAAAGACAGTCTCTTCAATAAATGGTGCTGGGAAAACTGGACAGCTATATGTAGAAGAATGAAACTTGACCATTCTCTTACACCGTACACAAAGATAAACTCGAAATGGATAAAAGACCTCAACGTGAGACAGGAATCCATCAGAATCCTCGAGGAGAACATAGGGAGTAACCTCTTTGATATCAGCCACAGCAACTTCTTTCAAGATATGTCTCCAAAGGCGAAGGAAACAAAGGCAAAGATGAACTTCTGGGACTTCATCAAGATAAAAAGCTTCTGCACAGCAAAAGAAACAGTCATCAAAACAAAGAGGCAACCCACGGAATGGGAGAAGATATTTGCAAATGACAGTACAGATAAAAGGTTGATATCCAGGATCTATAAAGAACTCCTCAAACTCAACACACACAAAACAGATAATCATATTAAAAAATGGGCAGAAGATATGAACAGACACTTCTCCAATGAAGACATACAAATGGCTACCAGACACATGAAAAAATGTTCATCATCACTAGCCATCAGGGAGATTCAAATCAAAACCACATTGAGATACCACCTTACACCAGTTAGAATGGCCAAAATTAGCAAGACAGGAAACAACGTGTGTTGGAGAGGATGTGGAGAAAGGGGAACCCTCTTACACTGTTGGTGGGAATGCAAACTGGTGCAGCCACTTTGGAGAACAGTGTGGAGATTCCTCAGGAAATTAAAAATAGAGCTTCCCTATGACCCTGCAATTGCACTGCTGGGTATTTACCCCAAAGATACAGATGTAGTGAAAAGAAGGGCCATCTGTACCCCAATGTTTATAGCAGCAATGGCCACGGTCGCCAAACTGTGGAAAGAACCAAGATGCCCTTCAACGGATGAATGGATAAGGAAGATGTGGTCCATATACACTATGGAGTATTATGCCTCCATCAGAAAGGACGAATACCCAACTTTTGTAGCAACATGGACAGGACTGGAAGAGATTATGCTGAGTGAAATAAGTCAAACAGAGAAAGTCAAGTATCATATGGTTTCACTTATTGGTGGAGCATATCAAATAATATAGAGGACAAGGGTAGATGGAGAGGAGAAGGGAGTTGAGGGAAATTGGAAGGGGAGGTGAACCATGAGAGACTATGGACTCTGAAAAACAACCTGAGGGTTTTGAAGGGGCGGGGTGGGAGGGTGGGGGAACCAGGTGGTGGGTATTAGGGAGGGCACAGATTGCATGGAGCACTGGGTGTGGTGAAAAAACAATGAATACTGTTACGCTGAAAATAAATAAAAAATTAAAAAAAAAAAAAAAAAAACAATGAATACTGTTACACTGAAAATAAATTAAAAATTTAATTAAAAAAAAAAAGAAGACACGACAGCTTACTATTTCTAAGCTTATATCTTGAGGTATTATACACATCTCAGTCCAGACACACAAAGAGAGACTGAGTTGACCTTTTCAGGCCCAAATCAAACACATTTCTGGGAAGGACTCGTTGGTCAGCTTTTCCCTTCCACTGATCCACTGTAGCTGGTGTCTGGCCACACTGTAACATGGCTACTCCCACTGCAACCGTGGGGGCATTCAGGTGACTCTTGACTGAAGGGTCGTGTGCAAGCCATGCTATGGGTACCATGTTTTGAGTAGTCAATGATCTAGTGAGTAAAATGTTTTAAAACACCTCAAAGAACAGTGTCCTTTATTAAAAAGACTATGTACTAGGAGGGGAAAGGAGAAGAATTCAATAACCCAAAACAGAGTCAAATCTATGGTTTTCAAACTTGCAGACGGGTCTCTTTAATCTTTAACTTTATCTTTCCTGTAGCCTTAGTCTTTAACATTATGACTTTGACCTATCTCACTTACAGAGAAATTATAAAGAGGTAGATGTCAAGTTGGCTGAAAATTAAAGATTTTTCTGAGATTACCCAATCCCGTTGTTAATAAATTTGCTGTCTGCGTCCATATGTAACAGTTTGTGGCTGAAATGTTCACTGATGAGACACAAGGCAGGGGAGACTCGGTAGATTTGACTCCATTCTTCCTCATCATCCCTCCTATCTTCTCGCCTCCTCTCCATCTCCCCCTCCTGCCGAGGAGTGGACAGGCCTGTGAGAAGAGGGCTCATTGTGTAAGGTAGTCCAAGGACATCTAACTAGGAATAATGGGATGGAATTCAGCAAGGGACAATTTATGCTGAATTATAAGAGAAATTTCCTAACAGCGAGATCTATTAGACTGGAGAATAGGCTCCCAAGGGAAGGAAGTGCCGTTGCTGCAGTCATTTAAGCTCTGGCTCAGGTCCATAAGTACAAATAAATTTGGTTGTCTCATTTTATTCTCCATTTGTGTGGAATCTGCATCACCACTGAAAAGTTAGGTAGAAAAGACGTCAAATAATTGGCTTAAGGGAGGTCTGGCAAACTGGAAAGGATTTATCCCTCATTTTCCTGAAGATATTATATAATATGTATATAATGTATACTATATATATATGTATATATATATTATATATAAAATATGATATATTTGGTAGCCCTTGTAAAGTCTCATCAACTAATTTTAGGTTATTTCAGCAGGTGTCTCTGACATCTTCAACACGTGGGCCCTATGGCTCATTGTTCCTGACTGTGCCATTTCTGGTGATGTCTGAAGTTCGATACGGAAGTGTTGAGTGAGTTGAGAAAGTGAGTTGAGAAAGAACCAAGTCTCTGATCCTGTCTGGTGATGTCCCACCAAAAGCACTGCTGCTCTGAAAGCCATGGTCCCAAACTTGTGCTCTCTCTGAAGGTCACAACCTCTGCCTCCCTTTCTTGGAAATGAGTATAGACCACACATCCAGAATTTGGGTTCAGAAAATGTTCTCATTAATCATTGGTCAGGACAAACCATAAAAGACTCAATCTCAAGAAACAGACTGAGGGTTGCGGGGGGGAGGGGGGATGGGAGAGGGTCATGGGGAAATGGACATTGGGGAGGGTATGGGCTATGATGAGTGCTGTGAAATGTGTAAACCTGACGATTCACAGACCTGTACCCCTGGGGATAAAAATACATTATATGTTTATTAAAATAAAAAAATTAAAAATAAAAAAAAATCATTGGTCAGGTTATGATTTTTCATGAAGTGACACACATAATGTTTATCTCTTAAACATTTTTAAAAGATGGGGAATATTTTCAGAACTTCTACACATTAACAAATCTCCTAGATAATTCAAGGCAGTCTAGTCTACCAATTAGCCAGTTAAATCTACTGGGCACCCAAAAGGGAAAAGACTTAACAACATGGAGAACTGGAGGTGGGTCTGCTTCATTCACAAACAGAGGCCATGACACAAGTATTCAAAACTTTCTACACATTTAATAAACTTTCACCGAGAAGGAAAAATATGCTCATGTCATCATATTCTTGAACATTGAAAAACTCCTTCTGGAGAATTTTTGCCCATTTGTTTCTTAGGATTCCTGGAATTGTCAGAAACACAGGCAGATGAGGAAAAAGCCAACTATCTTTCTCATTCATCACAGCTCTTTTTCTAGAATTATACTTTTGATAAGTGTTTTTATGGATTAGGATACCAGTTTGTAAGCATGGGTAGAAATCCAGAATAGTAGTGGGGGAAGCAAGACAAGTATGTCCGTGCTGATGTGGCCGCTCTGACTGTGGAATTACCGGGAGCAGACTACCTTGGTGCTCTATGTCCCCCAAACGGCCAGAGCAGTCCACCCTTCATGACCTGGCCCACATGGTTCACCTCTCCTAGCTACAATCTCTGTGTTCCAGAGCGACAAGGAAGAACAACCAGAAGGCTGGACACTACCCCTGCCATATTCCTTTGGTCAGAACTACTGCATACGGCCATACCTAGCTGAAAAGTAGACTGGTAGGCAGCATAATTTTCATTCTGGATAACCATATGCCTAACCAAAAATTCAATTACCATAAAATAAAGGAACGCTTAACAGTCTCCCAAAGGGTTATGGAGATACCATTTTGTTTTGTTTTATGTTCTCTGGAACCATCAGTCGGTAGGGTGGTTGAAACCATATTTTGTACTATTTCTAATGTAACTTAGTGGGGGAGAGGTATTAAATCATCAGTTGCCACTTTTTATAACATCACATAAAGTAGTTTTATCCCTGAAGACCAGAATTCTTCATGCTCACGAGTTACCAGACCAGCTCCTTCAGTGTTTTGCAATGGCATTCTCAGATGAAAACGTGTTATCTGGAGCCTTCGCCATTAGGATACAGCTTTCCTTCTTGTATTTTACAACTTCTGTTTCAGGAGTGAGAGCTGGGATTTAACCAAGGAAGTACAAATATAATAGGAAGTACAAATCTGGCTTTCTAATAGTGGGTCTGCAGCTGCTGGAACTGTAAATACATCTGTTTTCGAGCTGTTTGGAACAACAAAGTATCCATTATGATGATTTGACATAAATTCTAGCATCTCCTTCTGGGGCTGGCAGATCATTTACAAAAACTCAGGTATCTGAGGTTATAAATTCGCTAGGCTTCAGTTAAATGAAATGTCATTTAAAAATATAGTGTCTTATTTTTTGTTATTTAAATAAGTGTATTGAAGTCAACAATATCTTAATTACAGGGATAAATGGTAGGTGTATTGAAGACATGGGTTATTGATGGACTCACTGCAAAATACCCAACATTATTTCCCAATAATCACATAGTAACCGCCTGGTAATTCTATTAAGCACAATGGTAACTGCGGTGTAGGTTGCACATAGGACAACATGGCAAATTGCTGGAGTCGCTGCTCTGAAGTCTTGTCACAAAAGGAATGCATCCCCAACCTTGTTAGTGACAGACGAACGAGCACAAGGAAATGGTGAACTATCGTCAAACCAGAAGTGACCTCGTAAAAGTGCTCAATGGCTCTAATCAGCAATTTTTTAAATTCTAATAAAATACAGATTGATAGTGCTATAGAGAGAAGATTGGCTTCCAGAAGACTGTATTTAAGGATTATTATTATCCCCAAAGGCCCCAGCACTGTGTTGGGGTAGAAAGCTCAAGAGTACCGAATCATGCACAACTGGGTTCAGATCCCACTGCAACTCAGCAGCTCCATGAGTGAACCCCTCTGAGCATGTGAAATGGGGATAACAATACCTAGAGTGCAACAAAGCTTCAACAGATAACAAAGGTACAGTATCCATCACATGACAATTATTTCTGATACATGTAAATGTATCCTATATTTTATGGACAGTTTGTTAATGTTAAACAGTAATATCTTCGATTCTTACTGCCAAGGAGCTGTCCGTGGGAGTCGCATAACAATTTTAATGATTTTGCCCAACCAGATGTTAAGCAGGAATTAATTCTTTCTACCAAAAGGCGCTTAAAATATTGCTCCCATTACCACAATACACAGATTCTGGGGGAAAACAAAGCAGGGAGAATAATCAGAACCAAATACCAAGAGGGAGAGCTTCAGGACTGGCCAAATGGAGGGAAGGAAAGAAAAGGTCTGTAGAGGCTTATTTACTGGGAATTGCAAATTTCTGCAAATGCAGAGCCCACAGCAGTTGATGAACAGTGAGGTGGAAGCAGCAATCCAAGGATGGAACTGGTACGAGGGGCTCATTAAGATGTGTACTAAAGTGAGGGCGAGTAAAAGGTCCTGGTTGGGTTGGAAGAGGTTATCATGATCTCAGTCTTGCTGGCTTAGGGTCCTCCCAATCATGTGGTCAGAATAATGTGAGAGTCCCATTGAATGGTTTTTATGTTTTGCTGGCTATAGTTATGATGAAGTCTTATGTGTAAAAAATATTTGTGTTTCTAATTCCAGCAAGGCGGTTCAGTTATTCTTGATGTATCCTGCTAGAATCTGAATGTTTGTATCTCCTTCTTTGAAATTCCTTGAAATTCTAACTCCCTAGGATAGTATTTGGAGGTGGGGACTGTGGGAGGTGATAAGGTCATGCGGAGGGAACCCTCAGGAATGGGATTAGTGCCCTCATAAGAGAGGTCCAGAGAACTCTCTCACCCCTTCCCCCATGTGACTACATAGCAAGAAGTCTGTTACTCAGAAAAGGGCAGTGGCCCACTGACTATACTGGCATCCTGATCTTGGATTTCTGGCCTCCAGACTGAAATAAATTTCTGCAGTGTATAAACCACCCAATCTGTGGGGCTTTGCTATAGCAGCCTGGATGGAGTACGACAAATCCTTTCCCTATCTTTATACAGCACAAAGTTGAGAAAGCTCTCCAAGATGGGAAAACTAGGATGGTGGCTCCCCTGTAGCTTTTGCTTCAACTGAGCTTGTTTCCATTGGAATGTGTTCTGTGGAATGAGAAGCACGGTGCTAGCAACCACAGGTCCCAAAACGCAGAGGACAAGAGTTCTCCTCGATGCTCAGGGGAGATGACGTAAGCATAAGTTACCAGAACAGGAGGAAGGACTTGTACCATTTCCTCTTCCCAAAGTGTTCTTCTCACGATATTACTCTGGCCAGTGGCACTATCATCCTTATCGTCGTCCCAGGAAGATGGAGGGCGTTCTCCTGAAACTGGCTCGGCTCCCATTTCCTCGTAACCAAGGAAACATCAACTCTGGTTGTTTTACCGTCTTCAAATATCTTGTATCTGTTTCTTTTTGTTCCCATTGCTGCATCCTTAGTTCAGGAAGAAGCCACCCTCACACATCTCAATGACCCTCACCGTGGCTGACTGGCCTCCATGCCTTCCATTTTAGCCAACTCTGACGATTTATCCAGCATCACCTTTATAAGAGCTAAGTCACATTATGATTCCCCCCAGTTAACCCCCTTCAGTCCGTGTGACTTAGGGGAACTGGATCATCTGGCCTCTGGCCTTGCAAGTTACATGTTTGCTGTCCAGGCTGCAGCCCAGTAGATCTGCCATTCACAGAAAGTCTATTTGTCTGTCTCTTTGTCTCTTGCCTCTAAGCCCTTGTTCATGCAGTTACCTCCTGGATAATTCTAATAAATATATATTTTTTAATTTATTTATTTGATAGACAGAGATCCCAAGTAGGCAGAGAGGCAAGCGGAGAGAGAGAGGGGGAAGCAGGCTCCCCACCAAGCAGAGAGTCCAATGTGGGGCTCGATCCAGGGACCCTGGGATCATGACCAGAGCTGAAGGCAGAGGCTTTACCCCACTGAGCCACCCAGGCGCCCCAATATTTTTTGCTCTCATCTTGTAAGAGGCTTCCTCTGGAACCATAGTTGACTCCTGCAATATTAGGTTAGGACCCCTCCCTCCCCCCCATACAATCCTGTTGCATTTAGTATTTAGCCTAATCATCACGCCTACTCTCTCTACAGCAATCATCCCATTATATAAGTGCTTTCATTGGCTAGACTGTATGATCATAGGGTCACGTACTGTGGCCATTTCCAGTGTTCACATCACCTAGCATGGGGCATTGCCAATAATCAAAGGCAGTTGAACGAACGGGTGAATGGGTGAGGAGGCATTGGCAGGGCCCAAGAGCAATGAGATAAGATGCTGACTCAGCACAAGGATGGCTGTTTCGTGTTGGGACTGAGGAGGGGTGGGCATGCTGAGCCTCGTGGGTGGTATGGGGGCGCAGACTCAGAGGTTTAGTGAAACAGGAAGGGTGTGTTCAGTGGCCAGTAAGGAATGTGGAGACAAGTAAGAGGTCTGGACTGGTGATGTCAGCGTTCTTTACCCCTGGAGGGGGTATATAATGCTGCGGAGTAAGTGCAGTATTCACAGGAATGGGGGAAGCGGGTCAGCACCTGGTTGTGAAATACCTAAATTCATCAAGTGGGAGGGGAGAGGGTGCAGAAGAGAAGACAAGGACTGATAGGAAAGAGTCAGCGATGCATGCATGTCGTTGAAGCCTAGGGAAGAGGAGAGGGCAAGAAATCAGAACGTTCCATCAGTAGAGTGATCAGAAAAGAGAGGGTGAAAGAGAGAGGGGAGGATAAACATATGGGTCATTTTGAGATGGAGGGAAGGCTAGTACTACCTGTTAGTATAGCACACCTTTTCCTTCTGTAAAGTAGGAAGTAAAAGTATTTGACAAGGTTCAGTTCTGAAGGGTGTGTACGAGGCTCTGAGAAGTCAGCAGAAGGGTTGATGGGGAGGGCGTGGAGCTTAATCTCCTGCTGATGACCAGCAGGAGACCCTCTGGAGATGGACCGAGTCAAGTATGGCGGGGCCAGCTGCGGGGCTTGCCAGCAGGTCACTGTCCTGGGGGCTGAGGGGACAGCCCAGGCGGTGGTCACCCTGAGTGAGGACAGGTCCAGGAGGCCAGGCCCACAGCCTACAGGGGTTTGCTCGAGAGCTGCACTTTCATATAACAATGTACCGTGTGCTAGCGGGGGAGGACAAAAGAGGGCTAGGGAACAGTATTACTTAATGTTTAAATCAAAATAATGAGGTATTCTTCTATTTTCAACATTTTTTATTAATGTGGCTTGGTTCACTTCCACAACCGTTTGCCGCCTTAGAGAAAGCATCATTTCCTGTTGTAATTCTTTCTGTTACTGGTTTGTATTCATCTGCCTCACTGTGCTATTAATATGTGCTGATCATGTGCATTTTATAAGCCTTTCAGCCATGTATGTTGGTTCTTCTGGTCTCCAAGGTATTATACTTAAATGTGATATGTTAACTATGCAACTCAATTTTATTCCTATGGAAAACACGTTCGATATGCATTTCCTGGCAATTTAATGTTCTCAAAGCATATTTGTGACCCAGCGTGCTTCTTTATGTTGACATATTGTTCATCGAGTTTCATTAGTCAGATGATATGTCACATCACATATGGAACATGAGGAAAAGTGACATTAATGACAATCTGGTGACATTCAGTACTCTGCAACACATCAGGTTAAAAATAAAGCAGGAAAAAAGGGTCTTTCTTATTTTCCATAAGGTCTTCTGTTTTTCTTTTCTTTTTTTCTTCTTCTTTTTCTTTTTCTTTTTTTTTTTTTTACTCTTGAAATTGCTGCTATGTGTTTGGATCAGGCAGCGATGATTATTGGGAGGTTTTGTGGGTAACTAGTGATGCGGATATCAAGGGGAAGGGTAGGGGGATTATTGCTGAAGTGTTCCCTGCTTCTCAGGTCTTGAGTTGTCCAAACCACTCGGGGATGACACTTCATCCTGTGTGTGTCAGTTTGTCTGGCACTCGGCTCAACGGGGGGCTGGTGCAGCGAGAGGCAGGGGGGCCCCAGGACCAGAGCGAGACTGTTCCCTGAGCAAGCGTGAGTTCACAAAGAAATTGCTGGCATGCAGAGGACAGCCTTTCTTTAATGTGAAGGCTCTAGTGTCTGGGATCAAGGGAGGCAAACCAACGAAACATGGACACTTCTGCTGGGGGCTGCCCAGTCACAGACCCAAAGTACGGGGAAGGAAGGGGCTCGTGGAACCTCTTCCCGGAGAGGACGTTCCATTCACTAACCTGGACTCTGGGGTCCCCACAAGGAAGAGCTGCCCCTGAATTACTGAATGCACAATCATCCAGAGGATTTCTGAGTAAAATATGTGATATCTGGCTAACTGGGAATTGCAAAATGAGTGAAAAGAATAGAACGTTAAATTCTGAATGGAAGTCAACCCCTTAATTTTCAGGTTGTGTTTAAAAAAATGCAGAAATAAATTTAGCTCTTCATTTAGAATGTAGGTATACTGTAATTTTCTACTTTTCAAATCCATGTGCCTCATTCTGATACTGTATTTACGTTCATCACAGTGTGGTTTGGACGGGCTTTGAACAGCTGGCGGTTTGGGCTTCTGAATGCCGCTTTCCAGAAGCAGGTTTTTGCTTGTGTTTACTGCTCTGCATCCTGCCAACGAAACACCACTGACACTCCCCGCCCTTCTGCTCCTTCTCGAGTGATGCATCGTCTCCATCGTTTCTTCCACCTTCTCATAGGAGGCCATGATAGACGATACTTGGATTTTACTTCATTGGCCATGGGTACCGGCAGACGGAGCCACTTGATACTCTTGATTGTAGCTGCCAACCTCTGTTTTCCCCTTTTCTTAGAGATTAGCTACTTGAGATGAAGAGGGACGGGAATCAAATCATAACCTGGCAGCCCCTGGGCCTTCGTGAAATTGGAGCACGTGCCAAGGCCCTGTGGTTTGTCACTAATGCTTTGGTTCCCTTTTGAATCTCTATGGTCACATGCAGCAGTCATTTGGGGGGAGTTCGTTCAAAATCATGTTTGTCTCTTTCCATTTTGTTGTTTTATTTTAACATCTGCTTCCTGGTGACAGCCTCTTTGATGGCTACCGGCACCACAAGAACAATAAAAAATGGGTTTTGTTGTTGTTGTTGTTGTTTTCCTAGGGCTGCCACAACAAATCACCGCAAACCGGGTGGGGCGGGGGGGGGGCACGTAAAACATCAGACCCTTGTTCTCTCAGAGTTCGGGACGCTGGAGGTCAGGGTTACAAGGGCCGTGTTCCTGTTGGAGAACGTCCTTGCTTCTTCCTCCTTCCGGATGCTTGCCAGTAATCCTTGGCATATAGCTGCATCCCGTTCAGTCCTCCTTCATTGTCATGTGGAGTTCATCCCCTCTGTGTCTCTGTCTTCCTTAGGGACACCAGTCACACTGCCACCAGGGTCCACCCCACTCTAGTGGGACCTCATCTTAACTACCTCTGCCATGACCCTATTTCTAAGTAAGGTCACATTCTGAGGATTCGGGGTCAGGACAGCAACTAGGTTTTCTGGGATGTGGTTCTGTCCGTAGGACGGAGTGTTCTGCTCATCCATCCCCGTGAGCACAACCACCAGCAACAGACCTGGGGAGCACGGCTTCCACTTACCCTATGACATGAAAGCTCTCCCTGAGCCTGATGGGTTTCCCCATTTGTCACAGTTCCTGGTGGACCTAGGGTCTACTAGTGTCAAGGCATTTTGGTTTCTAAAATAACTGAAATCACTGAGTTCAGAAGAGTTTATGGAAAACTGAAAAGCACACAGTGGATAGACTTGTTTATAAGTTTACAAAACAGATTAGACATGTGGACAACAGCTCACTTATCTTCAAACCTGGGAGCAAATCCTATTCATTCCCTGTCCATTCCTTTGTTGTGGGCAGGTGTTGTGTCTCCCCAGCTAGAGACTGTTCAGGTCTCCTACCTCTTGTCCTCTCCTGCACTGGCTGTGTAGCCTCACCCCTTCCTGCTAGCTTTTTGGTGCTGGCCGGGATGAGAGGGACCTAGACTCTGGTTGGGGGCAATGTTCCCACCCTCACTCCCTCTTCTCTCTGCCATCCTGGCTCTTCCCTTTCATCCAGCTATATCTTCTTATTCTAGGCAATGTCCACACCATGCTGACCACCAGACAGGGGACATGTTCTCTGCTCCTTCCCTTCTCCTGTGCGTACTGACCTTCCCCTCACCAGGACCAAGTTCTGTCCACTTAGAGCTTGTTTTCAGTGTTCCTTCCAAGAAAACTCAATAAAACACAAGGCAACCCCTAAAACAAAACAACAACCAGATACTTTTATTTCATTTCATTTTAAGATTTATTTATTTATTTGGAGAGAGCTTGCAGGGGGTGAAGGCCAACGGGAGGGGAAGAGAAAGAACCCTCAAGCGAACCTCCTACGGAGTGCAGAGAGTCACACAGGGCTTGGTCCCAGAGCCCTGAGACTGTAACCTGAGCTGAAATCAGGAGCCAGCCACTTCACCAACTAACCACCTAGGCACCCAACAACCAGAGAAATTTAAAATGTGATTATTTCTCTTTTTTATGCACAGATCTATAGGCTACCAGGGGAGGGGGCTGTAGTTGTTATGTGACTGGGGCTAGGTCTTATAAAGACTTCTTGTCCTTGGTGAGTGAGCTCTATCTGCTATGTCGAGCACCCCAGTTGAGGTGCACTGGGACAGCAATGAACTTGTCACCATGGATCATGGGCTTTCACTTGCCTAAGGGGGCCAAAGGGGCAGAGTTGGTGGCTGACACTCCCTGCAAAGGTGAGTTAGAATTGGCCAAAGGTATGTCCATAACCCCAGTCAGAGTGTAGCCAACATGGCCAGCATTGGCCTGAATGAGGTCAGAGGTTCCAGTAAGTGAGAACTCAGTAAGGAGAATCCAGGGCTGGTGGACCTCGGGTGACCAGAAAAGTCAGGGTCTTTGGTAGTTCTTCCTTGCTGGGCTGTGAGTGAAGAGAAGAGTTTTGTTCTTGGGGTTGGCAGGCACCCAGTGGAGCCCCTGCCTTTCCTAGTGAGGAGCAATGAGATGTCTGGGCAGTATTGGGGTGGGAGAAGGCTTGCCTTGGGCTACACTATAGGAACTTAGTATCATACACATAATGTATTCTAGTATAAAAAAAAAAGTTTTTTAAAAGGTGGTTTATGTTCACTGGGAGTGCCGGAGGAACAGTCTTTGGAGTGTGCAGCCAGGAGCAGGGCCCAAGCTCATTGAAGGGACCTAGAGTAGAAACCATGGTCACTGTCCCCTTGGCTTCAAAGATCTCAGGAGCGAAGAGTAGACACACCTTAAAACATTGCCTCCATACCTGACAGATGGTGGGTTCCTGTGTTTGTGGCTGCTTCTACCTGTCTCCCTTTCCATTCTGATTGGGGGAACCCACATCACCAGCAAACACACCTGCTAGCCTATGAGGTTTGGGGCTTTTGCCTTGTGAAGGTGGCATGGTGTTGTAACTAAAATTAAGGGAGTGTGGGCAGTGATATTGGGTCTAGAAGATGAGAATCATCCTCTGCAGGAGTCCCTCCCCACCACTCCTACCGAACACATGACTGTTTAAAATTGCTGCTATCCATTTCAGGTTGGTCTGGGAACTGAATCCTAATTCATGGGCACTTTTAAAAGCAGAGATAGAGAGAAGGAGGTGTGAATAACCTTGGCACCTTGTAACTAATGCCACAGGATAGTACAAGTAATCCCTGATTTATGAAAGCCTCAGTTGCCAGAGTGAATTTGTGATTGAATTATTTAGGACCTAAATTTATTTTCTCATAGAAATAAAAACATACAAGGTACAGTTTTCCTTAGTTAGCCCAGATATATCCATCTAAACCACAAACTGACAAGACAGAGTTATTAATACTAATCATATCATAAGATCTATATCTATATTATAAACACATATAATGTAGTTAATGCTATAGTTATGTTATATTTTGTTATTCTCTATTTATATTATGGGCCAACCCCAATGAGTGGCTCAGATTTCTAGGGAAGACTTGTTGCTCAGTGTGAGCAAGAAGAAGAGACTCTGGTGCATACCCACCTCCTCTCCCTGACCTCCTGATGCTGTTGCCCCTCTGGGCTGTTTCCCCGATCTCCACATATGACACGGCTGCCTGATAAATGCAATAGGGGGGAAGGGCCATCATCCTTATGAGACAAACCTATCCACGTGGGCTGGAAGCTCAGAGCAGTCTTCCTAGATGAATTTGTGCCTACAGAGGGCTCCAGGGGGTGAAAGGGCAGTGCTGAGAAGCAGGTGTGCAAGAAGAGGCACCGTGAGTCCTCTCTGTGATGGACTCGCCTGCCTTGTTTGTTGCTGGCATGGGACATAGCATCTAGGAAGCACTCAGTATGTGGTTTTTGAACGAATAAACAGCAAAAACAGATATTCTTACTTTGGACATTTTGGAATCATTATGAAGTCAAATGTAGCCATATATCTACCAGCCATATTTTCTATAAGCAACATCTTAGACATTTTGGTGTAGATGAGGTCTTCCTTAGAAAGCAAAGAATGAGGGACAACTGAAAGTATGAGCTGGAAGTCTGAATCTATTGGATGTTACTCACATTTGAAATATAGAACCAGTGAAGGGAAATGAAGGGAAAACTCGGGTAAGAATTTTCATGGAAGCCAGAAGGGACACCATAGTGCCCAGTGGTGGTAAGTGCAGCCTTGGGATTCACTGCAGCCACAGTAACTATAAGCCACCCACTAACCCTCTGTTTGCATGTCCCCTGAAATGGTGACTAACTGTCCTTTTGGAGAGATCATGCAGGATAAAGTGAGCTTACCGCTAGTGGGTTTGAAAGAAGCAAGGGGTGGACTGTAATTGATATTTCTGGTGCTTCTCCTGGATTCCCGAGTGCCTTCCCGATGGGCCCCTTTCCAGCAGCAATGCTTGTGACTTCAATGGCCACTATCTACAATATTTCTTTGGACGACTGTCCTTGGGCTGCTGGGACCATTTTGATTGCATATGCAGACAGCTGGAAGTACCTAGGAGCTTACCTTCCCTTGATGCAATGACTATGATGTCCAAGAATATGAAAATTCGTCTCCTTTGTCTTAGATCAAGACAACCATTAGTTGTAACTTACACTTCACGATCACCCTAGGGATCAGGCTGATGCAACTTGCTGCAAGATTTTGCCTGAAATCACACCTTTGCCTGGCCTTTCCCTATGCTACTCTGTTTTGTTTGCTCTCCTCAGCTTCCCTGGGACCACTTTCTTCACAAGCAGATCATTGCTCATGCATTCTTACCTCAAATTCTGTTCTGACAGGCCTGCTCTTGGACAGAATGTAAGATCCCCGGAGGCTGAGATAGTTTCTTATAATCCTTGTTTTTCATTGTGTGCAGCACATGCATAGTCAAAGTAGACCACATTAGAGTGTCAACAAAGTTATTGACTCACTTTAACAAACTAAATGATTACATAAGTATATATAATTTACAGAAAGTGAAATATTTGCTTACTAAAATTGAGATATAATTTGCCCCCCCCTTTTTTTGCAAAATTAGGGGAAGCTTTACTTTTTTGAAATCTTCATTTTATTTTGACATTTCCAGCATGATTCAGATACTACTCATTATGAAGGGTCCATCACATTCTCGTTAAGGTGAGGAATGACACATAAAGAATACCTTATGGCAATAAAATTTATTTTTAAAGTAAAGTTTGATTTTCAAAGATCTCACAGCATACAAATGAATTTTCCTTTCCTCTTGGCTATCATAATATTCACAGGAAATTACAATAAGATGAATCATTCACATCAGTCAGAAATTCATGATTTTAAGATCTCATACAATGCCTCTGATAAGATAATGTATAAGGAAAGAACATAATTGAAGTAGCAGACAAGACTTTCTTTGATAAAGATGACAAAACCCTCACATTGCAAATATGGAACCCATCATTCACTGTGCCATTTCTCATCCCAAACATGCTTAAAAGGTATGTTCCTGACTTACTTTTGTTTCTATGGTACATCTGTGGGATGAAACAGAAGCTGACCTTCTGAAAACACCATGGTTTTAGAAAGCAATACGGAGCAGTGAGCTGAAATGTTTTTGAAAGGCAGGTGTGCTACTGAGCATAAGGAATGTCAAACATGGGCCATGTGGAGAAGTAGGTAAATATTGAGAGAGATCCATTGACAGAATTTTTATGAGTGCTGTCATGAAGTGTTCTGGCCTCCTGAGGTCCGTGCACACAGGAGGTTGGCACTTCCTGGCCCCTCCGTGACTGGGTGTCATCACAGGATTAGTTCTGGTCAACGCAGTGTGAACAGAACGCTCCCTTGCACTCACTTGCCTGTGCGGACCCCCGCAGTTCTCTCTCCTTCCGCCACAGTAGTGGGCGTGTTTGAGAGTGTGTCAATGTGGTGTGGAAGGGGGGAATAAAATGAATACGGCCCCACCTCGCACCTATGAAAAGCACATCACATGAGTAAGAAATAAAACCATATCCTGTCAAGCTATTGAGACAATGGGATTATTTCCACAGAACACCAGCCCATCCTGCCTGATCAGAGAGGTGATGTTTACCTTCCATTTTCCTTCTGATCACCCTTTCTTCCACAGCTCCTTGCCCCTCTACAGCTTCTCCAGTCAGTCCTCCGGGCTCCCACGGGTCCTGTCTCTCACTTACCCAACCAAAGCCCACTGAGAAATTAATTCACACTAAGGTATGATGAGGGTTAATTTGAGGCATTTTTTTTTTAAGCAGGGAAAAAACCTAAGGTACATAAGTAAATAATGGATAGTGAAGATTCGAGACTGAAAAAACATTGTGGGGAAAAGTTCTGGTGTTGTAAAATTCTCTGTATAACCCTTAGGATACTGTTTCTACCATAAGCCCCTGGACAGGATTAGGATTACAAGCACGGGCTCCGGATTAAACAGAACTAGTCCCAAATCCTCTCACTATCAGTTTTTTGACATTAACAAAGCTATATAAATTATTTATCCTCAGTTTCCCCACCTATAAAATGGGGCAAATACATACAACTTATGCTTGTTGGTAAGATTTTATGGAATTAGTAGGTAAACACTTTGTTGAATATCTAGTAGTAAGTAAGCAATGAATAATTCTTTTTTATCATCACTCTCATTATTGTTCTTCACATAACTAGCTTTCTGCGCCTTTGGTTAGAAACTTACAGGGTGTTATCGTTAATATTTTTATTAAAGACCATTTTAGGAATGTCCCTTCCTCCCCAGTGCTAGCTGCTCCCTATACTGAGTCCCTCAGTATAGGGAGGGACTTAACTGATCCTCCTTCTCGTGTCCCGAAGAGGAGAATCAATCCCATGCTTTTAATCTGTAGTCTATAAGCCTTATATTTGCATGATTATTATCATCCCTCCCTAGAGGACTGATGACATTGCTCCCATGTCTCTTAGTCGCTTCAGCACTCAGGTTGACGGCCGTCTCTCTGGTCAGAGGATGGCTGCTGTGGTGTTGCTTAATTTTATGCGATCCACTAGCCGTAAAATGAGTCCACACAAGAATCTGAGAAGGAAGACAGTTTCATCTCCACTGTAAATGTGTCTGTGGTTTAGGTCTGCTCCACCTGGCCCTGAAGTTGTGCCCGCGGCATGGAAAGGTAGGTGGAACCAGGCTTGATTTTCATGGGGCTTTGAAGGGAGCCCATCTTTGCAGTGAAGATCTTAAACATGGGAAGATCTGGTAGAGGGTTTCAAATTTTCAAAACTCAGATTGTGAGTCAGAAAAATCAAGGTTTACTTTCTCTGACCGGCTTTATAACCCTGGGTAGTTCAGTTCTGTGAGTTTGCCTTTCCTTGCATTTTTACACGGAATAGTATCTGTTTTACAAATATTCTATCTGTTCCTAGGTATCAAATGATACGATATGCTGGGGCACCCTGCAAGTTAGGCGGTTACAATCAGCTTATTATTTCAAGGGGAGCTCACATTGTATGAGTAGCAGGAGGATGATGGGTTGGGTGTGGTTAGAACCATGTGAATTCCAAGACATCGCCTCTATGTCCATTCTGCCTTGTTTCCAGTGAGAACCTTAGTTACTGTTTCTAAAATTTTTAAATTTAATGGAATCATTTTCTATTAAAACAACTCATCGTCCACATGTTTACAGTTGGCATGGACAATTTCCCCCCCCGGGGGTTCCTTCTTTCAGATATAAGACTTGCTCTTAGCCAGTGAACTGAAAGTCGGTCTAACGTGGGAGAGCCTCACGAGGGAAGACATGGGACCGCTCAGCATAGTTGAGGGTATTTGCAAATTGAAACATCACTGAAAGTCATTTTAAAAAGCAACAGATGAGCTTATTGTCCTCTTTATTGAGGACTGCCACACTCTAAAGTGACTTTCCTTTTATAAGAAAGGCTTTTTAGTTTCTGTGTGTGTCTAGAACGTTGGCCAAACCACAACTGAAATCCATGAGAGATGATTATTTTATTATGACCTAATTCAACATAGGTTTAACTAATCTAAAGCTTTTTTTTTTTTTTTTGGTTTGTTTTTCAGAATAATCCTAATAAATTTGCACCCAAGCCAAAAACTTCAGTATTTTTAGTTGAACATGGGAGGGTAGTGGTGAAATACTCTCTCCAAATTGGTGGGGGCCTGGGATGACAGCATAAGACCCTGGCTGAGGGGACATTAGCCGTGGTTGTGGGAGTCTGTCTTTCACAAGACTAACAAAGAAAGCAGAGGATTTCTCAGCTGTAGCTTCTTGTTGAAGACTGAAGAGAGACCAAGGGGCATCACTGCCACAAAGTATGATTGATGATGAAGAGAATCGGCAAACCACAGCTTAATGCCCATCCCCCGAGTGGAGGCTGAGCAATCATCCCGTGAAGTCCAGGGACACAAAGGGTGGGCCACACGTCCCCCCCAGAGTTCCCACGTTTGGTGGAAGGGAGCAGCATTACGAAGGCCAAATGGATTCTTAGCATATTTTACAGCATTTTTGAAACATGTTTCCTTTTTCATTCCCCATCAATCCGAGCAATCGTCGTATGTACTTTTCCTTCTCAAAAAATCTTTCTGAAAGGGCTGCTGTGGGAGGGTTCACAGGTCAGTTCTTTTCGTGATATTCTTTTCATGCTCATGTACTTGGAGCGTCCTTCAAACTTCCAATTTGAATGGAAATAGAGCTGGGCAGTCTGGGATGTTTGTATCGCCCACAAGAATCCCCAGTGCAGCGTTTGCTGTGTCAGTCCTTGTACATCACTGCAGTCTCCAACCTACAGAGGGAAACTGGCCCAAGCTGACCTCCTCCAAGTGCAGCACGGTGCATGAACGTCAAAGGTTCATGTGCCTGGATCCACATCCTTAAAGAGTTTGCACCTTTGAAAACACACCCCACCCCCATCAAAGCCAGAAAATGCTAAAGAAACCAAGACGCAAAGTCATCAAAATAATGTTCATATTGGTTTCACCAATAAAATAACATCTTTACTTGAAAATTATATGTTGCTGGTCCGTTTAACCATCTAAGGTTGAAAGCATGCACGCTTGTCATGCTGAGTTAGGAAAATAAACCTGACCTCTGGCGTGGCGGCGGTTCTGCCAGCCTGTGGTCAGGATAAGCCCCATTTTCCGTGGCTCTGGGTAGACACAACCCTGCAGCCTCTCTCCTCTCCAGCCCTGCGATTCGGGGTTCCTATTTCCCTCGGTTTATTTTCTTTTCGTTTGACTCAAAAAACACATTTTAGAGCATCATCACAACAAGGTGGCAGGATTGCTCGTTGAGGTTTTTATTTCTCTTTGTTTACCTCGGTATTTGTCCTCTTCATATTCTCACCGGAATTATCGGAGTAATTTCTTATTCCAGGACTTTTGCAGGGACCCAAGACTGGCTGTGCTGGAAGACGACTGTGAGTTTATGAGAGGAGATCATGGCTGGGGAGAGAGGGAAGGACTGAAGGTAGCAGGAGGGGAAAAAGGCTTTTTTTTTTTTTTTTTTTTTTTTTCAGATTTACAAGGGACCAAAACCCCTGTGGCAAGGAGGCGTGCCCTCTTCGGGGCGGTGCCTGGCGCGTGCTAAGGCTGATGGGCACAGATGTTCCATTTCCTTTGGGGGGCTGGCCCGGCCCCGGCGCTTCTGCTCTGAAAGCTGTTCCCAGATCCCAGGCTTGGCAAGAGCCTGGAGCATCCCATGGGGGGCGTCCTGGGTGGGGCACAGGTGAGGAGACCTTGTGATGGCCACAAGATGACCTTGTGATGGAGTGTCCTACCTGCTGCCCTCAGACTCCTGTATACTCTGACATTTGGGCAGTGATTACATATTTTTCGCGCATTCTGTTTTCTTTCTGATCAAAAATGCATGCATATCCATCTACAATTCATGATAGATTTGAAAAAAAACCTGAAAATTAAAGAACAATTAAAAATCATTAGGAGTCTCACTTAGGGATAGTGAGCATTAGCATTTGGGTGTATTTCCTCCTAGTCTATCTTTCTATGCATAATACATCAATCAATCGATCGATCTATCTCCTTGTGAGATCACACTACTGAAACCCGCCTTCACATAAGATAATAACAGGGACATTTTCCTTTATTAAAAAAACAGTTACCATTGGCAGCTGTAGGATATTCAATTATATGATTTTAATTAACCTATTTCCTATGATACCTTTTCTGGCTCTTGTTGCAAGCATGTGGCTGTCCTGCCAAGAGCCCAAAGGGAATCCACCCCGTGTGTGGCCGGCCGTGCTTCACTTCGACAAGGGACTGAGTGCTTCACTCAGGGTCCAGACCACGGTCTGGAGGACGGTCTGTCACAGGCAGCACATATCACCTATCATGGACCGGTGCTTGTGTTGTGGGACAAAGGCGACTGTATAGAGCCTTAACAGAAAGGCTTTCCCACGTGGCTCTGTAAGACCTGATTAATAAAGTATAATCCAAAATGGTTAAGATGAACCTATTTCCCGCTTCTCCCTAGTACTCCTCCCAGTCATGACCCCATGGGACAACAGTACCTACGAGGTCATTCTCTGTGAAAACGGCAGTGGTGAACACAGGACCACACGGTGGGCATGGCTGCCTCGTCTCACAGCCACACCTGGCTGAAGCAGGACATCTGGCCAGAGGACAGTCATGCTGGGAAAACCTCAGTAGCTAAGGGGTGGTGTTGAGACAACCCTTGATACCTGGGAAATGTCTGAAGGAGGACCCAGAGAAAAGGGACAGAGACAGATGTGTATGCGTAATTGAGTAGATGAGTTCACAAAGCAAATGAGAGATGCCACTCAAGACTCCCCAAAATAATGGGAACAGATTTTGCTCACCATTAGAATTCTGCATTAGCAGGAAGACTCGGATCAAAGATGTATACATGAAATAAATAACGCTGAAATGAACATCTTTGCAGAGCTATTTGAAACTTTCAGGCGCATTCTTAGGATTAAAATTATTGGATCTCAAATAATGTATTTATTTAAGGCTCTTGCTTCATCTTACTGTTTTCCAGAAAAATGTCCATTTCCATTTTTCCAAAATTTTGAGACATTTTCATTTCCTTATACCTTTGCTAGCCCTGGCGGTAGGACTGGGAGGAACAGACAAAAGGGAGCATCTAAGCGTGAAGTTAGCAGGAAGCAGAAGAGGAGAGAGCATGAGCTGGAGTCCTGAGCAGGGGGTGGAGACGAGTGCCAGGATCCAGCTGACCCAGGGCACATGGGTCATGGTGGCTCACGGGCGTGCTGTGTGCTCACTGTGGCAGGAAAGGGTGCTTGAGTGGGAAGGATGTGAAAAGCTAACCTGCCGTAGAAAACATGTACTCAAATCTTTATCTGCACTGGAGTACAATTTCTTAATCATTCACAGAAGGCCTAACATCAGATATAATTGAAATACTTTGAGTACGTGGTAAATTTGCAGCATGAGGGTCTGCTTTGGACCTACTTATGTATTGTGGAATTCCTGTGGCTGTCATTACAGGTCTCCACAAACTCAGTGCCTTAAAACAACAGAAGTTTGTTCCCTCTCGGATCTTGAGGTTAAAAGTCCAAAATCAGAGGTTCTGGTAGGCTCTGGTGGAGATTCCTTCCCTGGATTATGAGGCTCCTGATGGTTCCCAGTGACCCTTGGCCGTCCTTGGCCTTCGGGGCTATGTCACTGCGGTCTGTCTCTATCACCAGAGGCTTAGCGGCCCTGGCGTCCAAATGTCTCTTTTTCATAAGGACGCTGGTCACTGGATTAGAGCCCATCTCAGTCCAGTCTGACATCATCTTAATTTGATGGCATCTGCAAAGATCCTATTTCCAAATAAGGTCACACTCACTGGTATGGCGGGTGAGGACTTCCGTGGGTCTGTGGCAGCGGGGCACACTGCTACCCAGTAAGACTGTATGTGCGTATTTCCCTCATTTAGAGAATAATACCACGTGATTTATATTGGTGTAAAATCTTTGTAGGTAGGGTCTCCTTCTTTTTAAAAATATGAAAACATTTCAGGAGGAGCTCACGTGACACACGTGCAAGAAAAATCTCCTTACATGCGGCCCAATAATCAATGATTAGATAGGTCCTTTTTTTCACAGCTAGTATTTTTATGTTTTCTATTTCTACCGAGTTTTATAGAAACTCTTACAAGGAGTAAGGAGGGTCTGTATATCGTGTTCTAAGCCACACTCAGCAGAATGCTGTGTGAACCTGGGCTTCTATTATAAATTTTTAACACAATGATGATAAAAACTAGTTCCAACAAGGCAGGCAATCATTTCCCTCTCATGTTCACGTCGCTGATCCTGCACTGTGAGCCGCAGGCGCGCCCCTCACGTGTCTGTTGTTGTAAGCTTCCTCGGGCTTTCCGCATTTTTCCACATTGCTTCTTACCTTTTTCTCCCGTCTGCCGATGTGTCACACCCACATTTTCTCGCACAATGGATGTTTATCGAACTCCCATAGATGATCCTTACCTTCCCTGGCAACTCTGCTGTGCACGTTATTGGGCTAAGGGTCCGGGAGACAGTTCGCCTGGGATTTGCAACTCTGAATCGGGCGACTGGTGGCTTTGCCCCACAGCCCTCGGTCTTCTCCAGCCTGTGACCACTGTCTGCTCCCAGCGCTCGTTCTCCCCTTTGTCTGTTTGGACAGTCTCCTGCATAGAACACAGCGTGACAACCACTTCTGGCTGTCAGTGGGGGGATATGACCCGCCATCACTCTCTCCTCCCCTTTGTCTTTCAATAGACACTATCCGTACTGTTGGCTGCAAGCAGGTTTTACTCCCTTCCAGGAAGTGGGCTCTGACCTCCCCCGCCACTCCAGCTGGAATGTGCGCTTGGACTGGGGAGTGGTTTTCTCACACCTCTGCCTTCCATTCCCTCCCTCCCGGTCCTCCCCTTGTGATTTTACTTGCAAATGTTCCCCGATATGCTAACTACAGTAGACCACCAAAGAGCAGGGCGATGGTGTCCCGTGTGATCCTGAGACAATCTAACAGCTTGCTTATGCATCTATTTGGCTTGGGTGGAAAATTAGAACAGCTTTAATCTGCTACCAGCGTCAAGCGGGGAAGCACTCCCTGGAGTGTGGGGTTAGAAGCATCACAGCAGGCTCTGATGGAGGCGGCCCGCTGCGGTGTCAATACAGGCATCGCACACACTCCTTCAAGGAGGGTGCTGGCTTGCTTTAAGAGGAACATGTTATAACTGAGGGGGAACCATCTTTAGGCGGAACCGTCCCAGAGCTGAGTCGCTGCATCATGGAAAAATACAGACAGGAGATGTATTTTTTTTTTTTTTCTGGGTGCCCACATCAGTGTGGATAATTGAATTGAGATCTTTAAAAATGGACACGTAATGCAATTCGGTCAGATGAGCATTTTAGATTTTAGTAATTAGTACTTAGGGGCTTGATGAAGTGTAGGAGGTAGGAGGGAGGAAAGTCTATTTTAGGAGATTAGAGTGATAAGGCCTTTGCATGTTTTTATCAGTTCATGTAGAATTTGACATATGGTAAACAGGAAAAGATAGTATTTAAAAACCCCATAAATATACAGGGTTGCAAAAAAATACCAAAGTAGAGAACGGGAATGGCTGCCAGCACCACTCCCCTTGGCTTCAATAGCAGGGTAGCATAAAAGGGCTACATATCATTGTGAGAACCGGATCCCATAATCCAGACAGTCAGCAGCATCGAGGCGAGAGGACGTGAGGCTCTGCGAGCACGTTGATGAATGCCAGCCAGCGTGCCCAAGTTCACTGGCTCCATTTTGCATCTCCTACTGGTCTCTATATTTAGAACCATGAACGTCCATAATGCTACCCACTCCAAGAGAAGCCAAATTCTAGGTTGACTTGATCCGGCACATTCCTTTGTTTTACGGCTTTCTGTCAAAACCCCCAAATTAATGCAATGTTATGTTGACTGTTTTGTTTCTTAATGCAATGAAGCTGTCTTGAAATTACAGTTAGATGGAGCTTTTTAGAAATTTGCATTGACATCATAATCATATCATAATAAAAATGTAATGGAGCCTCATAGCTTTGCATGGACATGTCTATTGTCAAGGTATGGCATTAAAAGAACCTTTTATGTGATTTTTAATGTAATTTTTACTGAAGTATTTTTTAAAAAGTGTCAAGGCAAACATAGTCATCATAAACAAATAACATTTGCCTCTGTCACTTAAAAAATATCCTACTTAGATATTTGATTTGCTATGTGATGAAACAGTGTTTTGTTTTGTTAATTTTTTCCCCAAAAAACTTGGAACCAAAAGTAAGGAGACGTGGATCATAACCCTAATTCTGTCACTATTCACTGCCACTCACTGTTCTCCAACACTTGCCCTGGCTCTGAGGCTTATTGTGAGCTTTGAGAGATATTTGATGAGAAAGTGCTTAGGAAAGTTAAAAGTATTAAGAAAATATTAAACCCAGAACAAAGTATTTTTGGTAAGTGAGTAATAATGGCAGTGTAAAATAGTTCATTTTGACTGGAGCTAATTCAGTCTTACAGGAAATTCTAACTATATATCTTCCAAGTAAAAGTTTCCATCTTTCTTTAAGACAGGAAATTGTACCACGATGAAATATGGGGGAGAAAAATTTTATTTTTAGTCTTAACCAAATCATGCTAAAGCATTGTACTAATACTCAACAGCATCTTCACATTGTGTGTGTATGGAAATCACTACCCAGAATCTGGGGTAGAAGCAAACGCATATTCAGAATTTATTTACCCAACGTGATTATAGACAGTGGGATCTTTCCTTTGCTCCTTTTTCTTTTTTCTAAGCTGGAAGGGGTTAGTCACATTTCTTTGGGTTCTAAGGGAAAAGAGCCTCCTTGCAAAGTCTTCAGAATGACACATCTAATATTTAGCGCCCAGCAGAGAATGAATGGGCCGTTCAACCCTCTGTAGTCCTTTCGCACGATGGCAGCTGATGGATGGCGGGTGATACCTGACCAGGGTGGACCTCCACCTTGGGCCAAGCGGTGAGGGTGGAACATTCAAGACAACTCCAAGGGGTTTCGTCTCCCACGCACACCTCTCACATGCTCCACCTGGGGCCTTTCCCCCAACTAGTCATTTCTCAAGCAAAACGGTGTGGATAGAATGTATCATTAGTTTGTATCATTAGTAATTAAGTGTGCAAGTTATGCATTCGGTGTATGTTAGTTGCCAGCAGTTTGTAAGAATTAGAGTTCTCCTTGTTTTAAGATAAACAAGTGACTTGGGTCCTGAATGGCCGAAGGGAATCCCAGGTAATCCTATAGACCATGTAAAACCATCTTCTCTAGCTCAGGAGAAGCTGGAGGTGACCAGAGATGAACAGGTCAGGAAACTAGTAGGAAGTTACCTTGGAAAGAGAAGAAAGTAGTAGAAGCAGAAAGGCATCACCCTTTTTGGAAGGACGCAGGTAGAAGGACAGGCAGGCTTGAGGGAGCAAGCTGGGCAGAGGCTGCAGAGCTAGATTTGTCTCCGTGTTGATCTAAGCTGGCTGTGCGGTGTGTGCGGGGTAGAGGGTGAACCCCAGCATCATGGAGATTGGGAGCAGTGGAGTTTAACCATAGCAAAGAGCTCTGGTCTTTGATTTGCTGGGCTGAATACAGAAAATATATTTAAATGGAAAAATCAGTTGATTTAATTTAAGATGGGTACATTTTTTTTACCCCCAAGTTGAATGAATTTGATGAACATTGAAATCTTAAATTAGGAATTAAATTACAGGGTTATAGCTGCATGATATCTAAGCATCGGATCAGTTCCACACATTTGAATTGGTTTGATGTCAACAATTAGTTCAACAACTTATTTTGACTTGAATAGCTTGTCAGTTGTTTTTAAACACAGATTTATTTTTTATCAGTTGATTTGTTGAAAGTCCTTAAAGTTGTGACTGCATTCCTCATGAGGAAACATGCATCCCCTAGAATTAACATTACTCATTTATTCACAACAATACTGTACATTTTAGGACCCAGCACACATATTGGAGCATCCATTACCTTTGAAAACAGTATTCGTTGAGGGTTTGCTGTATGAGGCACTGGATAATTTTAAGACACCTATACTTAGAAATCAATATTCACTCAGCAACCATACTAACCATTTTGTACTTTTAATTTTGAGGCATTGTCAAATAATACTTTATTTTTTTTAATTTCTTTTCAGTGTTCAGAATTCATTGTTTATACAGCACACCCAGCGCTCCATGCAATATGTGCCCTCCTTAATACCCACCACCAGGCTCACCCATCTGCCATCCCCTCTCCTCCAAAACCTTCAGATTATTTTTCAGAGTCCATAGTCTCCCATGATTCGTCTCCCCCTCCAATTTCCCCCAACTCCCTTCTCCTCTCCATCTCCTTCAGTGTTATTCCTTATGCTCCACAAGTAAGTGAAACCATATGATAATTGACTCTCTCTGCTTGACTTATTGGAAAATAACCTATAAAACCATAATAAAAGTATATTAAAATCATAGCCCATGCAACCCTTTTTTTCAGGGATCTATCCTTCATTATTTATTACATCAAGAAGAATCAACAAAATTCACTGATGCCTTGATACAATTTTTAATGTTTCTGTGTATTTGTGTATATATTTTTAATATAGACACATTAATACAGATAAATTAGTGCAAAAAAACTCCATGTGTATCTCTCACCTATCTTCAACAACTATCAACCCGTGACCCACTCACATCATCTATATCTTGTACCTACCTTCTCTAAAGATTTTTTTGAAGATTTTACTAATTTATTTGTCAGAGAGTGAGACAGAGAGCATTCACAAGCTGGGGGAATGGCAGACAGAGAAAGAAGCAGGCTCCAAGCAAGGAGCCCAATGCAGGACTCACTCAATCTCAGGACCCTGGGATCATGACCTGAGCGGAAGACAGACACTTAACCGACAGAGCCACCCAGGTGTCCCTCTCTCTAAAGATTTTTAAAAACTTTGTCTGTAGGGAAATTATAATAGTCACTCATTCTTGCCTCCCTAAACTCCCAGGAACAACAAATCTCCTTTTTGTCTCTATGGATTTGATGACTCTGGACATTTTATATAAATTGAACCATAAAATATGTGGTCTTTTGTGCCTGGCTTCTCTCATTTGGTATGCTTTCTTTACCTTTTTCTTAAAAGATGTATTTATTTATTTGAGAGAGAAATAGAGAGTGAGTGATCATGAACCAGACGGACAGCGGGAAGAGAAACATTCTCAAGCAGACTCCCCACTGAACATAGAGCCTGTTGTGGGGCTCGATCTCACAACCCATGAGATCACGACATGAGCCAAAACCCAGTGTGGGACTTAGCTGACTGAGCCACCCAGGTGTCCCAATCACTCAGTATGTTTTCAGGGTTCATCTACATTTTAGCAGGTGTCAGCACCTCATTCCTCTTTAAGGCTGAGTAATATTCCACTGTGTGGACGGACCACCTCTTGTTCATTCATCAGCCGATAGGCATTGGGTTGTTCCTACTTTTGGGCTGTTGTGATTAGAGCTGCGGTGACATTTGTATACAGGTTTTTATTTGAACACCTGTTTCTAACTCCAATATACCCATAAGTGAAATTTTTGGAATTTTATACAGTGAGTTTTATGTTTAAAAACATATGGTAGTTCTATGTTTAACTGAAGAGGAACCATCAGATTGTTCTCCATAGTGGCTACACCATTTTAGATTCTGGCAAACAATGTGAAAGTTTCCAGTTTCTTCACATTCTCACCAACACTGTCTATTTCCTGTAATGATTTCTTTATTATTATAACCATCCTAGTGGATGTGAGGTGATACCTCACTGTGGTTGTGATGTACATTCCTGATGGCTATTGATATTGAGGCTCTTTTCATGTCATTATTGGCCATTTGTATATTTTTCTATGGAGAATTGTAGAAAGACAATTTAGATCCTTTTGTCCATTTGTCAGTTGTTAAAAAAGGGGAAAATGAGCCATTTATTATTGTCAATTAACTGATTTAAAATGGGCAAAATGGGCCATTTATTTTTGTTCATTTATCTGAAACATCTATTTAGATCTTTTGCCCATTTTTTTTCCCACTGGGTTGTTTTTCATTGTTGAGTTGCAAGAGTTCTTTATATATCCTGGACACTTGGCCCTTATCAAATATGGAATTGGCAAATATTTTCTCCCATTCTGTGAGCTGCCTTCTCACTCTTTTGGTATCCTTTAAAGCACAAAAGTTTTTGTTTTGATGAAATCCAATTTATCTCATTTTTTTTCCATGCTTGCTTATGCTTTTGGTGTCATATCTAAGAAACTAACGATTAATACAAGGTCATCCAGATTTATGCTTAAATCCATTTTGAATTTATTCTTGTATATTCCTGAAGCAGGAATGAGCTTCATTCTTTTGCATATGGATATACAGTTGCCCCAGTACCATCTCTTGAAAAGATTGTCCTTGATTAAAACTCTTCAAAGTGTAGGGATAGAGGGATGATATCTTGATATTATAAAAACCATCTATGAAAATCTCAGAGTCAATAGCCCACAGTGAGTATCATTCTCAATGGGGAAAAACTAAGAACTGTTCCCCTAAGATCAGGAACACAACAGGGATGCCAACTCTCACCACTGTTGTTCAACATAGTACTAGAAGTCCTAGAAACAGCAGATAACAAAAAGAAATAAAAGGCATTCAAATTGACAAAGAAGAAGTCAAACTCTCACTCTTTGGAGATGACATGATACTTTATGTGGAAGACCAAAGACTCCACCTCAAAATTGCTAGAACTCATGCAGCAATTCAGCAATGTGGAAGGACACAAAATCAATGCACAGAATCAGTTGCATTTCTATACACTAACAATGTGACTGAAGAAAGAGAAATTAAGGAATCAATCCCATTTACAATTGCACCCAAAACCATAAAATAACTAGGAATAAATGAAACCAAAGATGTAAAGGATCTGTACTCTAAAAACTACAGAGTAATTATGAAAGAAATTGAGGAAGACACAAGGAAATGGAAAAACATTCCATGCTCATGGATTGGAAGAATAAATATTGTTAAAATGTCTATGCTGTCCAGAGAAACCTACTCATTCAATGCAATCCCTATCAAAATACCATTGACATTTCTCCACAGAGATGGAACAAGCAATCCTAAAATTTGCATGGACCCAGAAAAGACCCTGAATAGCCAGGGCAATGTTGAAAAAGAAAACCAATGCGGGGGCGTGGGGCATCAAATGCTTGACTTCAAGCAATATTACAAAAGTGTGGTCATCAAGACAGCATGGTACTGGCATACAAATAGACACATAGATCAAGGGAACAGAGCAGAAAGCCCAGAAATGGATCCTCAATTCAATGGTCAACTAATCTTCAACAAAGCGGGAAAGGATATCCAGTGGAAAAAAAGACTGTTTCTTCAATAAATAGTGCTGGGAAAATCAGCCACATGCACAAGAATGAAACTGGACCATTCTCTTACACCATACAAAAAGATAAACTCAAAATGGATGAAGACCTAAATGTGAGACAGGAGTCCATCAAAATCCTAGAGGAGAACATAGGCAGTAACCTCTTCGACTTCGGCTGCAACAACTTCTTAGAAGACACATCCCTAAAGGCAAGAGAAACAAAAGCAAAAATGAAGTATTGGGACTTCATCAAGATAAAAAGCTTCTGCACAGCAAAGGAAATAGTCAACAAAAGTAAAAGGCAACCTAGAGAATGGGTGAAGATATTTGCAAATGGCATATCAGATAAAGGGCTAGTATCCAAGATATATAAAGAACTTATCAAACCCAACATCCAAAAAACAAATAATCTATTCAAGAAATTGGCAGAAGACACAGACATTTCTCCAAAGAAGACATACAAATGGCCAATAGACACATGAAAAATGTCCTACATCACTTGTCATCAGGGAAATACAAATCAAAACCACTATGAGATTCCATCTTATACCAATGAGAGTGGCTAAAATTAACAAGACAGGAAAGAAAAAAAAATTGGGGAGGATGTAGAGAAAGGGGAACCCTCTTACACTGTTGGTGGGAATGGAAGCTGGTACAGCCACTCTGGAAAAAAGTATGGAGGTTCCTCAAGAAGTTAAAAATAGAGCTACCCTATGAACCAACAATTGCACTACTGAGTATTTACTCCAAAGATATGGACATAGTGAAAAGAAAGGGCACCCCAATGTTCATAGCAGCAATGTCCACAATAGCCAAACTGTGGAAGGAACTGAGATATCCCTCAAAAGATGAATAGATAAAGAAGATGTGGTTCATATATACAATGGAATATTACTCAGCCATCAGGAAAGATGAATATCTACCTTTTACATCAATGTAGATGGAACTGGAGGGCATTATGCTAAATGAAGTTAGTCGATCAGAGAAAGACAATTATCATATGGTTTACTTTACATGTGGAATGTAAGAGATAGTGCAGAGGACCATAGGGGAAGAGAGGGAAAACTGAATGGAAAGAAACCAGAGAAGGAGACAAAACATGAGAGACTCTTGACCCTGGGAAACAAACCAAGGGTGGAGGAAGGGCAGGTGGGTGAGGGGGTTGGAGTCACTGGGTGATAGACATGAAAGAAGGCACGAGATGTGAAGAGCACTGGGTGTTATATACAACTGATGAATCATTGTACACTACATCTGAAACTAATGATGTACTATATGTTGGCTAATTGAATTTAAATTTAAAAAAAAGAAAAAAAGAAAAGACTGTTCTTTTCCCATTGTATGGTATTGTCATCATTGTCAAAAATCAGTTGATGATCAATGCATAGATAACTTCTGGACTCTCAAATCTATTTTGTTGATCTAAGACTTTTTGTTAAGCATGATATAAATATGTATTTTCTTAACAAAATGCATCATGAGCTCTTATTAATACTTCCAGTTCAAGTTCAGCACAAGATTTTTGCTCAAGCTCATCTGTAACATCTGTATCTTCTGTCTCTAATGCTGACTGTTCTAGTTCTTAGTGACACCAACATAATGACTCATTTGCTTTAAATGACTATACAAATACAAGAATTTCAGAATAACAATATAAAAAGTACCACCAATAATATAATACCTAAAAAAGTTTTTGAAATATACATTCACTAGTAAAGAATTCCAAGTTGACACTTTTTATTCTCGGTACTTTGAAGATGTCACTCTACTGTCTTCTAGCTTACATGCTTTCCAGTGAGAAATATCCAGGAATTTCCATTTTTGTTCCTACTCATGTAATGTGCCTTTTCCCCCTCTGAATTTAATATTTTCTATTTATTACTGGAGGTAAGCATTTGATTAAGATGTGCCTTGGTGTAGTTGTTTTCATGTTTCTTGTGTTCTCGCTTGTTCACCTTCTCAGATCTATGGGTTTATAGTTGAATCAAATCTGAAAAAACTTGCAGTCATCATTTTTTCAAGTCTTTCTTCCTCAGTTTGACCCATCTCTTCTGGGAACTCAAATAACATGCATATTAGGTTGTGCTACTGATTAGCTCACTGATACTCTTTCCGTGTTTTAAAATTATTTTTTGCATGTTTCATTTTGGAACTATGTTCTTATGTCTTCAAGTTTGCTAATCATTTCTTCTGCATGTCTAAAATGTTGTTTTTTAAAATCTCAAATAATGTTTTAACTTTAGAATTTAGTTTGGATTTTTAAAAATATCTTCCATGTCTTGATTTCAGGTTTTCTCTAGCTTCTTGAAGACATAGAATAGAATTATAGTAGTTCTTTTAATATCTTTGTCTAGCAACTCTATCATCTGAATCATTTCTGGGTTATCTTTGATTGATTTATTTTTTTCCCAGTTATGGACTATATTTTCTTTCTTCTCTGCATACGTGGTAATGTTTTATTGAATGCCTTTCACTGTGAATTTTTCATGTTTGGGTGCTGGGTATTGTTTGTGTTCCTAAAAATATTCTCAAGCTTTGTTCTGCTATCTGCTTAAGTTACTCGGAAATACTTTGATCCTTGTGAACCTTGTATTTAAGCTTTGACTGAGAGGACTAGAGGGCTGTTAAATCTAGGGTTATTTTTGCCTTACCACTGAGGCAAAAATCCTTCCTAAGTACTCTATCCAGTGGCCATGAATTATGAGATTTTCTACTCAGGCTGATGGGCCAGTCCTGAATGAGCCCCTAGGATTGTTGCCTCTTATCCTATTGAGATTTCTTTCCCTCAGCCCTGGATAATTTTGTTGTTTGCATGCAGTGATCAACAGTTAGCTGAACACTGAAGCAGGAACCCCTGCTGAACACTTTAGGGCCCCTCTCCAGACCTATGATATTCTCATTCTGTGCATCTGTCTTCTCTGTGACTCCATCCTGCAAATTCTAGCTGCCTTGGATTTTGTGATAGATCGAGTTATGATCACCCACCCTTCAACATGTTTGAATCCTAAGGCCCAGAATCTGTGAAGATGTTACCTATTACGGCAAAAGGGACTTTGCAAATTCGATTAAACTAAAGATATTGAGATGGGGAGATTATTCTGGATTTTCCGAGCGGGCCCAGTGTAATTCCACGGGGTTCTTGTAAGAGGATGGCTACAGGATTGCTGACAGAGGAGAGATTCAAAATGCTATGCTGCTGCCTTTGAAGATGGAGAAAGGAGCTGAGAGCCAGGGGATTGAGGAGGGCCCCAGAGCTGGAAAGGACAAGAGAGACGTTTTCTTACAGACCCCAGGAAGAACACAATCTTGGTGTCCTATTTTGGACTTCTGGCTCCAGGAATGGTAAATAATACGTTTGTTTTGTATTAAGTTGGTATATTCATGGTGATTTGTTAACGCATCAGCGGGAAACTCACACAGGCTCCTAAAGCCCCTCCTCCAGCTTCCCAGCTTGGGAAGACCACTGGGCCCTCCCGCCCTCCTCTCCAGGCAGGAGGCTGGGGTGGGCTTGCTGCTCACTTCACTGATTTCCCAGCCCGCGGAGGTCCTGTCCTTCGCTATCTGATGTCCAGTGTCTCAAGCAACCTTGTATCCAGTGGTGTGGCTGTTTCAGAGGGGAGGGCAAGTCTGGTCCCCATCACTCCATCATGGCCAACAGCAGGGAGTCACCTCTCTGTATGCAGCCAGGTTAATAGACAGTAAGATTCATTTTTTAAAAAAAATATTTCTATGTTTTTGCTACTTTTTATTGAACTTGACTTAATAATGTAAAATGTTTTAAAAGCTAGTCTAATTTATTTTAACTTAAGATGAAATCAGAGAGGGAGACAAACCATAAGAGAATCTTAGCTCTAGGAAACAAACTTAGGGTTGCTGGAGGAAAGGGGGGTGGAGGGATGGGATAACTGGGGGATGGGCGTTCAGGAGGACATGTGAAGGAATGAGCACTGGGTGTTACACACAAATGATGAATCACTAAATTCTACCTCTGAAACTGATAATATGTTAATGTTAATTAATTGAGTTGAAATAAAATAAAATGAAAAATAAATAAAAGCTATCTTAATTTCTTGCTTATCTTTCTTGTACAGGATTAAGTTTTTGAGTGCAGGAAATATATTTACTGTTTCTCTTATGTCTAAATGCCTAGACCAAAAGAGAAGAGTCTTCTATTCCTGAAGAACATCAACACTAACGTGGTGCTAACATTGCAGCTTACGAACGAAGACTCTTTCTTTACAAGAGACTTGTCATCCTTACAGCCACTTAGAAATAAACATTTCTGGAAATTTTCCATGTTCCATGGATAAAGTATTTCTACATTAATAACAGCAGATTCTACTCTCTTCAGGAGAAATATCATTTTAAAGTCCTTTTCTGGGGGCTCCTGGTGGCTCAGTCAGTTAAGCATCTGCCTTCAGCTCAGGCCTTGTTCCCAGGGTCCTGGGATTGAGCCCTATGTCAGGCTCCCTGCTCAGTGGGGAGTCCGCTTCTCCCTCTCCTTCAGAATCTCATTCCCAGCCTTCAGCTCTCTCTCTCTCCCTCTGTCTTTAAAAAAAAAAAAAACAAAAAAAAAATAAAATCTTTAAAAAAATAGAGAACAAAACCCTTTTCTGTGCTCACAAGACCACAGTGCCAGCTTGGTTGGTATGTTTCCCTTTGTCTTCTCAGTCTGCCTTTGTAGGCCCAGGGATGCTCTGACCACTCTGATGGACTTGCCCAGGGGGTGCAGACATGTGGCCGCCACCCTGCGAGTGTTGCTAGCAGACTGATTCATGCATCTCAGTGTTTGCGAAGGTGCCTACAGTCCTCTTGGTTGAAGCATCAAGGACCCATAAAGACGATTTCAAAGCGTGTGCATGTGTGATGCATTTCCACTTCATGACACCAAGCTTTATTGACTTCCGTAACTAGAGAAGGATGACAGGAAACTGTGTGATTGCATGAGGAGTTAAGTCCTGATTCTGGAGCAAACACAATCCCAGCCCTATGTGATTTCAAACACTTGGCCATTTCACTCGTAAGCCCTCAGGATTCTTATTCCCTAGGTGTGTGTGTGTGTTTTTTTTAATGTATTTATTTATTTTAATAAACATATAATGTATTTTTATCCCCAGGGGTACAGGTCTGTGAATCGCCAGGTTTACACCTTTCACAGCACTCATCATAGCACATACTCTCCCCAATGTCCATTTCCCCACCACCCTCTCCCGTTCCCCCCTCCCCCCAGCAACCCTCAGTCTGTTTTTTGAGATTGAGTCTTTTATGGTTTGTCTCCCTCCCGATCCCATCTTCTTTCATTTTTTCTTTTCCTACCTCCCCCCAACCCCCCCACCTTGCATCTCCACTTCCTCATATCAAATGGATCATATGATAGTTGTCTTTCTCCGATTGACTTATTTCACTGAGCATAATACCCTCTAGTTCCATCCACGTCGTCGCAAATGGCAAGATTTCATTTCTTTTGATGGCTGCATAGTATTCCATTGTGTATATATACCACTTCTTCTTTATCCATTCATCTGTTGATGGACATCTAGGCTCTTTCCACAGTTTGGCTATTGTGGACATTGCTGCTATAAACATTCGGGTGCACGTGCCCCTTCGGAGCACCACGTTTGTATCTTTAGGATATATACCCAGGAGTGCAATTGCTGGGTCGTAGGGTAGCTCTATTTTCAGTTTTTTGAGGAACCTCCACACTATTTTCCAGAGTGGTTGCACCAGCTTGCATTCCCACCAGCAGTGTAGGAGGGTTCCCCTCTCTCCACATCCTCGCCAGCATCTGTCATTTCTTGACTTGTTAATTTTAGCCATTCTGACTGGTGTGAGGTGGTATCTCATTGTGGTTTTGATTTGTATTTCCCTGATGCCGAGTGATGTGGAGCATTTTTTCATGTGTCTGTTGGCCATCTGGATGTCTTCTTTGCAGAAATGTCTGTTCATGTCCTCTGCCCATTTCTTGATTGGATTATTTGTTCTCTGGGTGTTGAGTTTGATAAGCTCTTTATAGATTTTGGATACTAGCCCTTTATCTGATATGTCGTTTGCAAATATCTTCTCCCATTCTGTCAGTTGTCTTTTGGTTTTGTTAACTGTTTCCTTTGCTGTGCAAAAGCTTTTAATCTTGATGAAATCCCAATAGTTCATTTTTACCCTTGCTTCCATTGCCTTCGGCGATGTTCCTAGGAAGAAGTTGCTGCAGTTGAGGTCAAAGAGGTTGCTGCCTGCATGCTCCACAAGGATTTTGATGGATTCCTTTCTCACATTGAGGTCCTTCATCCATTTTGAGTCTATTTTCATGTGTGGTGTAAGGAAATAGTCCAATTTCATTTTTCTGCATGTGGCTGTCCAATTTTCCCAGCACCATTTGTTGAAGAGGCTGTCTTTTTTCCATTGGACATTCCTTCCTCCTTTGTCGAAAATTAGTTGACCATAGAGTTGAGGGTCTATTTCTGGGCTCCCTATTCTGTTCCATTGATCTATATGTCTGTTTTTATGCCAGTACCATACTGTCTTGATGATGACAGCTTTGTAATAGAGCTTGAAATCTGGAATTGTGATGCCACCGACTTTGGCTTTCTTTTTCAATATTCCTTTGGCTATTCGAGGTCTTTTCTGGTTCCATATAAATTTTAGGATTATTTGTTCTATTTCTTTAAAAAAATGGAGGGGATTTTGATAGGGATTGCATTAAATGTGTAGATTGCTTTAGGTAGAATAGACATTTTCACAATATTTGTTCTTCCAATCCATGAGCATGGAACATTTTCCATTTCTTTGTGTCTTCCTTAGTTTCTTTCATGAGTATTCCATAGTTTTCTGAGTACAGATTCTTTGCCTCTTTGGTTGGTTTTTTTCCTAGGTATCTTACGGTTTTGGGTGCAATTGTAAATGGGACTGACTTCTCAATTTCTCTTTCTTCTGTCTTGTTGTTAGTGTAAAGAAATGCAACTGATTTCTGTGCATTGACTTTATATCCTGACACTTTACTGAATTCCTGTATAAGTTCTAGCAGTTTTGGAGTGGAGTCTTTTGGGTTTTCCACATATAGTATCATATCATCTGCAAAGAGTGATAGTTTGACTTCTTCTTTGCTGATTTGGATACCTTTAATTTCTTTTTGTTGTCTGATTGCTGAGGCTAGGACTTCTAGTGCTATGTTGAACAGCAGTGGTGATAATGGACATCCCTGCCGTGTTCCCGACCTTAGCAGAAAAGCTTTCAGTTTTTCTCCATTGAGAATGATATTTGCGGTGGGTTTTTCATAGATGGCTTTGATAATATTGAGGTATGTGCCCTCTATTCCTACACTTTGAAGAGTTTTAATCAGGAAGGGATGCTGCACTTTGTCAAATGCTTTTTCAGCATCTATTGAGAGTATCATATGGTTCTTGCTCTTTCTTTTATTAATGTATTGTAACACATTGATGGATTTGCGGATGTTGAACCAACCTTGCAGCCCTGGAATAAATCCCACTTGGTCGTGGTGAATAATCCTTTTAATGTACTGTTGGATCCTATTGGCCAGTATTTTGGTGAGAATTTTCGCATCTGTGTTCATCAAAGATATTGGTCTGTAATTCTCTTTTTTGGTGTGATCCTTGTCTGGTTTTGGGATCAAGGTGATGCTGGCCTCATAGAATGAGTTTGGAAGTTTTCCTTCCATTTCTATTTTTTGGAACAGTTTCAGGAGAATAGGAATTAATTCTTCTTTAAATGTTTGGTAGAATTCCCCTGGGAAGCCATCTGGTCCTGGACTTTTGTTTGTTTGGAGATTTTTGATGACTGTTTCAATCTCCTTACTGGTTATAGGTCTGTTCAGGTTATCTATTTCTTCCTGGTTCAGTTGTGGTAGTTTATAAGTCTCTAGAAATGTATCCATTTCTTCCAGATTGTCAAATTTGTTGGCGTAGAGTTGCTCGTAGTATGTTCTTATAATTGTTTGTATTTCTTTGTGATCTTTGTGTTGGTTGTGATCTCTCCTCTTTCATTCATGATTTTGTTTATTTGGGTCCTTTCTCTTTTCTTTTTGATAAGTCTGGCCAGGGGTTTGTCAATCTTATTAATTCTTTCAAAGAACCAGCTCCTAGTTTCATTGATTTGTTCTATTGCTTTTTTAGTTTCTATTTCATTAATTTCTGCTCTGATCTTTATGATTTCTTTTCTCCTGCTGGGTTTAGGCTTTCTTTGTTTTTCTTTCTCCAACTCCTTTAGGTGTAGGGTTAGGTTGTGTATTTGAGACCTTTCTTGTTTCTTGAGAAAGGCTTGTACCGCTATATATTTTCCTCTCAGGACTGCCTTTGTTGTGTCCCACAGATTTTGAACCGTTGTGTTTTCATTATCATTTGTTTCCATGAATTTTTTCAATTCTTCCTTAATTTCCTGGTTGACCCATTCATTTTTTAGAAGGATGCTGTTTAGTCTCCATGTATTTGCATCCTTTCCAAATTTCCTCTTGTGATTGAGTTCTAGCTTCAGAGCATTGTGGTCTGTAAATATGCAGGGAATGATCCCAATCTTTTGATACCAGTTGAGACCTGATTTATGACCCAGAATATGGTCTATTCTGGAGAATGTTCCATGTGCACTAGAGAAGAATGTATATTCTGTTGCTTTGGGATGGAATGTTCTGAATATATCTGTGATGTCCATCTGGTCCAGTGTGTCATTTAAGGCCTTTATTTCCTTGTTGATCTTTTGCTTAAACGATCTGTCCATTTCAGTGAGGGGAGTGTTAACGTCCCCTGCTATTATTGTATTACTGTCAATGTATTTCTTTGATTTTGTTATTAATTGGTTTATATAGTTGGCTGCTCCCATGTTAGGGGCATAGATATTTAAGATTGTTAGGTCTTCTTGTTGGACAGACCCTTTGAGTATGATATAGTGTCCTTCATCATCTCTTATTATAGTCTTTGGCTTAAAATCTAATTGATCTGATATAAGGATTGCCACCCCAGCTTTCTTCTGATGTCCATTAGCATGGTACATTGTTTTCCACCCCCTCACTTTAAATCTGGAGGTGTCTTCGGGTCTAAAATGAGTTTCTTGTAGGCAGCATATTGATGGGTTTTGTTTTTTTATCCATTCTGATACCCTGTGTCTTTTGATTGGGGCATTTAGCCCATTAACATTCAGGGTAATTATTGAGAGAGATGAATTTATTGCCATTGTATTGCCTGTAAGGTGACTGTTACTGTATATTGTCTCTGTTTCTTTCTGATCTACTACTTTTAGGGTCTCTCTTTGCTTAGAGGACCCCTTTCAATATTTCCTGTAGAGCTGGTTTGGTGTTTGCAAATTCTTTCAGCTTTTGTTTGTCCTGGAAGCTCTTTATCTCTCCTTCTATTTTCAACGATAGCCTAGCCAGATATAGTACTCTTGGCTGCATGTTTTTCTCATTTAGTGCTCAGAATATATCACGCCAGTTCTTTCTGGCCTGCCAGGTCTGTGTGGATAGGTCCGCTGCCAATCTAATGTTTTTACCCTTGTATGTTTCAGACTTCTTTTCCCGGGCTGCTTTCAGGATTTTCTCTTTGTTGCTAAGACTTGTAAATTTTACTATCAGGTGACGAGGTGTGGACCTATTTTTATTGATTTTGAGGGGCGTTCTTAGCATCTCCTGGATTTTGATGTTTGTTCCCTTTGCCATATTAAGGAAATTCTCTCCAATAATTGTCTCTAATATACCTTCTGCTCCCCTCTCTCTTTCTTCTTCTTCTGAAATCCCAATTATTCTAATGTTGTGTCATCTTATGGTGTCGCTTATCTCTCGAATTCTCTCCTCATGGTCCAGTATTTGTTTGTCTCTCTTTTGCTCAGCTTCTTTATTCTCTGTCATTTGGTCTTCTATGTCACTAATCTTTCTTCTGCCTCATTTATCCTAGCAGTGAGAGCTTCCATTTTTGATTGAACCTCATTAATAGCTTTTTTGATTTCAACTTGGTTAGATTTTAGTTCTTTTATTTCTCCAGAAAGGGCTTTTATCTCTCCGGAGAGGGTTTCTCTAATATCTTCTATGCCTTTTTCGAGCCCGGCTAGAACCTTGAGAATCACCATTCTGAACTCTAGATCTGTCATATTACCAATGTCCGTATTGATTAGGTCCCTAGCCTTCGGTACTTTCTCTTGTTCTTTTTTCTGTGGTGAGTTTTTCCGCCTTGTCATTTTGTCCAGATAAGATTTGCTTTCTCCTCCTCTAGAATTCCGCTGTTCTTGGTGAGTGAAGTTGGTTTTGGCTGGGTTTCTTGTTGATCTTCTGGGGGAGGGGCCTGTTGTAGTGATTCTCAAGTGTCTTTGCCACAGGCGGAATTGCACCCCCTTTGCCAGGGGCCCGGCTAAGTAATCCGCTCGGGTTCGCTTTCGGGAGCTTTTGTTCCCTGAGCGCTTTCCGTAGAGTTCCTGAGGACAGGAATGAAGATGGCGGCCTCCCAGTGTCCGGCCCGGAGGAGCCGAGAGCTTGGGGTCCCGCTCCTCAGTGCACCCTCAAGAGAAAAGCGCCCAACCGCCTTTGCCTCCCTGACCTCCGGTTGCACCTGGAGAAAAGCAGTCAATTGCTGGCACTTGGAGAACAAGCGCCTGTTCATTTCTGTCTCCGTGGCCTCCGGCCGCACTCCGAGCCCACCCAGCCTGCGACCGGCACAAGGTAACCCCGGGCTGAGAGCTCACTCCTCAGCTTTGTCGCTGTAGCCGGCTTCCCCGCTCTAATACCTGCGAGCTCTGCAGCACTCAGACACCCCTGGTCCTTCTGTGACCCCGCGGGACCTGGGATTACGCTGACCCCGCGTGGGCTTCCCCCCGGTTTAGCCTCTGGAGTGATGTCCCTCCGTGGAGCAGACTTTTAAAAGTCCCGATTTTGTGCTCTGCCGCTTGCTGGGAGCCGGCCCCTCCCCCCACGGTCTGTCTTCCCGTCGCTTTGGATTCACTTCTCCGCAGGTCCTACCTTTCAGAAAGTGATTGATTTTCAATTTCTAGAATTGTTGCTTTTCTTCTCTTCGATTTCCCGTTGGATTTGTAGGTGTTTGCAATGGTTTGATAAGCTATCTAGCTGATCTCCTGCTACCCGATGTTGTCTCAGCCTGCTACTTCTCCGCCATCTTGACTCCTCCCCTCCCAGGTGTGTGTTTTGTTTTGTTTTACTTGAAGCTTGGAATATTTTCTGATAAAATAAATACATACCTAGATATTATACCCTCTCTTTTCACTTTTTTGGAGAGGATGCACATGACTCTATCAAAAATTATGTACAAATGGGAATAAAGAATTAATGCCATTTTCAATACACTAATATTGTTAAAATGTCCTGAACAAGGCTCAATGGAACATTCTACAAGTAAATGGCAGAAAGCAGTGACATGCATTACTGTTGTCAATATAATTGAGAAATTGCTTCTCATCCATTCATAAACCATGGGCTTCTTCATTAATGCTTTAGGGAGAATGAAGAACACTTTTGCCTTTGGAAAATAATAGAAAAAGGAAGATTTAGCTTTTCTGTCAGATATGGTACATACATGTAGGCATTAACAACATACTTGTTTGTGGTCTGCAGACCTCTCTGCAGTCAGTTTGGGATGCCTCTCTTTACAGTGTGTTTTACTTATAATCTGATGGAATCTTTAGAAATTAGCTCTTCATGCCCCTGTCTTATCATGTGGTTCACACTCTCATCTCGTTTGAAAGTCAAAGTCAGACCTTCATGGCACCAAAACGAATCTCTGATCTATGCAGCTCTTAAGTGATGCTGAGATGCATGATATTAATTTCTTTCTTGCATGAGTTTTAATGTTCTTGGAAATTTGTTTGACACATTGTTCTAAGTGTAATTTTCAACCAATAAGTGAAAGTCTTATGTAAACTTTTGAATCAGTCTACATGCATTATATTTTTTGCAAGATCTGACTAAAACATTGGTAAATATGATTTTTAAATGCATATTTTTAAAATTCACTTGATCTTTTTGCTCTTATTTGGAAAAGAACCTAAGATGAATTCTCTCCTTTTCCTTAAATATAAATTTTAAACTATTCACTACTCTTTTTATGTTTTTCTCTCCTCTGTTGCACTAGTGTGTTGCTTTAACAAAAATGATTTTAGTTTTGTGTATAATAACTTCTTTTTCTGAAAAAACTTCAAAACACAGGATAACATTTTAGTTCTTTTTTTTCCTCCAACTAAAAATCTCTGCAAGCTACTTCTATAATCATCTACTCATACTACCTTGGTAATCAAAACAGAACTCATGTCCATCTTTACCATTAAAGATACTTATATCTTTACCACTAAACAACTCATTTATTATTATTTAACACCATGATCTTTCTGGATCAAAAATTTATCAATTTTTGTTTTATACTACAACTCTGAGTTTAGAGCCCTATGAAAAAGAAAGAAATTGGAGAAATCTGTGTAGGAGCCTAAATATCATTTGATGAGAAGGCTGAAAAAGCTGAGATTAACATGTAGCTTTCCTATAGAAAGCTGAAGTATAAAATATTAGTGTTTCTAAGAGGCGGGCATAACATAACAAAATAATTTCCATCCGTACAGGGATGGGCCCCCTCTAGTTCACTGCCCTTCAAATCCACTCACCTGTCATGGCACATACACACACACACGACATCAACATGCTCCCTTGTGGACAAGCATGTCGACATGCAGCAGAGAGCCTGCTTCAGGTAGAATGTTGGTGCTTTGATAATCCACCTGCCATAATTTTAATTTCCTTCCTGCTAGTTGTCCTTCTTCCATGATTTCCTCCCCGTGCACTTCCTGAGGGATTATTTTAATTACATACTGACTAATGTTAGTCTGTAACATTATGTTAGTATGTTAGTATGTAACGGTATATCAGTATGTAATGTTAAGGTTCTGAGATAAAGAAGAGATATTCACTAATTTTGTGGAAAAGAAGGATCAGGCTTAAATAACTGAATGCAAATTTTAAGTTAATAAAAAAACTCACAGAAGTGGTTTTCTTCTTGTTGGGTTGGGATATTATTGTCATCTATTCTGTCATGATACACCATCGCCTATTTACTTCATATGATTAACTTATTACATCACTTATTTTGCTACTGAACTGTTCTAGAAGTGGAAGAATTAAGGCTGCTGACTCTAGAGTGTATCTGGTCAAATTAGAAAGTGACAGCTTCTCACATTGGTGAAAATTGGAGAAAGACAGTCCAGATGGAAGCACTGTCATGTCCGATCTCTCTTCCATCTGTCCCTTCCCCACAAAAACCTTCTGCAGAGCACAGCCTGGGGAAGTCATATGTCATTAGGAGTCAATGACAGGTGACACACATACACATTCCTGTTGAGTTTGGGTTGTCATGGCACCATTTTGCCATATTGTTAACAGTGACTAAATCCATCTGTGTCTCTAGTTAGAATGGGCTTTGCAGTTAGGGTTTTCCCCTATCATCTCCTTTCTTCTCCACTCCTTCACTACTCTCCACTCCTCTGTGAGCTATCATGGACAACTTGGACCTTGACATTGGTGGAGAAATGTGTGGACAGAAACGGATATGGTCATACAGCAACCCTGTGAGTATAAAGGGAATGCCGCCTTTTAGCCACACCAGTTGACACATTTTTGCTCATTTCAAAAGCAAAGAGGCATGGTCACATGTTGCAATAAATTAATCCTAGGCCAATTCTGGAAAAATCACATGCAGACCACACTATTAAATCTCTGTGTTATTGTTGTTGCTGTTGAAGCCAAAGTTTGAGTGATGAAAAGCAGCACCCATGGCCCTCTCCCCTAGCCTCAGGGTGCTGAAGGGCACCTAACAGAAGCACTAGAAGTAATTCATACAGTGATAGCAAGAGCTGTGTCCAAAACTGGAACTGGGAGCTGGTGAGAGACATGATGTGAGGATTACTTTGTTGACCTTTGTTTTTTCCTCTGTTGAAAATAGCTTTAATATGTTTGTTAAACAATCACAGTACAAAAAAGCAAAAAGCAAAAACTACCACATGCAAGACTCTGCCACTTTGAGATGACCACTGTGGACACCCCAGGTACAGAAACTTCCAGACCTCTCTATACAGATGTGCCCATGCACACACATGTTACACATGCACACAGTTACTTACGTGGATGCATGTTGTACATGCACTTGACTTTCCATGTCAGTCATTAACCCCTTAGGTTGCAACATCAACATAATTACAGATTTTTAAAAATAGATGATTGGTCTATTTCTATGTCACCATTTTGTTATGTTAATTGCTAAAGCTTCACCACTTATTTTGATACACCTTTATCCCCTGAAGCCCTCAATATTGTAAATCCTGAGAACGCACATGGCAGAATTCTATGTGGGATATCTACTTCACTTGCCATACTCTTCATAGATACCTACATGCTACATTTGGGAAACTGGGCACATTCTCCAGAAAATGGTTCTGTTTTTCTTTATAAGTGTAATATTTTTAATCATTCCTGCCCATATAATGGCCAATTTTATTCTCTTTCCATTCTTAATTTCTTTAAAACTTTTAATAATGAAAGATGAATAAAAATGCTACACAAAAATTAAACTAAACCAAAAAAAACAAAAACAGAATGTGACTGTATCATTACAGTCGATTGTGGAAAAACAACTGTTTTGTTTTCTGCAAAAAATTATCACATATTTTGATGACATTTTGTACTCATCGGTTTTATAGTGGATTATAATTCCAAAAATAAAATAATCAGTGGATCAATATGGTAATATTGTGAATAATTTACTAAATTATTAAATTTACTGAATCACTAATTTACTAAAATAATGTGGAGTCAATGAGAGAACACCTTTTTCAAATATTTTAAGAATTGGAAGTGAAGGACACCTGGGTGGCTCACGCTGTTAAGGATCCAACCTTGATCTCAGTTCAGGTCAGCATCTCAGGATCGTGGGATTGAGCCCTTGTTCCAGCTCTGGGCTCAGCACAGAATCTGCTTGAGATTCTCTTTCTGTCTTTCCCCCACTCTCTCTCTGTATCTTTCTGTCTCTCTCTAAAAAAAAAAAAATTGAATTGAAAATGAGCCATGTTCTGTACTTTTCTGCCCTTTTAACAGAGTGCAATATTCAGACTTTTAATGAGATTCTATTTTAGGCATGGACAAGTTTTAGAATAAGAGACTTATTTATAAATAAAGTTGTGTCTAGGGAACTCAATGATACATACTCTAACACAGCAGACAGAGTAACTGCCCAACCAAAGACAAGGTATCTCACTCCACTGCATGGATGGTCCAGAAGCTCCCTTCACTGTTGACCTTGGGGATGACCTTCACTGTTGACCTTGGGATTGACTGAGCCCATGCTCCTCTCTGCATGCATGCAGGTGCAAGGGGCTAAGATTCAGGTGGCCCTTCTCCCCATCCCCCAGCTCAGTTCCACCCCAGGTCCCATGTCTTCCCGCTGAGCATGCAGGAGGCACAGGGAAATCTCCAAGGTGCAAGGGAGTCCCGTGGGGTTTGAACCGAGGGGCCTCACGTAGATTCTGTCTTGGGGCCCAGAGGAGTGAGTTTGGGGATTGTCATAGGATAGCCTAAAGGTTTGATCTCCCCTCAGGGAGAATTCTCAAACAATCTGGGGTAAGAGAGTTCCACACTATGTGTGAATCCTGAAGGCATTTTGTAAGAGACAGGTTAGGACCAGAGATGCCACTGTCACTTCAAGTTCCTGTCACACCTACCCGCCGGTGTGTTGTGTTCTGCTGTGGAGACTGTGCTCCACAATCACCAAGGGGGGCACATTACAGTTGGGAGAACAGGGTGAATGTGGTGGGAAATTCTGCCTCCTCTGTTAATGTACACGACAGTCTTCCTTCAAAACCAAGCCCACGTCCTAAGCCCCATGACAACTCTCTCTCCCACTCTTGGATTTCTTTCTACGTCAGTCAATGTAAGTACAACAGACTCTCTCTGACTCTCCCTCTCAGGTGCTTTAAATATGTTGATTTTATCCCTCCTCCTGGATTATAAGCCTTTGAAGACTGCTTTCTATTTTGTGTAAAGCTCAACATTGCGCAGGCAAGCAGGAGGTGCTCGGTATATGCTTGTTTATTCAAAGATATGTAGAAACTCCAAGTGGCTATACTGAACGGAAACTGAAGTCCCTCATTTTCGGGAGAAAAGATAGAGGAAAAACAAAAACAAAAACAGAATGAGTTGATTGTGACCAATCAAATATGTTTGCCTGTCCAAGACAGTCAGTCAATTAAACTTATTGATTGAGTATTCATTTGGGGAGAAATTTTGTAGCCAATTAACTCTACCATTCCTTCCTTCTGACACCTACGTGTAAGTCGTTTTGGTGTCCCTTAGTTTATAGCACCCCTCTCTCACCTGAGACGTCCTACCTGTCTCCAGACCCAAAGTACAACCATCAGGCCACATGGAGGTTGTGGATGAGGTCAGAGAAGTTGTATCTGGAGTGACTTCTATTATAATGGCAGATTCCTTCCCATCCGCAACAGTCCCAGCACAGGAACAGAGAAAGAAGACGTCTGGATTGATCTAAAATTGGGTTTTTGTTTTCTTGGGAGATATAACGAAAGGACAAGGAGACAAGACATTAGTGCACTGGCAAAAAGTGGTTAACAGATCAAGTAATGGGTGTAGGGCACTCAGGAGGGAAAGCAAAGGGAGGGCAGTAGAGGTTTCAGAGACATTAGGAAGAGGTAAAGTCAGGATAGAGTACACACTCTAGAAGGAGAGGGGGTTTTGGTTACAGGGTGGGATGTCTGAATTTAGGATTTCAGACGTGGAGTTGTTCTGGGTGAGGGCACGCAGGGGAGTGAATGGTGCCCCATAAGCCTCACAGGCAGATGGAACATGGAGTGGGGACCGTGATCTAAAAGTGGAATTTTTCTGTGAATGCAGGAAGCAGAGGTCAGTCACAGTGGTGGGCCTCCCACGTGCAAAACATGCTCCTGCCTTCAGGGCCCACAGAAGTCTTGTTCCATCCTGACATCAGGCTTGAGGTCGATCTCTGGTCCAGACTTGGGGCCTCTTAATCTAGCAATCTGTGACCCATGACCCACAAAAACCAGGTACGTCTCATTTCCTCCCCAGTCAGACATGGGACGTTGGGATAGGGACACTCTCCTTGTGAGCACTCGCATAACCAAATGGGGACATGGCCCTTAGTAAGCCAGTAAATTGTGACAGTTCAGCTCAGTACTTGGGAGTGATTCTTGCACACTCACAATTCATTTTCACACTGCACGTTCTTCCAGACATCTCAAGTCAGATTATCACTATTAAAGGATGCCTTCATCTCTTGTGATCTTTGCACTTGAAAAATAAATTGTATTTGATAATCACAAAGCAAATCACAAAGCAAATCCCTTGTCCACATTGACCCTGGTGCATTAGCGGAACATGTGACCAATGCAACTTGCACAGGTGAGTGGCTTCTGTGAATGAGCCAAGTCCAGCATCATACGCCACTGATGCTCCTGAAGTGGACCTGTTTCAAAAAAGGATCTTTTTTATCTACAAATATTTAATCAGCATATTGCATGCCTAAAAATAATATATTATAGGTGCGTCGTATCTCCACAATAAGAGAGTGATTTGAAGTTATCAGGAGAACAGTTTCCACGTATGACAAGGACCCGGCAAGAACCGGCGCAGCTCCCACAACGGAAAGATGGGTCCCTGTGGCTTTCTCCCTCAGGAAGTCGTCCCAGCGTCTATGTTTTTTAGTGATAAGATAATATTTTACTACGATACTGTAGCTATAAATGTAACGATAAAATACAGTATTATAGCAGGGTTCTTTATAGTTTAGCTTTGGTATTTCACGTTGACTCACTCTTGGGCTGATGGAAACCCATTCTTCACTCCCAGTGGTAAGACAGCCATCACTGGGAGGAAACCAACTCTGTGTGCTGGTGAAGGGACAGGCAGAGGAGGGCCCCTGTTTGTGCTTGCCTCTCCTCCTCCCTCTTGTTTCCATGAGCCTCCAGAATCCGCATGTGTGTGTGTGTGTGTGTGTGCATGTGTGGGGAAGGCTTGGATTGGAGCACAGCGTTGGAAAGTCATTACAGGGAACCCGCAAAAATCTAATAAAGCAGATCTTGTCTTTATCAGACTTAACGTATTTCGAGTCACCCAATGTGCCGGTGAACCCTGGTCAAGTTTCAGAGCTCTGCCTTCATAAATGTGTCTTCATCTGCCCTGGATGCACCGGGATGGCAGAGGGGACCAGGGGCAAGGATGGCTGCAGGGAACTGGCCCCACCCTGGGGCAGACTCACAGGGGCTTGGGCACATGGGCAGGAGGAACAGGTTCTCTGGCTACAACTTCCCTGTTGGGTGCCGGTGGGGTGCGTTCTGAGCGAGACAGACTGGGGAGGGAAGGTTGGTGCTGTGCCCCAGGCCTCCGAGGGTAACAGAGCCCTGAATCCCCACGCGGCTGGTTGTTCCTGGAGTGCGATGCACCCTTGAAGAGTCACAGCAGCAGAGCTGAGGCTTGCAAACAGGGTAATGAAAGTCACAACGGAATGCGGCTCCCACCCCAGTGGAAGTAATTGGGCCCAAAGGTGCCTGGCGGACAGGCTTCCAGGGAACACCGGCTTTCTAGGGCATGAAATATAATCCTGAGGAAAAGAATCGTTTTGGAAGTCGGCTCTGTTACAAACCGTAGGATGCTTTAAAAAGTGATCACTTGGTAACATCACGTCTGCAAACAGCTTTTCTGCAAGAGGAGTGAAAGTGAGTAATTGCCCCCGTGTCCCACATGCAGCAACACGGCAGGTGCAGATAGCCATCTCTAAAACACAGCAGTCTGGTGTTCTTTTTCCTTCAAACAAAACTTTCTATCCTAAAAAGATTTTCCAAAAATGTTTCTCCTGGTGCTGCTGGGGAACTTTTTCTGCCCTGCTTTACCGTGACTCCTGGTTGTTTTGTGTGGTGGGGGACACAGCAGCGAATGAACAGCTATGTCCCAGCCCACACAGAGTGGGGATAATCAACTTGTTTATTGAACCAAAGCTATGCTCTCAGCTTCTCTTTTCCCTCTGTTCCTCACACACATTCCTGACTCCAGAGCACGGTGGTCCAAACAATGTGAGCCATATTTACACAGACTACAATGTGTATGATACCTCCCATGGTTGCTCAGTGTAGAGCCTGCACAACCGCACTGTGACTCTCCTGGGAGGGGAATTTTTGAATTTTCCAATTCTATCCACTCTCCAAAGATAAGGCTGCACTATAAAAATAAATAAATTAATAAATTAATTAATTAAAATTTAAAATTTAAAAAATTTAAGAAACCTTGAAATAAAATTATCCTAATTATAAAAGATATACACTTACTCACACTTTAAGTATTTATCAAGTAGTTCTACTTTGGGACTGGGAAGACTTAAGATCTGAGAAGAGAAATGAACTAAGTAGTGTAGGGGAAAATTTGTGTTTTAGTGAAAAATTTTGAATTTAGAAAAAAATTTAGTGTAATACTCTAAAGGAGTCTAGAGGAGAACACTGAGTTATTTTGCTTCTGTGGGAATTATTTTACAACTTCTGAATTGTAGATACTGATAACAATGCAAAATAATTCTTTCTATAGACTCACAAATTCTTTCTAAAGAGGTTCAATTGAATTATATCTTCTCCTTGTGGAAAAACCAGTTTTGCTTTCATTCACACATTTATTCCAACATTCTGTCACTTCATAAATATTTATGTTTTTAAAATTTCTTCTTTGCACTAGTTATGATATCCATTTTGTTTTCTCATTGATTAAGTAAAATATTTAACACATGCTCATTTTCTATCTGTTGTTATAATTTTACCTTTTATGAACTTGCTTTATATACAGATCATGTCCTCAACCTCATAGAGCAGAAAACTTGTGGAACAAAGAAAAGAAAATGAAGTCAAAAACCAGATAGCACTTGTAACCTGATCATCCTGAGTAAAAACACTGATAATAAATCAAAACCCTAGGATACTGCAATGAGCATATAAATATCGATTTCTTTTGTAGAATTAGACTTATGCACACAATGATTTGTGCCATGTTTTATTTTTATTTTTAGCAACATACTAACTAGTAAGCCTTCTTGATATATTCATCTGAACTCCAGTTTGATTTAGGAACCAGCCTGAAGTAATTGTGCCTCACTCTGAAACAGAGACGTCGTGTGGGCAGGACGGTCTCAACCGGAGGTCTGGATCTGCAGGAGACAGGATCTAACAGGTGCAGTGAACACAGGGCTCTGCAGGCAGGGACGGTCTTGGGAAAGGGATCAGCACTTGGACAGTACTCAACTGGGCTTCTCCAAGGACCTTATTTTCTCTTCTGTTTTCATACAACTTGTTGACCGGGTTCACTCAGAAGCGGGGCTTCCTGTCTTGTTTTACTTTTGGGATCCACTTTGATGAGGACATGGACGTGGGTCACGTGTGGACTACAGTAGCCCAGGCACAGCTGAGAAGCTCTGGCACGTACCCCATGGAGGGCCTTACCATTCAAAGGACGACAGTGTGCATCGCACGTGATATGCACTTGTTTCCGTGTCTGTGCCAGGAACTAGCAACGCAGCAAGGCCCGTGTTGTGACAGCGGTCAGCCACAAGGGGTGGAACCGTCCTCCCGGTGTTCCCACCTGTCTGTCCAGAAACCGACGGGACGTTTTTTGTTTTATCCGACCCATGGGAATAACACTAGTGCGTGTTCAATCGGACAGTAGGGTTGTATTCAAAACGTCTCTGCCTTCCTTAGGTGACTAACGTGGATCTGTTATTCCAGATGGATCTATCCCCTTCTCGACGCTGTTTTTAGCTTTGCTACTTTTTGGAGGCATTGGGCGACACTTTACCGGCTATGTGAGATAATATCATTCTCCATCTCCCCCGTCTTTCTTTCAGATTCAAAAATTAAATTGATGCTCTCATGTCCTTGGATTCAGTGTCTGAGTTTACTCTACCCATTTCGGTTAGTATTCTAAAGTCCATATTATATCCACTCTTTTTTTTTTTTTTTTTTGGATCACTCTTTTCTTTGTTTTATGGTTAATTGTGACATGCAGGCGTCTTTCCGCTCTTAGAAAGCGGTGACCATGCCTTAATCACCGGGACCGTCTCATAAAGCCTAGCACACTGCCTGTGTGTATTTGGTGCACGAGGCAGGTTTGCTGATTTGAATTGATTGATTCGACAACTAGTATTGAGAATCTTCCTTCCTCTTTCCAGAAAGAGAAGAGCTTTCCTCAATTATTTTTTTCATGTTTGCTGAGATGCTTCTCTTTTTAAAGACTGAGGTGTTCCGTTATCAGCAGTGGCCACCTGCCCAGTTGCCTCTGGGGTTCGCCTCATTGCCCACCAGCTGGCCTTCACAAGGTACAACACTTCAGCCAGGGCAGGGGTCAAGGCCACCGAGACCCGCCCCAGACCCCTGTTCTGAGCCTGGAAGACAGAACAGTGGAGGCGGACTCCCATGTCCACTTCTAAGACTGCTAAAAACAGGAAATGGTGGCTATAAAGTGAGCTTTCTTCACTTTAAGCCTGACTTGAAAAATCCTAAGTACCCCTTGGAGAAAAAAACAATAATAGAAATTCTGGAATTACTGGAAGCGCTGTGTGAGTTTCCTCTGACAGAAATGTGTCCTTCGAAGAGCTGTCTGTGGTTCTACCGCCGGCTTACTCGGAAAGGGCTGGTTTATTTGGAAAGACAATAGAAGAGAAAACACGGAGTAAGGAGTGCCTGTGTTTTGTTTTAGAAGACGACTTGGCGCGTCTGCTGCGTGCAGACCCGTGCGCGGGGATCCATCTGAGAGCCCGGGGAGGTTCGCGAAGGCTGCCCCGGCGTGGTGTGGAGCTCCCGACAGACACCCGTCTCAGCTATGTTCCCGCGGCCTGGCTGACCGCTCCCCCCCAGGGACGCAGGGAGGCTTCCGTAGGGGTCCGCGGAGTCAGGACCGCGGCGGGCTCCAGCCCCGGGCATCAGCAGCTCTGCAGACCCGCGGAAGAGCTGGTTCTTCGGACGTGTGGGCAGAGGGAGCCCCCGACAGTGCGTTCCTGACCCCTGCGAGTGCTGGGCGTCTCGAGACGGCCGGACGGTCTTCTCAGGGGCCTGCTCGGCACGGCCGCAGGCCATCTGGCTGGGAAGAGTCGGACAGAATGTAAAAGCCCGTCTCATGGTGGACGGCCGCGTGTGGGCATCGGTCCCTCCGATCGGGGGCTACGAGCCAGGCGACGAGCACCGCGCCCTTGAGTCCTCCACAGTCCCCGGGTTTCCCGACGTATGCAGACATCGACGCCGCGTTGTACACCTGAGACCCGTGTAGCGTCATAGTCCGCTTGTATCTCAACAAGAAAACCGCCCATGTGTTCATTTGTCCTTGTTCCCACTAAGCTTTTAGGAAAGACAATAAAGGTAAAAAAAAAAAAAAAAAGTCGCTGAGCTGGATGAGGGCATTGATTCCTTTGTCCCGCGGCTCAGCTGGAGAGGCCACCTTGCGCCAGACTGGACGGTTTCTTCGCGGAGGGTCAGGCTCCCCCACACCGCACCCCACGCCCCGGGCACGTGGGCACACGCACCGGATGGCCTCTGCGCACAGGGGCGCGGCCGCGAGTCTCGTGCGCGCGGGCCCGTCAGGACGCGGTGGAGCGGGGCCGCGGGTCTCTCGCTCATCGCGGCCGGACGCCCTGGCGGACCGAGTCCCTGCGGACGCCCGCCCGCGGCGCCCTGTTCTTCATGCGCCTTGCCAGCCGCCTTTCGGAACTCAGCGGCCTTCCCAGCTCGCCTTTTTCCCTTCCCAGGCGGAAGGAAGTCACCGACCCTTGCTCTGTCCTTCTGTTAACGGGTTTCCAGCGCGGGAAGGATGCGCGGCCTTGGGCGCGGACGGGGCGGCGCGGACGGGGCGGCGCGCCCGCTCTCATCCATCACCGCCGCCCCGGACCGCGCGTTCCGCGCCCCGCCGCCGCCGGGGCAGCCCTGCTCTGCTCCCCGCGCGCTCTCAAGTTTTAAATTTCCCCAGCTAGTGTAAAACTTAATGAAAGCCCTGGAGTATACAATAGCATTTTGAAAACAGGAATTTGTGACTGCTGTGAATCATCACTCACAGCAGGGACCCAGAAATGCGAATTGTAGGAGGAGCACACAGAGGCCCCTCTCTTTTTTGCTGGGAATTTATTACAGGCGGGTCATTATTTACAATGCACCATTCACATCCTCTAAAGAGCCAATAAACTGGCTGCTGAATATGCATTTTGCTCTGTGGTGAACACAGATGTTTCCAGCTAATATCCATTTCATTTAATTTCTTTTCTCCTTTTTTTTTTTTTTTTAATTCTATCTTGCTATTTCTGTAGCAGCTGGGTAACTATTTGCCCGTCTTCCGTTTGGGAATCACTCCTCATATTTATTATCGCTGGTGCCATTCACGTTGCTATACTTAAGGGTCTGTCAGCATTTCCATTACAAGCTACTGTTTCTGTAAGTTCAAAACCAGGCTGGTAAAGTTTTCTGTGGTTTCAGTGTGGGGCAGATCAGGTCCCAGCTTGGGGTCAAATCACTTTAACAAAGTGCAGGAATAAAATCGGTTAGGATGTTTTAGTGTCATGGATTTGCAAACAAAATAAAAGGCGGGGAGGTCGGGAGGTTGGGAACATTGAATTCAAAAGCTGTTTTGCATTTTGGTAGAGGCGATACTGCTTTTTTCAACTAAAATGATGATGATAATGATTAATAATTAGGATTTTGCCGTTCACCTTTAAATATTCCTAAGGTTTGGTGGAGAGAGGGAAATTGGAGGTGGGACCTGAATGACTACTTTTGGAAGCAGATTTCACGTCACTTAAGCTTCAGGGGACAATCCTACCTTAGAAGGACCTCAGTGTCTTTCCAACAACACACTGAGATGTGTGTCCTCTCTCCGTGCGGTGCTCAGCCCAACGCCTGTAATGTGCTAGATGGTCAACATCGTGATCAGTGGGGCTCAGTACGAACTCTCTTGTCTCTATCAGAGATTCTAGCACTGAGTTTTATTTGCAGAAGCACTACTATTCCGTGCATGATACAGTGCTTTCCCAACTGATGGAACCTCCTTCTGGCGAGGACGATGAAACGGCAAACTAACAAATATGCCCTAAGCGCTTGCCCTAAGCCATGTGCTCTGCTGGGCATTTCCAGGACTGTTGTATTGTTTGTCCTCACAGTGACATCAGAAGGTATAGAAGATGCTGGCACTCTGCTAATGGCGGTGGGGACCACTTTGCACAGGGCCAGGAGCTAGGAGCTAGGAGCTAGTAAATGCTTGGACTTCTTACTTTTATTTCAGTAATTATTTACAAGCTATATGAAGCCAACCCATTTACTGCACAAAAAGCAAGGAATGTTAACAAGAGAGGCATCCCTCAAGAAACCCTTGTTTCTGCCTTCAGACAGCACCATTGGCCCTGAAGTTCTCTTTTTACTTTGAACCAAAATAAAATAGGCCAGAGCGAACCCAAACGGTATGGAAGAGCCTCCTGTCATTACAGCTGACTGAGTTAAGGCAATGCAGATCTCAGTTTTGACACTGTTTTTGGATTTCATTACCGACTCATTTCCTAGGTCAGATCTACCCGAACACTGTCAGGGTGGGCATATGCACATACAGAGCCCATCTCTCTGTGGGCACGGCCGTATTCCGTGAGTACTGAGATTATTAATGCAGTATTAATGGAGGATTAATGGTTAGGGTCATGCTAAATCGTCACTGCAGAGGGGGAGTGCGTCGTGCAAATTTAGATGTTCTGATTATTCTGGACTTAAGATCATCTTAGCACTCATTTTCATAAGAAATTGAAATAGCTCTTTTAACTTGATTAAAAACGGTCAAGTTTACATTTAAAAACATCTAATTTATAACTTTCACTGATATTCATTAACCTTGAAAAAGCCTTTCAGATTGAATTATATTTGTGGAAGGTCCTCCAATGTATGTTCCTGAGATAATCAGGGCTTTTAAAATCTCTCTTCTATTTGAGCGATGGCCTCTAACTTCTGTCTCTGTGTCTTGGATGGTCATTGGAGCAGGAAAAGTCTTTTGTCTACCCTGTCTCGAATGTCCTCCTCACCTCAGGGAAATTTCTCATTTTCTGTCTCTGTTAAGCAAATATCAGAAACGAATGAACAAAAAATCCACTCTTACGCCAAAAATAAAGTTAAAGTAACATTAATGAGGTGGCTCAAACCTCCAAATCCCAGAGTGTTCATTGACTGAAAACTGAGACCCCATCCTTCACCCGCCAGGACACACCTGGACATTTCCCAGGACGGAATTCTCCAGGCTGAGGGTGACCTCACCTTTGGTAAGAAACTGGATAGCGTGGGGTCCCACTCTGGGAAACGGCCTCTTTTTCTCTCCTCCTCCCGTTTCTCCGGGCCTGTGACTCTCCCTCCCTCTTTTCTTCCTCGTTCCTTACTCTGTCTTTTATTGTCTTTATGCTCAATGCCACCAAGAGAAAAGATTTACTTAGTCACTCTTAATTAATATGTATACATGTATTAAATGACAGTTTTGTTCAATTTTTTTTTTAGCTCCTTTTAAACCCTCCAATGATTTGGCTTTTCACATTTTGTACTCTATAGGCCATTAATTAAAGCTAGGAGTTAATGATGATAGCAATAATGTTTATTTTAAGAATCTTGTAATTATGCAAAAACTCAGTAGGTGGCAATTGACAGGTAATAGGTACTAACTGGAAACAACCGAAATTTCCAGCAGTAGGTGAGTGGAAAAACCTTCAGTCCATCCCCCTGAGCAATAGAGCAACAGTCAAAAGAAGTTACTGATATGCATAGCAACTTGCTTGATCTCAAAGAAGGTGTGGTGAGTTAGACTGAGGGGCTACTGGGTGGCTCAGTCGGTTAAGCATCTGCCTTCAGCTCGGGTCATGATCCCAGGGTGCTGGGATCGAGTCCCACATCGGGCTCTCTGCTCAGCTGGGAGTCTGCTTCTCCCTCTCCTCCCTGCTTATGCTCTCTCTCTCTCTCAAATAAATAAAATCTTTAAAAAAAAAAACCAAGCCAACTGCAAAGTTATATATTATATGATATAACTCATATACCATACTCAAACAGTAGCAGGAGGTAGAGAATTCATAGGTTGTCAGGGGTTAAGGGTGCTCAAGGACGGAATGGTTTGGTTCTAAGTGGGTGGCAGAGGGGAGGTCTGTGTGGTGATGAGCAGTCCTGTGTCCTGATTGCAGGGGTGGTTATACAAATCTACACACATGAGTACATGACAGATGACAAGGGATTGCGTGCACGCGTGCACACACACACACACACACACACACACACACGGTACTAATACCGATTCCCTGGTTTCAATGTCATGTGATAGTTGGGGAAAATATAGTTGACAGGAGAAGCTGGGCAAAGGGTGTGCGGGACCACCATAGTATTTTTGTAACTTTTTGTAAATTTATAATCATTTCAAAATAAATAAGTTACACACACACACATACCAAAACTCAACATCATATTTGATGGTGAAACACTAGAAAAATTCCCATTAAAATCAAGAACAAGACCATTTCATTTGTTATCAACAACAAACTCCTAATTCATGCAGGAAGCTCCAGCTGGTACAGAGGATGGGAAAAAAAAATTTAAAAAAATTTCTGATGTCTCTACAATTGTATACCTCTAATACCAAATTTATCTAAAAATTCTTAAAATTAAAAACCAAAGTGATATAAAGTTAAATAAATGTAAAAATGCTTTAAAAAATACACCAGTAATAAGAAGCTTGAAATATTTATGGCAAAAAACCATTTATAACATTAATAAGAAGAAAATGAGTAAGTCCCACCTTAAGAAAAAACTTGGTGAAGTAAATGGAGAATGTGACCCTTAAAGCAATAAAAAGGGAACTTAATGGAATACCCAGGAGGTTACATACCGTATGATTCCATTCATATAACAAAAAAGAAATAGAATACATATGATGTATCTAGATAGCAAATTATCAGTACAAATATAACAGTTTTCCTCAGTTAAGTTTTAGTGTGATACTGAGGGAATTTGGGGGGAGACTCAACGAATGATCCTAACATAATCTGAAAAAGAAATAATGAAAATGGTTTCTGACAGCTTTATTGAGATATACTTTACATACCATAAAATTCTCTCATTTTAAATGTACAATTCAATGATGTTGAGCATATTTACAGACTTGTTCAACTGTCCCCACCGTGTAGCAGGAGGGAGGGCACGCCCGCTGCAGGCACTTTGTCTAGGAGGTCACTACCCTAGTTCCGGTTGTTGAGGATTTCTGTTCTGGACATTTCCTGTCAATGGAATCATAGGCTATGCAGCCTTTCGTGTCTGACTTCTCCTACTTAGCATAATATGTTCCGGGTTCACCCCCATTGTGGTGTAGAACTCCTTTATACGCCTGAATAATGTCTGTTTTGTGGGATTACCACATCCTGTTTTTCCATTCCAGTTGGATAGACATTTGTGTTGTTTCTATTTTTTTTGGCTATTATGCATTATGCTCTATAGATATTTGCATACCAGTCTTGTGTCAGCATATGCTTTCTTTCTTTGGGTAGGTACTGAGGATTGGAATTGTTAGTCATACCATAAATCTAGGTTTAACATTTTGAGAAACTGACAAACTTTTCCAAAAGGCCTGCACCGTTTTGTGAAAATGATTTTAAAAATATATATTTAAAAATAAGATGGGAAACAACATATCAGATGTTGTAAAACTAATATTGGATTTATTATATTATATAAATATATGTTTATTAATTAATAATATAATAATATAAATAGTATAATATATGTATATATTATATATTAATAAGTATATTTATATTTATTTATATACTACATATAGTATATATATTACAAATCATATTGCAGAACTAATATAACAGTTAAATGAATTTATTAATCTACAAAAAAATGCAAACAGATTTGTAGAAGAGAATATAGTGTCCAGAAAAAGACCCTGGGTTACATCAGATTTTGTGGAAATCTGTGGAAACAATGGATTGCTCAAACACTTGTGCTATTAACTTGGTTAATTGGGGGGAAATCAAGGTAGGGTTTCCTCTTTGCTCTATATACTGACTTATGGTTTCAAGACATTAATAAGTTAAAAACATGAAAAGACATCAAAACATAAGATTTTTTTTTTCTGATGAACTATATAAAATTATTTTGAGAGGGTGAAGAACTTCCAAAGAATAAATGAAGTAGAACAAATAAGAAAGGAAGTGAATAATAGATCTGGCTTCCTAACGATTTATATCATCAAAGCTGTTTCAAATATCAACAAATGTCATGTATGAAATTATGACAACTTAGAAACTGGGAAAAAATGTTGCCTTGATGACAATAAAATACCGTTAACCTCAATAACACAAAGACAGTTTCTAAATCTGTAAGAAAAAATATTAATGGCCTGCTTTTAATAGATAGCAACATGCAAATTGCAAGTCCAAATTCAACACAATTATATATTAACAGTGTTCATCTCTTTAGTATTAAATTAAATTAAAAATCATATTTTTCACCTATAAAAAGGTATAAATTGGAAAAAAATTGTAAATTTTGAGGGAACCCTCCTTCCTGGTGAGGGAGCAGAGAGAGGCACAGTTCACACATGTGGGGGAGAGGGTAAATTTGCAATATGGAGACATTGTCTCAAGAATGTTCTCTCTCTTTAGCTTAATAATTTCACATCCTTAAGGAATGCATCTTTAAGAAATTGCAAGAAATGTGTTCAAAGGTTTATGTACAGGGATAGTCATTGCAGCACGACTTATGAGAGAAAACCAGAAATTGTCGAAATACCCAAAAACAGAGAAACAGAGAAATTATAGTACACACATTAAAATATATTTCATAGCTGTTAAAAAGTACACTTCCAAAGAATATTTAGTGCCATATTAATATTCTTACAACGTAAGTTTATAAACACAGTGTACAGTAGTGTATATAGAACGATTTCAACTTCATAAAATAAAATTGTATTCCCATTTACCTTTATTATTGTTTTAGATCATCTATAATAAACATAAGAACAAATTTTCTAGGACACAACTCTGGCCATTTCTGGGAGGAAGAATTGCGGATCAATTTTACCTTCTTTGTATTTTTTGCATTTTCTAAATTTTGCCCAAGGAACATGTGTTGCTTTCCTACTCCAAAAAAAAAAAAAAGGTTTCTTTTGGGAAAAAGAAATGATCACTTTGCAAGCTCTTCCTAAGGCATATGTGGTTTTTTTTTTTCCCCCCCAGCAACTCTTTTGGAAAACTACAAGGGAAACGAGCTACCTTCAAGCCCCGACGAACAGAGAGAGCTACGATGCATAAATGTAATTAAGGTGTCGCCGAAGCCGAACCAAAGGCGGGCTGGACCTCCCGAAGGAGGGACCGGTGTCCCCGCACGCGCGCCCACTCCTTGGGGGCACTTTCATTCTCCGCGTGTTTATTACTCGTTTGTGGACGGTGTGGTCGAGGCCTCCTCGCTGCTCTTGACACACTTCCTTCTGCTTTCGACTCGCGCCTTACGCCGCGCGCGGTGTGGACCGGGCTCCTCGCTGCGGCCCGGGCTCACGCTGCGCACCCCAGCTGCCCTCGCCTGGCGCGCCCTGGGAGCAGGTGAGCACACGCAGGCAGCCCCGGCGCGGCTTTCCCCGGAGAAACTCTGCCTCCCCTTCATTAGCCGGGGTTGTGCTCCCCACAGTCGGAGCGCTGACCACACTGGGTGGCAATGAGCGCCCAAGGCCCCGACATTTAATACGCCAAGGCACACGGATTAACCAGGCCCCTCCAGCCTGTAAACCGCAGGAACGTCGGTGACTCACGGAGGGCGAGGGAGAGCACACGGGGTGCTGGCTGTGTGACAGAGGGCGAGTGCCCTGACTCAGAACCTGGGACCACAGCCCAGGCCAGTCGCTGGCCCTAATGAGACTGTGTGACACCCTCCCCCGCCACCCCGGGGGCTAAGGGCAGAGGGTGTGGGTCAAGGTCTCCACTCTTGGAGGAGATCCCTCTGGCAGCAGAAAGCAAACCTTGTGTCCATGTTTCAGATGACTTTTCACCTCTGGGGACACTGCCTTTTAGCCTCTAGTGGGACTCCCTTGAAGGATGCCTGCTGATGACCCTGGGCAGTCATGGAGGGACTGAGCAGTTAGAAAGGCCGCAGGAGCCCAGCGGGTGTGGAAGGAACCTCCCTCTGATGCTCAGCTCCAGGACCACCCGACCAGGGGGCTGACCCCAGCACCCTCAGCGGCCCCGCCTGCATCCCCCACCCCCTTGGGGCCCCCGCCCCCCACGCCGCATGGGCTCTGGCTGTGGGAGGGAGGGGGAGCATCTCACCGGACGGCTTCCCGGTAGCAGCACTAACAACAGAAATACATTTTGAAAAATCAGTTTTAATAAAGCCCCATCCCTGACCCCAGAAACATAAGTATTTATATTATTGACTTCTGTATGGGGTAATTTGTTAGGAGGAAAAAAAAAAAAAAAGAAAAAAAAGTCTTTTTCTCTTGTCTTGAGACCTGAGGAAAAAAATAACTAAAATTAGAGATACTGGGGATATAAACGCAGTGAGCAGAATAAAGGAAAATACCTCTGGGGTGTTCATCTGCCATGGTAGTCATTTCATATCTCATCTGTTATATGGATGTGATAGTTTTTTCCTTTTTGATAGTATCATTATGTAGACACTACAGATTCAATTCCATTTACAAGTCAATGGTGTGAGATTTTACGACAATTCTTTTTTAGTGGGTTGAGTCTGTATGATCCTTCTCAGCAAGAAAAAAAAAATTTAAAAAGCAAACCTAAGTGGCTGCTTTTCCGAGCACCCCATACAAGGCTTGGAACTCGCCGGGCATTCTTTATTGTAGGTCTGTGGCGTTATGCTCATCGGGAATGCCTGGAAACCAGGTCTGGTTAGCCTCGCTTTCAAGGAGACAATAATTTGTAAATTTAAGGGCCTGGAGCCTGCAGTGCACAAACATTTTGCATGCCATGTGGAAGAACTTTGGATCCAGGTTTGAAACGGGAAGTAGAGGGAAAAACATGAAATAAAGAGCACTTATTCGACACGGGTGTGACTCCGTTGAGGGCAGTGACAAATGGTCTTTAAAAGGTAGGTAATTAAATTCCTTCAGCAGACAGACCAAGCCAGGAGTCTCTGGCATGAAAAGCAAGCAAATAAACAGAAATCTAAGAACAGAAGGATTTCAGTGACAAAAGAAATCGCATTCTTCAGGGAGGGAGGTGGGAGTCACAGGGGGAATTTGATCCCCCCACCCCAAGCCTCTGTTGAATCCTGGACCTCAAGACACCGGAATGGGTCTACATTTGGAGACAGTCACTGAAGAGGTAATTAAGTTAAAATGAGATCCTAGGGTGGTCCTAATTCAATGTAACTGCTGGCCTTAGAGGAAGAGGAGTTCCCTTAGTGTTGTTCCCTGCTGTAGATCTGATCTCATCTCTCAGGTTCACAATGGATTTGCAAGCCTGCTTTCGCCAGAGTGGGCTCATCTTGAAGACTGCGAGGGCATCTGTTTCTGTCCGTGGGTACAGCACGACACTGGTGCTCCACAAATGTGCCCCAGGTAGCTCCCAGGAGTCTGCTGGACCTGGGACTGCACCCAGATCTCCCCAGCTCCCTGCAGGCTAGCTGGGAGCCTTCCCCAGGCACCGTGGGGTAGGCCTGCTGCAGGCCCTCATTCCCATTGGGGCAGCCAATGTCGTCCTGTCTCTTCAAGTTGTCTTCCCTCCGCACCTTTGCAGGAGAATTCCTCCTCCAACACAGGCGAGTGTCAGGAGAAGGCTCCTGGAGCCTCTGGGAATAGGAAGGGGCAACCCGGCCTTCGGGGGGGGGGGTATGGAGCTCATGGGGAAGAAATGATGGAAGAGGGGAAGGAGCTGGAGGGAAGGGCAAGTTAGCAGAAGACAGTCCAGGAGCCCAGGAGAGCCACTCCACACCAGGGAGGAGGTGAAACTTCCGGATAGGAGGACACTGGATTCCAGGCAGAAGGACTCAGAATTCACAGAATTTAAAGTTCTAATAATGGCAGATTTGTATTATGAGTGCATTTCTCTTAGTTGACAACGTTGGCCCCAAATTTATTTTTATGACTTTTAGGTGTATTTTAGATGGAAAGAAAATGAAATCAAATGAATTCATTCATTGTTTTACCCTTGTAGAAAAATTTAATAATTTCCACTAAAGTGGAATTTAAGACAGATTTTTTTTTTTTTAATAGGACTTGGAGTTTCGGTACAACATTGGCATTTTTCCTTATTAAAAAAAATTATAATATTGTTACTTGAGCCACAAAGTATTTCTCTAATGAAGGAAGTGAGTGTGTTATAGAGTGACATAGTTATATGTTTCCATGACTAACAAATTGTGTTACTGTTTTCCAACTCAGTGGTTGTGGTTTTCCCTTCTATTTCTAGCCAGTTAGCTTTTTTTATTTCCCTTTCTATGGGCCTTTCATCTTTTGGTGGTAGAAATTTGACTAATGTGCCGCCAAAATCTCCAGAATGGAGGCAATTTGGAGGGTAGAAATCCAAACTGATAAACTGTCTTAAAATGTATATTTGCTCTTGGAATGTGATCCTTTAATTATTGATCCATTAATTATATGAATGTTGTTATGTTTTCACTTATTCGTTGACATTTTATACTTGATAAGTTTAGTTTCTTTCATGCATGTTTCACACTCAGCACGGGTCCCTCCCACACCCACCTGAGGTCTGCACATGGTGTCTGCATTGGCAGGAGCCGTGGGCAGTCTGCAAGGCTGCACCACACCTCGCCTGGGAGTGGAGGGGCCATGGCCGAGGCTGTGTGGGGAGCCCAGGAACAGCTGTCAGTGCCTATGGGAGGAGGATGCCTGGCAGAATTTGCCAAGTGACTCAGTTTCCAAACCCTACTCTCTCCCTGCAAGCTAACTGCTCTCCTTGAGCATGAACTGCCAGGACAATCACTTTGGACATTCCTGAAGGAAGAGTGAGCCTCCTGAATGGCCCCTAGTCCTCCCTCCTTCTCTAACATAATGTTTGCTCTGGTGATTAGTCATCTCCACCTCCCTTTCTTGAATTCTCTGTTGCTGATCTCAGGAAGCTAGGACATCGTCATCATGTGTGGGTTACTGGGTTGAAGAGTGTCCCCCTACCTTCCTGCCCACCTTCAAGCTCAGAATATGAGCTAATTTGGAGATAGGGTCCTTGCAGATGTAATTAGTTAGGGTGAAGTCATGCTGGAGTGGGGTGGGCCCTAACCCAATGACTGGTGTCCTTCTAAGAAGAAGAAAAGACTCACAGAGACACCGAGGAAGAGGTTGAGGTAGGAGAGATATAGCCAGAGCTGATTTTCTGGGATTGCCAGCACCTTTGGAGGGAGTGTGGCCTCCAGATGTGAGAGAACACAGTTCTGTGGTTTTAAAGCCATTAATACATGATGACGGGTCATGGCAGCTGTAGGAAGACTCACAAGTGGGCACTGTGTGATTTCCTTTGTTTCCCATAGCAGGCTGAGAGCTCAGGGCTTAGCTTTCCATACATGGCCCCAAAAAGAGTGCCCTGACCCCACACCTGGAGGGGTGCGTGTATGGACACCCCTGCCTCCTCTCTGACCAGTCCTGCTCCTCTCTGTGACCCTACATCCCACCATCTCCCAACTGGTGGATAACTGACCCTGACAAGACAGTTGAACTCTACAAGACCAGGTGGTATCTGACTAGACAGAAACAGGCTTCACAAGAATGGGACAAATCCCCCAGTATGTCACTTAAAAAATGGAGAAATAATTTCAGTATCACAGGGCTGTCTTTACCCCACCTCCTTCCCCACGAAACAATAGTCACTTATGCAACTTTCCATTTCCAGTGTGTTTCGTAGAGGCAAGGAAACACCTGGGTGCAGGTCTCAGCTCTGCTGCTTGTAGATATTTCCCTTTGTGTCGACTTAGTCACTGTGCTTCCATACACACGGTTGTATAAGTAAGATTAAAAATACCAGAACTGACTTCATAGTGTTGTTGTTGCTCTAAAATGAAGGCATATGAAAGGCTCATATGAATGCTTAGTGGATAATAACTGCTCAGTAAACATTAGATTTTATCCTAGAAAACCCCCAGATTGCTCATTCTGCTGACTTGTGAGTTATGGCCTATGGGGGACTAGAGTGGAGCCGTGGTTGTATTCTTGATCAACCTCTGGCTCACTAAGCTAGAAGGTGGTCATCTCCATGTTCACGAAGCCAAGTCACACCTGCTGGTGGCACATAGAAATCTTCTTGAGGAGCTGGACAAGTGTTTGGCAACACTGAATAATGAGCACCTGCCAGTTGCAAGGTCCACCTGCTGCCCGTTAAACATGACTCAATTTTCTGCTCTGTCCCCCACTTCCAGCTCTTTCTCCTGGCCAAACACTGGAGCTGAAATGCACTTTCCCTCCGCAAACAGGTCCAAGAAGGATTAACTGGGTCCATTTGGAATGCACTGGCCTGCAGAGCCAATGGATAGGCTCGCAGATTTAATCATACAACAGGCTGGCTGAAGGGAAAACCAGTCTCAGGGCCCAGGTATGGAGAATACCTGAAGATTCTGGTCCCAGGGCAGTACCACAGACACTAGCCCAGCCAACCATCCCCACGGGTGTGGCTGAGCGATCGGGGTGGGGGGCTCCATTTTTGCTCCAGGGAGCTCAGGGAGCCCTCCAGAGGAGCCCCACCATGTGGCTCTGGAAAGCAGACCAGCTGCTTTATGACGGTTTCTCCTGTTGATGGCCTTGGCCTCATCTTTCTAACTAGTGACCTAAAAAGAAACCCTGGCAGGTTTGTCTTCAGGGCCAAACCTCCTGTGGAATCTGTCTGCAACTGAGGACCCACAGCAACTGTGGGGCTGGAGAACCTTTATCGGAAAGGGTGCTTGGGAGGGCTGACTTGCTGAAGGTTCCATTTTGACTTCCTGGTTCCATTCTGCAATCACATTGGTGACCTTAGGGATGTGTGAGGAATCTGATGGCTCAAGAACAGCCCATCCATCTGGCCAAGGACATGGACTGTGAATCTGGCAGCAGCAACAGCAAAACAACAACAACAACAACAACAACACACGAGTTTCAGGAAAGATAGATTGAAGTTGAATTCAAACCCAGGAAAATCACTCAGGTCTCTGAGCCTTGATTTCCTGATCCATGAAGTTGGGGGTAATGACACCTACCTAGAGTGATGGACAGAAAACTTGATAGGAAGCCCAGCACAGATTCAGGATGGGGCTCCAGGGCTGGGGCTCCCTGGTGGGTCTTTGTTCTGTCCCAAGAACAACTGGCACTTAGTTACATCTTTACACCTCAGTGACATTATCTGTAATAGTCCTTGCCTTTTAAGTGGCCTTCCCCATGATCACTATTGTTAACTTTATCATGGTAAAAACACTTAACATGAGATTCAGAGTCAAAACGAATTTTACATGTTCAATAGAGTGTTATTAACTAGAGATACTAGAGACTGTTGAGCGCTCCTTGCAAATTTCATCTTGTATACCTAAAATTGTATAACTTTAGATTTCTCTTAGATTTTTTTCATGGAAGTGGAATCATGCAGTACTTGTCCTTCTGTGACTACCCTATTTCATTATTATAATCCCCTCAATCTTTCTCTGTGATGTCATGCATTGAAGGGTTTGTTTTCAGGCTAAGTCGTATTCCCATGCATGCATACGCCACACACTGTCCATTCATTCACCCATCAGAGGACATTTGGGTCATTTCCATGTCTTGGCTACTGTGAATGGCGCCACAATGAACATGGAGCACTGATATCTCTTCAAGATCCCAATTTCAATTCTTTTGGGTGAATACCTAGAAGTGGGGTTATTAGATCATATGGTAGCTTTTCCCCCTAAGTTTTGGAGGCATTTCTAAAGATCGATAAGCTGCTTAAGGTGGGAGGCAATACCCCAAGGACTTACTCCATTAATAAATGATGGTTTTAGGCTCCCTTGGGGATCTGCGTTGCCAGGTAAGTGCAGATCACATGCACTTGCATTGAACTGTGGGTGAAACAACAGTATAATTGTCATCTACGAAGTTCCAAAGAGAGGACAGAGAAGACACACATAGTGACCTGTGGGAGGCAGGAATTGCTCCATGTAATTCAGATTTATGTAACACAAGACCTGGCCTAGAAATAAAGGTCTTCAAAGACAAGTAAAATGTTTTGTATATAGTCCACATGGTCGTGGGCTGTACATTTCTTTCCTGAAATCAGACCAGTCTGGATAACCAATATCTTTATGTTAAGCCTTAGTTTTCAATCAGTATATGCAATATCTACCTATTTATTCTGGAAACCAATAATTAAAGAAAAAGTTTGGGAATACAATTCAATTGGCCACCCATCTCCTCTGTGAGTAGAAAGCACAGGGAGCACCTTGTTTCTGTTGGCCTGGGTGGTGGGTGGCGAGTCTCTTGCCTAACCATCACGGTCCTGCCATGACTAATATTTACATGCAAAGAGGGTGTGGAAACTATGTTTTAAAGTAGCACCTTTATCATCCGCAGAGAGGCACTGGTGTGGATCTGGCTCCTTGACTTTGATGGGAAGCTATTTCAACTTTGTTACTGAAGTGATGAAGTGTCAACCTCCCATTGTATACATACCAGTCTGGACACATAACTTCTTTGTAATTCGTTGGGTTTCCAGCGCTATTGTAATCACGAGCAGCTCTACAGCTTTTTCCAGAAGGTTCTTCTGATTGCACTGTGTCCATAGTGAGGGGTTTTCTACCTGGACCAACGGTTGCAAGCAGGGAAGGCACAAAGGGCACGATGGATTTGGAATATCTGAGGTGTGCTCTGTCACTTCCATTTCAGGAGACATACTCAACCTCTTACTCTCATTTATTAATCTCTGAAAAGACATCAGTGGTATACAAACTGACCACCTGAGGAGGGGATTATGAAAACCAGACTAGATGGCATATGCCAGTAGATGTTTTAAAAAAATATTTTTAAGACTATATTTTTAGAGTAGTTTTAGGTTCACAGCAAGATTGAAGGGTGGTACAGAGATTTTCACATGCCCCCTTCCCCCACACATGCACAGCCTCCTTCATTATCAGGGTCCCCCACCTGAATGGTACAAGTGTTTTAGCTGATGAATCTGCATATGCCTCCCTCAAAGTCACCCCGAGTCCATAATGTGCATTATGCTGCACTCTTGATGAGAGGTATATTTTATGGGTTTGGAAAACTGTGTGATGTCATGTCTCCATTATCATAGTATCATACAGAGTATTTTCAGTGTCGTTGAGATTTTTTAGACTATAAAATATGATTCTAAAGGAAGATGCTTTGATGCTATACATACATATGTGTATGCATGTAGCATATATATATGTACATAAACACATATATACTAATCTAATACATTTGGCCAGATTTTAAAAACTCATGTGAAGTACTTTTGGGTTTGATGAACTGATTTGTTCTAATTGGAACACTGATTCAATTGAGATGACTTGTGTGATAGACCAGGTACCTGGTCTAAGTTGGACAAAGTATGCTGTTGGTGGTCTATGGTCCATCTTCCCTACTCTTCCGTTCCACCGAGCTGCCCACCATGTAGCACCTATTCTCTTGAATTTTTCTTGAACTACAGCCTAGAACTCTATACATCCTTTCTCTATAAATGTTCTCACGGAAGGAGGAGGTAGAAGAAGGGTGCCATGGATACAAGATGAAAATAGTTCCTCTTACTAGAGATTCAATTTCACTTGAAGGTTTTTGAGAAATCCACAAACATATATTCATTATATATGTATGAGCATATAAAACTTATGAATTTATAAACATCATAGAAATCTCACACTTATGGGAATCTGTCCAGACTGTAGAGCCTTATTCATGCATGTCTCCTAATAGAGTAATTTCAGTGTGTATTAGCATGGGACTGGACTGTTACTCAGTCCCGTCTTCCATCTTTGCTGGGCTGAAGTTTTCCCTCATACTGCCTTCAAATCATGAGATGTCCAAGTTCCAGACTTCAGTTCTGGGACTTTATACTGTCTGGAACTTAGGATAAGAGGCTGGTCCCTATGGGAGGGTGCCCTATGGGTCTGTGTTCAGCAGTGTCCAGAGCCCAGAGCATCCAACAAACCTGATTCCCAATGAACACATGGCTGACCGGACAGGCAAGTCACAGGCAACTGGGGGTGCTTTGGATGGCAAATTGCACTGTTTGGTGTTACGTCAGTTGCACCCAGCCTACAGTGCTCCTGGTGGACTTCTCCAAGACCTCCCTTCTTCCCTCAATACCCCATGGCCCCCTCTCCTAGCTCACAATGTGTCCCTCTAGGAGCAAAGCAAACTCTCTTACAGGCATGTATCTTATCTTTTTGGTTAGGTAGTGTTGTCTCTCTGTTTCATTCTCTTTTTATTCAGTTCTACTGGGACTGAGGAGCAGGGAAATGGCCTTGGGATGTAGTTACAAGAATGTAGTGAGTGGGGGAATATTAGAATCCACACCACCATCTTATATGATTGGTCATGTTTGAGAAGAACCTCTTTTTCAATGTTTTATTGGTGTCTAAGTTCATGTTGGGGTATTTTAATATTTCAAAATATTATAAAACTTGTTTATATCATTACAAATTATTATTGATACCAATCAACACTTGTGGAGTAGCTTTCTTATGTGAAGCCCTGAGTTAGGTTTCTCTGGGAGTATAAAGGTGGAAAAGATGGAGTCTCTTCCTCAAGGAGTCTACCACTGGCAAGGGAACAAAGCACACACATGACCATGAGCAAGTGAGGTGGGGACAGAATGCTGAGACAATCAGGGTTTACGGAGAGTAGTCCAGGAAATGGGTGATACTGGGAAGTCTTCTAATAGAAAGGGCTTTGGGATGGGGCCTAAGGTTCAAGGAGGATTTCTCTGAACCCTTTATACCCTCTAATTTCTACTTTTAATGAAAAACATGCAATCTCTGTGCTGACATGAACAGATACCAGTTTCTATTAATCACCTCCTTACACTGCTGCCCCCAAATACTTCCCTGTCCATTCCATGAGTTACTGGTGCACATTTCCTTCTAAAGCGAGTCATTTCTATAACCATAGCTTGGTCTACCCATGCCAGTCAGACTGATAGATTTTGTCTTTACATCTGATTTGGCAATAGTCAACTTGTCTGGTCTGATGTTATCAGGTGGCAATGAGAATACTAACGTGTTGGTGGTAAAGGCCTTGCTTGCCTCTTGAGGGCATCACCCATGCTATGTTGACTTTTTTATGTTAACCAACCTCTTCTTCCTCTTTGTTTCTCCATTAAATCCAGTCAGGTCATCTATGGAGAATACTCCAGGCAAAGGAGTAGTGAGCATCCTTGAACGGCTGCACTTCTGGCCAGTGTCTCTGCAGAGGAGCCGGAGTTCTCCAGAGAAACAGGACCAGCAGGACATGTATAGATATATATGAGAAGATCTGTTAGAGGTAGGCTCATGTGGAGGCTGAGAAGTCCCAAGATGCACCATTTGCAAGCTGGAGAACCAGGAGAGAAGGTGGCAGAGTGCCATCTGCCTCTGCAAGCCCGAGAATCAGGAACATGGAGGTCCAAGAGCAGAGGACGGGAGCTCCAGCTCACACAGAGAAAGAACTCACCTTCCCTCTGCCTTTCTATTTGATGTAGGACCTAAATGGACTGGACACTGCCCACATGCATTGGTGAGGGTGCTCTTACTCTGTCTTCTGATTGGATTGCTCACTCCTTCTAGAAACACCCTCACAGGCACACCCAGAAATAATGTGCCAGCTATTTGGGCATCTGTTAGCCTAGCCAAGTTGACACATACAGCTGACCCATCACACTCTGAAACCACAGTTACCATCTCTGTCCTGCAGACATGGGACAGAGCAGGACCAGGGAGTTTGGTTACCACCTTATACCCTACTTCTAGGCTCAGTGCCAGTGGGTCCCTGGGTGTATCTCCCAACTGGTCCATCTATAGACTAGACGGGATACTCTAGACTTGAAGTTCTGGGAGAGGAGAGATTCCCCTTCTCAGGTCTTGCTTAAGGAAGCAAGAAACAGGAGAGGAAAATATTAGTATCTGAAACAGTTCTCATGGTCTGATCATGAGAGCAGAAAGATCTCTTCATAGTGGCTGGGAGCAGAGCCTACGTAAGCTACCATTTTATAGTCTGGCTGACTTGGTGCTGCAGCCATGATCTGTAAGTCAATCTATAAATATTTTGCTGGTCTGGCTGTGGGGTTTCCTCAGAGCCTCTGGGCAAGGCCACAGTGGCCTTGGTCCGTCAGGGGTGAGGCTGACCGCATCAAGAACTTTCTTGGCCTTGTGTCTCTCAGGATGTTTGCTTTTCCCTTTATTCTCCTCAGCACTTTCCCATCTGTTTGATAATTCATGCAAAATATTACTTCCTGAACCGTTTCTAATTTTCTACCCCTATAACATATATACCATAAAAATCCAAACCCTTACTGGCTTGGGATGGCAAAACTGTAGAAATTTATACAGAACGATAGCAACAACAACAACAACAACAACAACACACACACACACAAAGAAACAAAGGAGTTTAACAAAGAGACTGCATTGACGTTCTTGAAATTCTGCTACATTTTTTTAAAGGTAATCTCTACACCCTAGTAGGGCTCCAACTCACAACCCTAAGATTAAGAGTTGCATACTCTACTGACTCAGCCAGGTGCGCCTGGCTGAAAATCTGAAGACTATCATTTACTACTAGCTTGAAAAAACCTCTCTACTCGCTTTAGTCCTAGAACATTTCAGGTCTATGCCAGGTTTAACCTTTAACGGCCACAGTACAGATTGCCATTTTGTGCACACATACTTCACCAGCAGTGTGCAGAATTTTCTATGCACAGAAGAGTTACTGGTGTGTATTTTTTAAACACAATTACAGCCTGCTCCTCAGAGACAAGCATTTTATGTCCTTGGGGTTGACATGTACTAGAAAGATACACATTAAAAAAAACAAGGGATAAATATAGATGGGAATTCTGCATTTTTATGCTAAGGCTGTCTTGGAGTGAGACTCAGGAAGCTATGGAAGTTATAATAATATAAAGCTATCTCACTAACCCTGTGACAACTTATTTCTAAAATCAAGACGACATTCATTTTGATCAGGCTGTTGAGAACTTTAGGATACAATTCACAGTCCGGTGACATCTGTCACTTAGATAGGAAAACAATGCAGATTCTTTTGACATACTGAAAATAACAGCCTTTTCTTTTGTCAGTTAACAGAGACGGGAGAGAGAGAAAGGAAATGATCACATCCAAGAAAAATGAACACTTTGGGGCTGGCCACATGGAAAGATTCTGGACAAAATGTGGTACTTCTTGGTGGCCATGGACAGCAGAATTCCTTGAGTCATTCATGCCAGGGCTCATTTCAGTGTCGTCAGAGGGCCAGTGAAGAAGACTCATCCTCTCTTGAAAAACTCCAAAGCATACAATTCAACTGGGGTTCCCACAACTACTAAGGAATGAGGTGTGGTCCTTCTGCAGGATGCTGGGGGGAGAAGGGGCAGGCGTGCATTTTGCAGTCACCTGGTAGATGCCAGGACAGCCCGTGGTGTAATACCCAGGGCTGGGGACCCCCCGGTCCAGGAGCAGGAGTTGCCCCCCCTCCTGGCATGGTCCTGCTGGGGGAAAGGCGCACTGGCCCGTGTCCTCGCCACGCTCCTGGGGTCTGCACGCTGCACCCGCTCGGCAGTTCACGCGTGTGTGCAGCATGTGGATGGCTCGACAGGGAGAACAGAACGAAGAAGATTTGGCTGGTGGTCAGAGCAGGAGCAGCCGCAGATGCTGCTGTTTACACTATTTTCACATTCTGCAGAACAAAGAGCAGGAGGCTGCCAGCAACTCTGGGGAACTCGGCGTTCGCCCTGCTCCCCCGCTCAGCCGATCCAGGGGCTGGAGCAGACAGGGCACCGCTCCGCGGACATAGCGCATCTCTATTCTGATGGAACGCGCTGCCAGCAGCCTGTCCGTCAAGCCTGAGGAGGAAGGACATCAGGACTCCCCACTTGTCACCGCTTCCAGATCTTCTTCAGGGGACAGTGCCGAAAGCCCCTCCTCCAGCTCCGCAGACAGGACAGACTGATGACTTCAGCCCTCACCCCTGCATTTAAATCGTAGATGCGCCGAGCAGGGTCTCCCCACGGTCCTGCGCAAAGTGCCCATTGTCGGGCTGCACATTGCTCCTTGTGAAACTCAAAGTGCCCTATAAAGACCAAAGTTATTTATTTGGGGACCAGATTACCGCAAATTAATTCCTGGCCGGAACCCAACAGAGTCTGTGCAGGAGACTAGGAGGAGGGACGGGAGCATCAATTACTCGCAGTCAGCCGCGTTACTGGGAGGACACGCGCTATATTTAGCCAAACAGGCGCATCCTAGGAGACTGGTATATTACCGCGGAGCCCAGACGCTGCCGGGTCTGGATGGGAAACATGCACCAAAGCGCAACCACCTCAGCGAGACTGGAGAGATGAATAGCCCTCCGGGGGATTTTATTGGGTACTACTCACCAGTCATATCACTAGGCAGAATCCGTTTGTTTTCCCTGTTAGAAGATCTGTTGAAAGCATTACAATAAAAGTTATTTAAGTCACATAGTCTTTAATCTTCCAGCAAAATATTGTGCCCATGCCAGCCATGAATCATATTGTATTGTTATGCCTTTTTATAGTCTGATAATCTGTATTGTGTGTTTATAACCCTTGTATGCTGTATTTTATGGGGGGAAAAATTCCTGCAACCAGCAATCCACAACCCGTGAATTTACCACCTTAACAACTTGGGTTGATGGTGAGTCATGGAGCAAAGATTCAAATCTGTGGACTGAAAGTTATCTCTACACCACGGTTGCTTACCTCAGGACAGCGGCGACGCCCTCTCTCACTCCTCCTGACTCCGACACAACCCTTACCCAAGGGGAGTCTTTCCCAAGTCTCAGCACTTGGGAGGGTGTTGAATGAGATATAAATCAGAGTTTCTGACCACAAACCCAAGGATCATTGCCTTTGACGTTCCTCTTCTGGGCAGGGACAATCTTATTTGGGGATCGGGCTGGAGATGCTCACTTAGGGGCCACTTGTTGGAGATGTAGAAAGGACATTTCTCCCCAAATCTTGATGGCCGGCTTCCCAGGCTGGCCCTCCACTGCCTATGTTGTTCTGACACTAAGGTGTAATTTGATCTCCCCATGTGACACTGTTTCTGGATGAAAATGATTGACACAGCCCTGTTTTCTCTCTCTTTTCACCGTGGCTTATAAATGGAACAGACCCTGCTCCCCCCCCCCTCCCTGCATGTCTAAAAGTGAGAAAGGGTCTTCCCTAGACCACAGTGCTCTCTAAGAATTGGCCCAGAGACGCAGGCTGAGGGCCATGGCACCTGGGTCTCCTGCTTGTACAGACCAGGGCATGATTCAGATGGGGAACCCCCTTGCCTAGTGGCATTAGATGTCTTCTGGGACCTGTGGCACTAAACAGACTCTTCTGCCCCTCCTCCCCACGGTCCAGTGGTGACCGCAAGAAGTCTGTTGTGCTATGCCCCACGCCTGACACATTTTAGTGATGTGACACTCACTTGCTGTGGTCCCTGTTCCCAAGAGGTCTCAGGTAGCACCCCCTTGCAGAACATGGGCTGATCTGCCCTATCCCGGCTTCCCTGGCCAGTTCCTCCACAGAAACGGAAACCTTGCTAGGGTGTGGCTCACTAGCTTGCTTCCTACAATACCGTTGCTTTAAGCTTGGGTTTTTGTTTTTTGGTTTTTGTTTTTGTTTTCTGTCGATGTGCTGATATTGTAACAGTAGTTTCCACATCCGCAGCTTTCAAAAGCCCACAGACTAGATGTCTGGTATGTGGAGCCCAGTTTGGATGAGTCGTGGTCTCCTGGGCTTGGCCCCTCACTGCTCCTGGTGTGCTCTCAGCTCACGTACCCGTGTCTGGAACAAAGTCCCAGCACAACATTGCTACCCCACAGTCCCTCCTTCAGGACCCAGGATCTGTCCACCTGTGTCTTCACCCACCACCACCCACTTGCCCTCGATCAGGGTCCTCCTGCCTCCTTAGCACATGAACCTTCCAGGGAAAGACACACCGTGATCATGGGGCTGCCTTGGGGTCCTAAGGACTGCGCAGACGCACACCCACACTCTTTCCCCCTGAGCCTAGGTGCACTTTCACAGTTCGACGGCTTTGCTGGCTCCCCTGTGATGCGGCAGGCACCCCTGAGGCTCAGGAGGTTACCAGGAATCGGGGGTTCAGCTCCCGTCCTGCAAGAGCCACAGTCCCCCCGGCAAGGCAGGCACCTGTGGCAGCCCACGTGATGCCCTGACCGACAGCTGATTCTGGGGGCACGTGCTGCTTCACAGAGGCTCTCACGACGGGTCACAGCCCGTGAACTATGACTCTGAAGGCACGGGGCATGACTGAGCCTCGCGGGACTCCGTGTCCAGCAGCGTGAGGGCAGGACCTCACATCTGTGTGCCAGCACGAGTGTGCAGGGGCATGTGAGTGGAGAAGGATGGGTTCGAGGTAACAGATGAGGCCTGAGGGGTTGGGCGTCGGGTGGTGGGAGTTTCTTTAGGTGTGCAGCCATGTCCACACGTGCAAAAGGAAACAGAGACGTCTGCTGGGAACTCTGGATTCCAGGCAACTGGGTAGCAAGACAAGAGAGAACACACACACTTTCTGAACGCTGAGTGCATTTAATTCGATAACTTTCTTTTGTATGACATGCTGGTTCATTTGTTTGCTGTGCTTCTATTTATAGTCTGTCTTCCCAGCTAGAATTAAAGCTCCAGAAGGCAGGATTCTGGGTCCGGAGCAGTGTCCGGTGCCTGGTGGGCACACACTAAACATTAGTTTAAAGTAAATAGAAGAAGCAAATGACTTGACTTTTCTCAAAAATTGAGATCCAGGGGCACCTGGGTGGCTCCATGGGTTAAAGCCGCTGCCTTCGGCTCAGGTCATGCTCCCAGGGTCCTGGGATCAAGCCCCGTATTGGGCTCTCTGCTCAGTAGGGAGCCTGCTTCCCTTCCTCTCTCTCTCTGCCTGCTTCTCTGCCTACTTGTGATCTCTGCCTCTCAAATAAATAAATAAAAAATCTTTTTAAAAAATTGAGATCCATAGTATAAAGCAAAATGAATTGCTGATCATTTAAAAGGGACCAGGTCACACAACCTTTCTGAAAGACGATTACACGAGATAAAACAAACTGTAAAATATGCTACCTTTGACTCTACAATCCCACTTCTAGGATTTAACTTGAAGGAAATAATTGCTTTCAGGCACAGAAATGTTAGCATGAGGAAGATCATTGCAAGGCTGTTTATAATAGTGAAAAATTGCAGGGAGTGGGAATTGGCCATTAGGACACTTGTATACACTATAGCTCAGGAGAACAGTCCGATGTGTGGTAATAACTAAAAACACTGGGTCTTGAACCAAGGTAATCACAATAGAGGTGATGAGAAGGGTGTCGGATACTGTGCGTGTGTGTGTGTGTGCGCGCGCGCGTGTGATTTCTTTAAAGACTAGACAAGAGATGTGAGAAAAGAGAGAAATCAAAGATGACGCCAAGATTTTTACATAACCGGTAAGTAGGCCTGATGTTAAATGGGAAGAGGAATTGCCAGTGAGACATGTTTGAATTGGAAGACCAGAACCTCTGCTTGGACAAGTTAAATTTAAAATATCTAGGAGGCGTATGCTATGAATTGAATTATGTCCTCAAAAACGTATGTTCAAATCTTACCTTCTGTACCCTGAAAGTGAGCTCATTAAGAAACCGGGTCTTGGCAGGTGTAAGCAAGATGAGGGGTAGGGTGGCGTGGGGTCCTATTGCCGGTGTCCTTGTTAGAGGAGAGGAAGACACACGGAGGGGGAGGGGAGGAGGGGAGGTCGTGTGCTGATGGACACAGAGATCAGCACGTCTGTGAGCTGAGGAACAGCAAGGATTGCCCGAAGACACTGGAAGCCAGGAGAGGGATGTGGGACAGACACACGTTCAGTGAGAATGGAGGCCGAGTTTTGGAACTCACCAAATGGACGTCATCCCTGAACACGGGCCCAGCGGGAACAGTGCAGCGGTGGGGAAAAAGGGTGCGCTGAACTGTGTTCCAAGAGAATGGGAGGAGGGTTATGAGGGGTGGCAGTGGGAACAACTATGTCAAGTTTTACAGCAAAAGACAGAAGAGAAATGGAGCAGTAGCAGGTGGGAACGTGTAGGCAAGAGATAGTTGCTTTTGCTTTTGCTTTTAATTGATGAATAACAGCACATCTGTATGTTTTGGGAGATGATGCAGGGGGGCTCGGTGCTGGGTGTTGTCCTGGGAAGGCAAGGGGGCACTCAGTCATTCCATCAGCTGAGAGACAGCCCTGACAGGGACCTCAGGCTGCACCTGCCAGGCAGCGGGCCGCCGTGGCCGGCAGTGCAGAGACAGAGGGGGTGTCTGTGGAGTGCCCTTCGGATCATTTCAGTGTTCTCAGTGGAGTGAGAAACAAGGTCATCAGCCGAGAGGGAGAAGGGGGAGGAGGTGTTGAAAGTTTGTGGGGAGAGGAAGGTGTGAAATAATTGTCTAGAAGACTTAATTTGCCTTTCAGTTAATGTGAAAGGGATTTTTTTTTAATTACACAAATTTCAAAATAGAAAAGAGTACAGAGGCAATATAACAAACACCCATAATGCAATATAAGAAGCATTAACAAATGCTAAAAATTTGTCATTTTTTGCTCAGGATCTATTTTAAGCAATAAAACATTAGAAATGAAACCGAGTTATTGGAATTTAAACTTAATTATTTCTCTATCCTCCCCCTAAACAAGATGAGGACATTTAGAAAGCTTTAACTCTTAACTGCCATCTTTGTCTTTCATGTTTTTGTCCTCAGCATTTGCATTGTCTTATTTTTACCTTGCCAAAATAGATGTTATTTTCTGCTGTCAGTGCTTCTGACAGATTTGTCAAAATGTTTACCAATTTGTTTGCATACCTTTGCTCTGTGTGTGGCTCTTCCTTGTTTGGATTCAGTTTCCTGTTGTCTGAACTTCGTCCTGCAGTAGTTTTTTCAGTGAGTGTGTGACTGGAAGAATCTATGCACATGTGAAAACGTTTTGTCTTCAGTTACACATAGAATTTTATATTCCTATTTATGATATTCAGCTAGGTACAGAATTATGGGTTGGCAGATTTTTCTACCAGCACTTTTAAAGTATGGTTCCAGGCATGCCTGAGTGTCTCAGTCATTAAGCATCTGCCTTCAGCTCAGGTCATGATCCCAGGGTCCTGGGATCAAGTCCCACATTGGGCTCCCTGCTCCCTCTCCCTCTGTCCCTGCCCTGACTTATGCTCTCTCTCTGTGTGTGTCAAACAAATAAATAAATTTAAATTAAAAAATAAAATACGGTTCCATGTTCCTCGGGCATGTATTGTAGTTCATACACGTGAATTTCCTTTGCTTTTTGATGATATTCTGGGTTTTTTCCTTCCCAGTAGTTTTTAATATAGTTTCGTGTGCTTTGATGTTTGGAATTGCACTAAGGTGTGTCTGGGTATAGACTTATTTACTCGGCTTGGACCAGTACTATTTTCTCAACAGGAATAGCCACGACTTTTTGGTCAGTCCCAACCTGATAACACTTCTGATAATTGCCTTTTCTTCTTCTTCTTCTGTGTTTGCTTTTGGAGCTCCCAGACTTAATGGTTCTTTTCTTTGTGTTCTCCGTGTTTCCCTCCTTCTCGTTTCTATTTCTGTATATTTCTCAGTTGCATTCTGAATCTTCTCTAGCTCCTTTGCCCAATTCCCAAGTCCCAGTTTTCCCCTTCAGTTCTCTCTTTATTCTTCTATAATAACCTGAGAGGAGGTAAAGCCTGCCAGTGCAGGGCTGAGAGTTGGGATCCAGACTTCTGCGTGTGAATCATGGCTTCCCCCACTTACTTCAGGTGAGCAAGCCACTTCACTTTTGTGCCTCAGTTTCTCCATACAAAAAATGGGAATAAAATAGCATATACTAATCTAATAGGCTTGGTATGAGAATGGAATAAATTTAGATATATGTACAATGCTGAGAGAACACTTATATGAGAATAGGTTGATATTACCATTGAATCTGCAGGTTCAATTTCTGGATTTTTCAATGACTAGACTTTCTTAGTACTTTTCTAATCATTTGTTTTACCATAATGCTGTGTTTCTAATGTATGGTCTGTAGTCCTTCCTCTATTTTATTGAGAGTTTTAAACCTGTTCTTTTAAAGTGAACATTCTGTTATCCCGGGTATGAATTCTCCCATGTGTCATATCTGCTGACTATGCTTGCTGACATGGTTCTTGTCCTGCTGTGTGACTTTGGACCAGGAGTCCCCCTGCAGCATCTTGTTTTCTACAAGATTTTCGTGTGCCCTAGGCTTGCAGCACCATCCCTGGGATGTGGTTTGGATTCCCTCTTCCAGAGCCCTACAGATGTCATTCATTTCAGACCAGGTTTCTTGTCAATTTCCTGGCCAGCAGACCCCCACAACCTGCCCATTAAGTCATGCAAAAGCCCACCGCCAAGCTCAGCAGAAGTTTACGACTGTGATTTCTCACTCCTGATGTTTTTAGACCTTGTGCTGAGTCCCTGGGCTGGTGAGGGATTTTCCACATGCCAGCACAAAATGGGTAAGAATAGGGGTCCCTCTGCACAAGGGGCCTATAGCTGTGGTGTCTTCGCTACACAAGTATCAACATTCTAGGGCCCCATTCACAGAACTCTGATCACCTCACCCGCCAGGACTTCAGCTGTTAGTTCGGTTCACTTTCCTGTTACAGATTTCCTCTACTTTCCTGTCATCTGCTGTGTTTTGCTTCTCCTCGTTCTATTTCTTATTTAGTATGTCTCTGTTGGAGTGGTGGGGGGGTGAGGCAAGGAGTGTGACAGGAAGTCCGGGTGCTTGTTTTGTTTTGTTTTTTTAGGGTAATATCTCTGATTTTCTCAATTGCTGGTTTTGTTTCTATTTCCTTATTCAATCACCTGAAACGTTTCTTCCTTTTCGCTCCTTCTCTCTTCCTCCCACCCTCCCTTTCTTCTTTCTATCCTTCTGTAACACAGTTTGGTGCCCTTCTAGAAGGGCACAGGAGTAGAAAGCTGATTAAGATCCAGTTCCTTCTTTTTGCCATTGTGTGTGATGGTAACAATGCTCATGCAAAAAGAGAAAAGGGCTCTTTTGCCTTTAGACATGAACTTTTTCTTGTATTACCATTACTCTCTGATCATCGTCAAGATTCACTGAACACCTATTTGATTCATGGCTAATGTATGCCAGGCATTTTACTAGGCACTTGGGAAACAATGTTAGATGAGTAAGAGTGATTCTGTTCTCATAAATCTTACTGTCTAACATGAGAAATGTACTGAAAACAAACAAACAAACAAACAAAAAACATATGCCCCAAATACTTAGAAATCTCAGTGCTTGGCAAGAAAATGTGGAATGATGATCGGAGACTCACAGTACATGAGTAGAAACCACTGGACAGGTGTTCATGGTCAGTAGGGATGGTGACAGAAGCCTCCATGAACCCTCAGAGGGCCCAGTTAAGAGAAGAACCGGGAAGGTCAACTCTACATCTTGATTTGATGGATTCATGGAGGTTTATCCACTCGCATCACTTTTTTCTCACCGAAACAATGGATCTATGGTTAAGAAGCATTCTAAATATAACCCAATGCCCAGCACATAGGGGCTTGTAGACTGGTGCCCTAAAACACTTGCTTGAAGCAGAGTGCCACTAGGGATGACAAGTGTGTGAAACGGTGGTCTCTAAATTCCCTCCCTCCCTTCCTTCCTTATTTCTTTCCTTCTTTCCTTCACATCCATCCTCTATTTCCTCCTTTCTTTCTCCCTTGCTTTGTTTTCATGGAGCAAGATCCCAGGAAAGTAGGGGAAGGGAGGGAATTTGCAGAGTTCCCACCTTCTTTTGGGCTCAGCAGTAGGAAACTCCGAAGGGAAGCTCCTGCCCCAGAGCCTCACAGGGTGACTTTGGTCCCGGCTCCCTGGCCTTTGTCCTGTCTCACCCTTTCTCCTCTTGTTGTTGATCGTTCATTCATTTATTATTCATACCTAGACTATCTCCAAAAAGAATTAGAAGCAGTTTCTTTTCTTATTCAATTTTCCTTCCAACTATTTTCTTTCTCCGTCCTCTTCTTCTGTTCCTAATCATTTCCCTTCCGGCAGGACAATGTCAAGATAATTAAAGGATGCTGGGTCCTGAGCATTTCACTAAAATTGCCTTCTACGAAATACAACTCCCTGTATATTCAATGAGATTGCGTGAGAAAATAACTCATCGTATGGCTCAGCTGTTTCAGGGTTCAGATGCAATTTGGCTATCCATCCAAAAGTTGGGATTTTTAATAAAAGCTTTTACAAACCACTTGGGTATTCAAAAGTTTAATACATAACAAACAATAAAAATCATACTTGGAAATATGGAAGAGTAGAAATGCTCCAAATACTCATGTTTGTGTATAATCTGTGTTCCCTTGGATTTGGTATTGAAATTTGAGAAACACATTTTAAATTCCATTAAGCATATCGTATTTACTTATGTTCGTTGTTGTCAAAACACGATTTTGAGAAAATTTGAATTTTTTCGTAGTTTCAGTAGCTCACATGTTTCCTTTGCTCTGTGCTGAGTTGGAAAGTCGGACACAGTTTTACATCTTTTAGGCAAGGAGGGATGGTGGGCTTTGTTGGTTGTTTGGGAAAGGATCAGGAGCGGTAGAAAGAAAGTTGACCTGCTGTCAATTCTAGCCCTTCCCTGACTGTAACAGTTACTATGAGAAGATGCTACTCCTGCAGCGGCTATGCAGCCTCTGTTTCTCCATATGCAAAATGGGAAAAACACCTTCCTCGAATTTTGTATTGATTTGATGAGTAAAATAAAATGTTTTCTACTTGCAGATTCCACCTAAGAACCTTCCTTCCCTGCACTTAACAAACCTGTGATCTGTGCCAAATACTAGTAGAGGGAGACAGGTGTGTAATGAAGTCTAATATATATATATATATATATATATATATATATATATATATATCAATGTAATATATTATCATATAATGTTTTCTTACTTATATCTCCTGTTATTTCTTATTAATATTCCGCAATCCCTTTGGTATTGTTGTGCTAGGTTGCCAAGCTTTTTCATTCATTCTTTCATTTTTTTCCCAACACTTATTGGTTAAACAATATTATATGTTAGATACTATGTTAGCCAAGACCAAGATCCCTACCCTTGTTGCATTTTCTGTCTAGCAGAGAAGGGAGGGTTGGGTGATGCAAGACCAAATTGTGTAGAGGACCCTTGTCTGACTTTCCTGAAAACACTGTGCACCAGCGAAAAGGGAAAGAGATAAAGCCTTTGGGAGAAGCTAGAGAAGAACAGGAAGATAGTTCCCCCGATTAGGAGAGTTCAGAGTGGCACGGCCTTGGGGTGTGTTGGCTGTCTTTTTTGGTTTCCTGGTGTCACTCCAGAAAGGTGGTGAGAACTCAGGGTGGAGGTAGCTAGGTTCTGAACACTGAGTTCCTCAAACTTCTCAGAGTCTTGTGTCTCCAGTGTGACCAGAAGCAGCCAAAAAATTCTTTCCAAAGGGACACATCGACTGGGCCATTTTGCCTTTCATGGGTAAACTGAGAGCCAAACAGTGGTGGGGGCTCTTCCATGATCCTTGGGTGGTAGAGAAAGAAGACCAGCAATAGATTTCTTTCCTGGCCAGTTCTTTGTGTTAAATTCCACTTAGTTCTAAGAAAAAGAAATGGCAAGTAACCTTTGTTGCCTAGCAGATTTATGATTGTGAGTTCATGCAGCACTAAGAGTGTAAATGACTTGTACGTGGTCACACAGAGGAAAAGGGTCAGAGGTGGGGCAGGAAGGCACATTTTCTCATTCCAGGACAACACATTTCCTCTGTAACATTGTCTTATGAGATCATATAAGATTTTGTTAATGGGAAACCACATAGCATATGGAAGTAATAGGATTTCAGGACTGGTTCAAAATATTTAAAGATACAATGTAACCACAGTTCAGCCCTCAATTGTTAAAGAAAATAGATAGTTCTTTCTGCTTTAGACAGAACTTTCCAGGGTTTCTCCTGGATTCAGCACATTCTGATAGAGAGAGCAGAGAGGGACAATGCCCTTTATTCTATTGCATTAGCTGTATTTTAGAAGAAATGCAATGACTGGAAATCTCAGGCATTCCATAATCAGGTTCTCTGCATGAAATTATAGGAAAGAGACCATTAGTGCACCAGCTACAGGTAGTCACAATTAGGGGAGATGGGGACAACTTCATAGTAGTAATATTTTCCACGTTTATGGTACTTGGCCATGTCCAAAGGTATTGCAAGAGAGTGCTTCTCCTGCAGTGGCTACGCACCTACGTTCAAATTCTTTTCATGAATAGTAGGAGTCAGTACAGCACATTTCCCCCACCCTGCTGAGCGTCTACTGGCTGAAGCTACACTTGTGAAAACCTTCGCCTATCCCTACGCCTCTCAGAAGAGCCGCTGCAAATCCTCTTGTTCTGTCCCCTGCTGAATTCTTGCTGCCGATGCCTCTTGAGGAACCCCAGAGGTCATCTCAATAAATACGGTTAGTCTTAAGATTTCATGTGAATAAGTAAACCCCAAGGGGTGCACAGCAAGTCAGTACAATGTCTGATACTCATGGTTTCACTGCCCTTCACTGTTTACTCCGTCCCAAAGCAGCGAGGTCTTGTTCAAACACCATAAGTGAATGTGGAAAAGCCAGAACTCTGTAGGAAGTTGGTCCAATCATCATCAGGAAACAGAAAACAAGGGTGGCCCTCAGGAAAAGTGGTCTCTGTCCTCACCCTTTATGTTGGGTGTCGCATGGAACTAACGGCAAAAACACCTGCATACCTTCTAGGAGTTTATAATCGGAAACAGATGAGTAGGTGGTGAATGGGGAAGAGGTACCTTTTCTCCAGGGAGCTTTTGGAAAATCACCTCCTTCACAAAGTTTGCCTGAACCAATTACAAATAAAGAGCTATTTTTCTACTTCCAATCTACCATTTTATTCTAATGAGCTTTTTTTCATTACGTGGAAATTTCTTGCACTGATACTTTTACAAATTGGAAGTATGCAATTTGTTTTCAGCGTGACAACAGCTGCAAGTCTTTATGTATCACCATCTCCAAGATCAGATCAAGAATCCTGCTTGCTTCCTTTCGCAGAACTTCTGCAGCTGCTTTGAGGGAGTGACAATCCAGCAGACCAGGGACATGTGTCCGGGGCAATGTTTGGAGATTTTGCCGTCTTCCCCCATTCTTGCTTCACTCTCACTGTCCTGCCCATTACTCTCTAGGCTTCAAGAAACGCCATCAATTTGTACTCCCTAACTCGAAATCTCCCTCCTTCCCTGCCTCATTACTCTTAGCCTACATCATTCCTGTTGGATCCCTGAAGTCACATCTTTTAGGAGGCTTTTGGCTACAAATAACAGAAGATAGAACTGAGAGTGTCTTAAGTAAGAGTGATATTTCCTTTTAGGCCCAACAGGGAGCTCAGAGGCAAGGGGGTTTCAGCACAACACTGAGAACCCAGCTTCTTCTTGCCCTTCTGCTCTGACGTCCTCGGGTTGTGGACCTGGTCCCAGCACAGCTCTTGCAGATCAAGGTAACATAGGCAGACAGAAATATCCAAGGCGTAAGGCAGAGGGTCCCTGCTGATATCCCTCTTTTAGGGGCAAGATAAATCATCCAACCACACTCCTACCCCAGCAGACTTCCAATGGCAAGGGTTGTTTCATATGTCGGAGCCCAAACCAACCACAGGAACTGGACCGGGATCATGATGACCGGCTTCCCTTGAGAAAAAGATCGTGTTCCCTCTGAATCCTGAAGGATGAGGCAGGTGGAAGTTGAACCCTATTTGACTTTCTCTTAGACAGAAAGATGATGGCGGGTGAGGCTGGCAGTGGGGTAGACAGCCCATCCCACGTGCCAAGAACCTCATCAGAACATGAGTGAGGCATGCTGTCCCCTTTTCAGACTTTATTTTGCTTGAGAGACGGCCCTCGCCTTCAGTCAGCCCAGACTCAACAGATACTACGTCGATAGTCTCTCCTCTAAAAAGAAAATTCAACAGTTTCTGACACTACCTGTGATAAGGGAAAGTCAGGGGGATCTTGGATAATTATTCAATTCTCACATTGTAGAAATACTTGGAAATAGAAATGAAAAATTGTCTTTTTGGTAAAATCCCTTAAACTTTAAGTCACACTATGACACAGCATAATAGTATACTTATTATACTCACGAGTTTCCAGGGAGGTAAAAGGACGCCCTGGGAAGAAAGGGTGGCATGACACGGAGTTCGATCCCATGAGAAGCAGGAAAAGTGTGTCTTCAAAGATTATCTTCAGCATCATTAATTCTGATTTTAGGATCACTCCCATCCAGGTGCCATGCCTGCTGTCTGAGCTGCTCGGGTACCCGTGTGTCAGAACGGCCCCTAATTCACTCTCCATAACCGCATGATCTAGAGCCGTGGTCTGACGATGAGCCAGACGTTACTTGAGTCAGTGTGTTGGTGAAGAAACTGATAACAACAGAGGCCAATGGTAAACTTTGGAGTTGGGATAACAGAGAAACTTGCATAGACAGGGCTGCTGGTAGAGGAAAGAGGGCACTTTAAGGAAAGAGGTAGTGGAATGTGTAGACTTAGGAATCAGCTCTTGGACTTTTCCCCAAAAGCCTATCTTGTGCTCTGAAATAAGAGAGTGTTGATCCTGAATGACCAAGTGGAGCGTGGGAGCCCCCCAGGGGCTTCATACTGTCCAAGTGCCTCTCATGTTGACCTCAGGAGAGGAAGACCTGGGGGCCTGAGACGAGGCATCCTAAACAACTCAGCAAGCTATTAGAGAATCACTCTCAGTAGGCATTCCTAGAGGATCGCCCTAGGGTGTGTGTTTAAGGGGGGAGTGGTGAGAATGGCTCCTGCGGCTTAGCTCCCTTAGGAGCACATGCGGGGAACCTGGGACCGTCGTCATAGAGTGATCTTTTTGCAATTTCTTTTATCTGAAACCTCACATAGCTTTTGAAGATGTAAATTTGTAAAACGTCATGCTTTATGTATTGCATTTTTGGCATCTACTTTAGTTTTTAAGAATGGATGTTGTCTAATTATGCAGGGGAGCTCTGGATGAGGAAATATACTAAGTGTGCATTAAGTAGACAACTTTAAAAAATGGCACTTGTGCTAAGAAGTGTATTTTCTGGCAAGCAACTAATTTATAATGGTCATAGATAAATGCATTAGTGTATGAAATGCTTGTCTTTATTTATTGATTTGAAGGGGCAGTATTATATTTTTAAATATGTCTTCTTGATTAGGTCTGTTTTCCATCTTTTGCAAAGTTGCTCATATTTTATATCTGTTGACATTCGCTGCACTTAAATGTTGGAAAATGGAGGCAATTTTACAGTAAAAAAATCACCATTAATATGACTCACCCCTTGCTTTCTGGCATCAGGTAAATAGTTAAGAGCAAAACTGCAACTGTGTCATTTTCTCTCACCTCTTCCTGTGTACCCTGTGTTCTTTTAAGTGTGCACACATCAGAGGTAGGGAGAACGAGATTAAATGAGCAAATTTACTGCACTCAAAGTGCGTAATCCACTACCCTCGATCTTTCCGAGCCAATTTAATTTTTAGCTTTATTCTCGGCCTAATGCAATGTTTTAGTTCATTGCGCTTTTTGGATGTGCAGAAGCAAAGATAATGTGTTACACTACATTCATTTAATGTTTCATCAGGCTTTTTTGGTGTATCTACCTTTTGGTTATTTTAAAATGTTTCATCCTTATCACCGCAGTCATGAAATGCAGCTTCATTAACTGACTGTGCGGGGTGGTTCCTTGGAGCAGTCTGGTGGAAGACGAGGCTCGGCCTCAGCCATCGGCGCTGGGAGGCCTGTCTGCCCAGCAGGTTCTTTCTGCCACCAGCTCCAAGGACATTTCCGTGCAAAAGAGCAAGTATATTTCTGACTGAGCCTAGAAATTTTACTGGAGACCCTCCAGACGCAAGACCCAGACAAAGACCCCCTAAAACTCACGTGGGATTTGTGTTCAATGCTAAATGACAATGGGTAGCTTTTCTCCAATAATGGTAATAATGCGGATACAGTCAGAATGATAGTGTCGCGTGTGTCTCTGCTGCCTTTTGTGTTCATCAGTGCTTGCACGCATAGCCCTTGCTGGTATCCTCCAAGGACTGGATGGGCAGCGGGAGAGGCAGCCTTGTGAGCCAAAGCCTGTGCCAAGCACAGACCCACCCAGAACTGAATTCTACCCAGCCCGGAGGCAGCCGGCTCTCTCTGAGTCTACACAGGG